>NC_142068.1:20171250-20497500 GCF_059756535.1 Pantherophis guttatus
TCACAAGGGATCATGTTAATGGTCAGACAATCAACATAAAACTTTCAAGGGATTTATTGCACTAACTGCAACTCCTGTTAATGTTACAGGATACAATAAGCAATCATTTATCTTTATATTAACCCATAAAGGCCAATCCTCAGTACTAAAAGTATGCATTTTAAAGTTCTGCTCCGGTGTTACAATTGTTTAGGATGCCCTGGCAAAGGACACATGTGAAGAAAAAAGAGAATGAATGAAACTCACAGGGTCTTCAGTTAAAAACCTAATTGTGTCTCATCCTCTAGTGAAAACAGGTATTTGTAAAAATGTCAGGAAAAAGTATCAAGCCTTGCTCAGAAGAATTTATGCAACATACATGTGGGAAAAGATCTAGCCAATACCTGGATACCTCGCAGAAAGGCAGAAACAAAGGAGAAAAACAATCAACCCAAAAGGACTATCATGATCAAGTGATAGAGAATTTCCCAAATATTGCAATGTGGATTTTTTTCTCTCTCTCCCCCTAAAAACATTTGGAGCTGAAATAGAAGGTACTGAGATTTTTTTTTAAAGCAAGGTGTTTTTTGTGAATAAAGCGGAAAGCTCTCCTAAAAGGACACACGTTGTACTTCGTTTACCGAGCGATGGGAATTTTATTATTATTATTTTTTTATTTGAAAAGGATCCCCTTTTTAAAAGGCTGCACAACGCGAGATGGGCGCTCCAGCGTTCCCCAACCGGAGCTGCTTCACCGCAAGCCAAGGCACCCAAGGAGGAGCTGTGCTGGTGCAGGAACGGCTGGCGGGGCTTACCTGTCCGACAGAAACCCTCTGGTGTCAAGTCGCAAAGGGGGTTCAGGTGCGGCTGCCGAAGCCGCCAACCTCAACCCGTCCCTTGCGCTGAAACTGTGCGAGGAGGACCCAAGACCGCTGCCTCCAGGATCGCTTCTGTCGCGTCTTGTAGCGCCCGAAGAGTTTTACTCTCCCCCGCCCATCCTTTTTTCCCTTCGCCCCGCCTCTTTTTCCCTCATACGGTCAAAGCCCCGCCCACCGTTTCCACTCTGGCTTCTAATTCGCCTTCTCTCTCGCCGGCTCCTCCCCCTCTCCGCTCGCCTTGCCGCGCGGCCTCTTTTTCTCCCCCCCACTCCTCTTCCCGCCCCGTTTTCTTTCTTTCTTTTTTTTTTTTTTGCTCGAGCCCTCGCAAAGCTTTTCGGGACCTGTAGTTTTTCTGAGAAGCGGACTACAGGTCCCATGGGCTCACGCGATCGCCGGCTAGTTCCGGACAACGCCTGGTGTGTGTGGTAACAACGGTGGCAGCGGCAGCGGCGAGAGAGACACACAAGAGAGAGAGAGACACACAGAGAGGAGGACGCTTCTTTTCCGGCACGTACTTCCGGCAGGAGCGACGCGGGGAGAACCTGCTCGGGAGTCCTAGAGGCTTCGCGGGTCAGGTGAAAGCGAGAAGTGAGGTAATGTGGCCGAAGAGGCCCCCGTCCTTTGCCTCTTCGGGTGTCGCCAAGGCAATGCCCGGAGGAGGGGTGGGGGGGGGGTCCACTGGTAGATTTGCGTAAGGCCTGACCATCCCACAGAGGTTACGTCGACCTGTATGCGTAAGGGGGGTTCCAGCATTGGAGGGCCCGGTGCATTCGGGCCTAGCCCTTCCATGAGCGCTGCGAGAGAAAAGGGGGGGGCAGCGACTTGTCTCCCCTCCCCCCCCAGCAGACTGGGGGGAAAGGGTCCCCTTTATTTCCCCTGCAGGCGCTCCAACCTTTGCAAGGGAAGAAGCAGCTTCTGTTACCTAAAAGGAGGATTTAGGTACGGTTGTGGGGGGGGGAGAAGGGTGAATACGGGTCGGGAGTTGCTTGGATGAAGATGTCCGCCCTTTCGTACCTGTGAGGAGAGTAAATACATACATACATACATACATACATACATACATACATACATACATACATACATTATATGCAGGGCGGGAAACGACAGCAACCTGTCTCGTTGAAAGGAGGAGGATAAAAGCCGGGAGCATCTGCAGGAAGAAGGCTCAGCCCTTCTGATTATATGGAGGGCAGGAGAGGGGAGGGAAAGCTTGTCTTTCTGGGACCCTGATTGTCTGTGGAAGGGTCTCTTGGATGCCTTTGGACAGGCCTCAAGTGGTGGCATTAAAAACTCTGCTTATTTATAAAGGGCAGATGGTGGTTGTATATCCTTCGCCTGAGAAACTGTTTCAACCTGCCTTCCATGAAGACAAAAAGGTACTTCAACCGGAGCAGTGTATATGATATGATGCATCTGCACACACCCAAAATGCATGCCCGTTCTTGGAAGGATGTGCTTGTTGGAAGGAAGGGAAAAAATGGGAGCCGCTCAGGAGGAAAAACTTTGGTGTTTCTGCTTAGTAATAGCGAGGTATCTTGTCATATGACCTGATCTCAGGGATTATATAATTCAAGAGAGTGATTCCTGCTGTCCAGTTGTATAGGATTTCTCTCATTTGGTCAGGAAGAAGTATGTTTCAAGGAAACACACTGAAATAGCTTTTGTTTAAATATTGTATTTTTCCCCCCTGCATCTTGAAGTGCAGGCTAATGCTGATGTTGGTATATTAACATTGTTAATGTTCATTCATAGACCCTTGTTCTGTATCCTGGATGTATTGCAGTTGTTTCCAGTTGGTCAGAGTGAAACGTTAATGATCCAAGTATAGAAGTGCTTGGGTTTGCAACCAATGATCGTATCTATTCCATTATACTTGGATGCAATGTTTACACAGTATCAAAATCGGACATGGGAGAGGACTTTTCTTGTCATAATGATATTGTCTTCTTCAAAAAACCTAGGAGGTTCTGCATTCAAATGTAATAGATGGCCAAAGCATGAAAACGTGACTTTATTTTTGGTATACAGAAGGAAGACATTTTCACCTTGATCATTCTTTCAAATGCATCCAGCCATCTTTGTGCTTGGGAGACTAAAGGGCGTAATGAATATAAAAAATGTGAACGTGGCTGGTTAGAAAATATAAATATTTAGGTCAGAGCTACATCGCAATAAACTGAGTCACATGCATTTTATTTTTTTTTTTTGGTTTTGCAGTGCATATAAAAGTTATTTTTACACTACACTATGCGGTTGGATTATTGCATTGCATTCTACATGGGGATACCTCGAGCATTTGGAAGCTACACCTGGTGCCAAGTGGGGTAGTATGGGAAGTTTTGGCAGCCCCAGTAATGGTCCCTGTAATACCACTGCTCTGTGAGCTGCATTGGTTGCCAGTCTGCTTCTGGGTGCAATTCAAATTGTTCGTGTCCATTGCCATGCCCTTCATGGCAAGAGTCCAGGTTACTTGAGGGACTGTTTCACCCCACTGGGATTGGCCACTGGGTATGGTATATCACCCATACCAGCAGAGGAGGCATGCTGCGGGTCCTATCAGCCTGATTTTTCCAGCTAGCAGGATCCAGGAAGAAGGCCTTCTCTGCTGTTGCTCCTGCCCTCTGGAACATTTCCCTCCCCCTCCAATGTGAGGTTGGCCCCAACCCTCCTATCCTTTTATAAAGGCCTAAATGTTTCTGACAGTTGGCTTGGGAATAGCACAGTGGAGGTGGTTGATCTAGTAAAAACAGATCCCACCTTCCCCCATTATGCTCCTGCCCTTCCCACTAATTTTTGATTTTAATTTATGTATGTTTAAATTGTATATGTATGGGCAAAATATGCATATGTATACTTTTATGACTGTAAGCCACACAGAATTACCTTATGGCAAGGTGAGCAGCCAATACATTTTATGGAATGAATGAATGAATGAATGAATGAATGAATGAATGAATACATACTCTAGTCTATTAAGTGTATAATAATATTGTATCTAAAAAAGCAATGCACATATCTTAACTAAAGTAATTTAAAACACTTCATTGCTGAAAAATGCCTACTGAGTATTGTTGGAGCCTTCAGTGAATTGTAACGTTTTTGTTGGTGGAAAGTCTTGATAAAAAATAATGCAGTGTCTTTAAAGCTCAATGAACCACAATAAAACAAGGTATGTGGTTAAGGCATCAAGGCTAGAAAGATGGAGAGGGGCTAGAAACCTTGAGTTCTACTCCCACTTTAGGCATGAAAGCCAGCTGGCTGACTTTGGGCCAGTCGTTCTCTTTCAGTCCAACTAACCTCACAGGGTGGTGGTTGTGGGGAAAACAGGAGGAAGGTGTGTTGGATATATTCATCGCCTTGAGTTATTTGTAATAATAAAGGGTGGGGTATAAATAAATAAAAATTTGAAAACTAGAATGTGAAATACTTTAGACCATTATAAGAAAAAATATTGCATATTGTATCCTTTCTGTTGATATTTTAGTGAGGATTAAGAAAATAGATATAAAATTATCTAATCATATAAATTACTTACACTAAGAAACTAGAATTTATCTATGGTCTATGGTCTAATTACATGGGGTGCATGGCAAACTAATAAACTATACATCTCGGCACAAATCACTAGGCTAAAAGTGGTAATCTGTTTTGTAGTTCAGTATGGTTTAACCAGTCATTCTGTAGTCTCTTTCTAAAGCAAATAGCTTTCTGAAAGTACTTACTGTGCTAATCCAGTTCAAATACCCTAAACATGGTATCCCTACCCTTCATTGAATATTGTTTATATAAGTCATATAGTACTGTGTTTAATTTTCCATTGTATTAAGAGGAGAAAGTTGTTCTACAACACTTTTAAAAAATATAGCTTTAAAGAAGCTCTCAAAATGGGGGGGGGGAGGGAATCACTGATATTATTATTGCTTGAGATTTCAATGTATTTGAAAAAACTTAATGTTATAAGTTAGTCTGCTTTATATTTTTGAAAGTCTGTGACATACAAACTGACAGCAGTAAATATTTCTGTGTATTTTTCCAGGAAACATATATCACTTATAATTTTCCTGTAATGAAAATCATAGGCATGGTTACTATATTATTTTTTATAGTAAAATAATTTAATGATACCCAATTTTACTGTAAAACTGTGCATCATTCTAAAATTTATAGTTGCTAAATAATGTAGTTGCAGGTGTCCTTAGATATTATATAAAGCAAATATTTGTTAAAATACTTTCCTTTAAAATTTATGCTGAATTTTAACTTTTTATAAAATGTAACTTAATGTATTTTGAGAAGAATAAAATTGTTAGTTCCATTTTAAATACAGCCGTGCATTTTTCAGACCATTTAATGCCTGAAAATTTAAACTGTTCAAAACAGGTGTGTCCAACCCTTGGTCCTAGATATTTAGTAATGAAGCCCACAAGACTTTTAAAGGAAGTTTGTTTTTTACATACATTAACTATATTATACTGTATATTTTATATGTGGCAAAAGAATATTCCTCTTCACTCAGTGCTGCCCAGGCAATCCAAATAGTTTAAAACACTGGTGAAAATTCTCAAACTTTGGACTCTGAAAACTTAGAAACTGAATGCAGTTATTTACTTGAACTATGTTTATCCCATTTTTCAATAAAAATAGCTTGGAGATTGCATCACATATTATTGGAAATTATTTCGCAGATCTAGTGTACCTTGCCTTATAACCTTGTTTTTATCGCTGCAGTACAATGCATTGTTAGTTGATAGCTAATACATTGCCTGCTTAATACTTTTTCAGAGGTTATGATATACTTAGTGAATTGTGGATAAAAGCAAAGGCTGATATTGTCTGTTGATTCTATAGGTCTCACTGTGGTAAGGGCACAGTATCTATGAATAATTGTAATATTAATATTACAATCTCTTACATAATAACCACCGTTAATCTCAATCAATCTCTACGGTTCAGAATCTACTCCTAGAAGGCCTTTGTTCTGTTTATAGGTAAGCAGAGAGGATTGACAGAAGGTGATACTATTAAATGAATTGGAATGTGAAGTACAGGTAGTCTTTGACGTACAAGCATTCATTTAGTGACCATTCAAAGTTATAATGGCATTGAAAAAAAATCTTATGGCTGGTTTTCGCATTTAGGATGTTGCAGATCCTCATGGTCACGTGATCAAGGAGCTTGATAACTGTCATGTATTTGTGACAGTTGCAGTGTCCTTGTGTTATGCGATCATCATTTGTAACCTTCTCAGCTGGCTTCTGACAAGCAAAATCAGTGGGGAAAGCCAGATTTCCTTTACCACATGATTCACTTAATAACTGCATTGATTTGCTTAACAACTATGGCAAAAAAAAAAAAGTAAAATGGGGTACAATTTTCTTAACAGCTGTCTTGCTTAGCAATGGAAATTTTGAGCTTCTTGTGGTCGTATATTGAGGGCTACCTATAGTCTCTCGGTTCAGCTTGCTATTCTCTGTACCATACCTGTCTTTCAAGCAAATAGAATTATTTCCAAAAACGAATGTATACGATGCTGAAAATAGTTTTTCTACATCTACATTCTAAGCATATGTAATTGGCCATTTTAAAAATGATAAATATTACATATTTGATTTGGCTTTCAAGTAACTGCCTTACTCGTTTTTCTAATATAAAAGATCTGTATTAAAATACAAGAGGACATCTCATGGCAAAAAACAACTCCATTAATAAGCCAATAAAAGAAATTCTGATAATAAGTGACTGTGGAAAACCTGATTATTCTAGAAAAATTTTCGCATAGAAGCAGTAGTGACTTTTTGTACTGTAGCATATCAAATTAAGCTAGTTGGAAAAATGTAAGTAGAAAGATGCTTTAAATCAGTGGCCCTCAATCTTTTGGGAACCAGGGACCAGTTCCATGGAGAGAGGTTTTTCTGTGGCCCGGAGGGGATGAGGTTTCGCGTGCTGCCTGCATCCTGTGGATGGGGCTTGTTTGTGTGGCCGCAGCTTGGTGCTGGTCCAAGGACCGGGGGTTAGGGATCCCTGCTTTAAATAATATGTAGTACTTTTTAATAGTAAGGCTATTAAGCCTTATTATTTGTGGATAAGACTATTATTCCCAAATAATATGTACATAGTACATAAAAAAGCTGGTTTACTCCTAAACACTGTGTGATGTCCTCCAGATGTTTTGGATTGTAGGTTTCAGTCGCGTTCAATTAGCCATGCCAATGGGAATTGAAGTATGAACCATCTGGATGTACCAGGCTTTCTAGCTTTGGTGTAAATAGCATTCTGTACAATATTTGAAGTTTTTATATGTTTTTGGAAAGTTGTAAATGAATTTTGATTTGGGATAATTATTCCCTTCGCAACTCTGTTCTAATTATATTTTGTTTTGTATCTTATTGACAAAAAGTTCTATCTCATAGAGGAAATATCTGGAAAAAATTAATAATAAAATTAGTTATAAGATTAACTATAACTTGTCAGTTTATAATGCCTTTCAAAATTGCATATAGACCTGATCATAATGATGTATAGAGTTATAGCAATTTAAATGCAATAATGCTTGCATTTGAAATAGCTGGCATTTTTGTACAGATGGATTTCCTTTCCTAAATATACAACATTTTGCACCCTATGCCTTATTGAGATCATGGTGCCTTTTATCATTTTTATTTAGAAAAAGTAATTTTAAAAACCTTTATCTTCATTATTTTATTTGCCTTATCACAATTTACGTATGACATCCAAATCAGAGTCTTGGGTAACTGCAGATCAAAACCCACAGCTCAAAGCTTTGAGGGATGCCAAAAGTTATTTGGATAGTTTGCTAAATCTTCACAATTGTTTTTAGTGTTTTTAGTGTTACCTGTTGCTTAGAAATACAAAGCTTTTTATAGTTTGATGCTTGGCTATCTGCAGAATCACATGTCCCCACTGGAATCAGGCTTAACCTTGATGTTAGGAGCAGCAGCATATTGCCTCTGTTCTTTTGGAGGTCAGGAGTGTTATTTTTCAGGGACAGGTTAGCCCTCTGGAATGTCACCCATTGGAGATTCATCTGTCTCCAACATGGTTCACCTTCTAGAAGATCTAAAGAGAGCATTTTTGGAGAGCCCTCCTACAAGAGGCCATAAACTGTGCTTGGGCTTTATATTATATAGCCTATGTTTATATTATCCCTATGTTTCTGTATTTTATTATATATGTTTTACTTTGCTATCTTATTGTGGTAAAATACAAATACGAACAATAAGAAATATTGATACAGTGATACCTCCGTATTCTGTTGCTTCAAAACTCATCGAATTTGGTACTTGACTCATTTTTACATGAAAATGATGTCCTGATACACATTCTTTGTTTGGTACTTGATGTATTGCAAAAGGAAGCAGGGGACAGGAAGTCGGCCATGCTGGGAAGGATGCTGACATAGGAAAAGGGACAAATAGGAAGTCCTTCCTGGCTGAAACAAAGGGTCACATGCTTAGTCACATGGTTTGTTTGGTATTCGTCCTTTTTAGTACTCTTTGCACCTCCCAGAACCAATTAAGGACGAATAATTAAGTTTAATAAATTAATAATAGATGCAAAACCTGTAGCTCCTTTTCAACTTCCATCTTAAACTATTACTAAATGATATTCCATTGTTTACACAGAACAAAGCATTGAAAACTTATATAGTAGTTTGCTTTGTAATGTTTCATTTGGCCTGGTAGTGATTATGCTAATTTTGAAATAAAGTTAATTTCTAGCATAGTTATGATTATTTCACATTTTTCTAATAACCAGAAGGTTGGTTCCTTTAAATCTGCCATCTTTTTTTGTTGAACTGGAATTTCAAGAACTTTAATTAAGTTCTGCATGGCATAATGATGATGTGATGCTGTACACATGGTTTTTTCTAGATGGAATAATCTGATTCTTAATATCTATTTTTGAGATTCCAATTCTTTAAAAATTGGCTTTTTACTATGTAAAAAGTATTCTTTCTTTCTGAAAATAATATTTCAGTATTCTTTCACAAATTACTATCTTCATTTTGATTCAAATTTCAAGTCTACAAATACGGCATATACCTAGGAGTTTAATGCTGACATTTATATATCTTAAAGAGATACATGAGACAATAACATTGCTATATAAATATATAGTTATATTTTGTCATCCTCAATATAATATCTGCTTCAGTACTTAAGTCCTCAAAACCTACTAAATATTGTGGAGAGTGGCCATGTATGATGGCTTGCACAGCATAAGCATTAGAGAAGGAACAAAAATTCAAAGGAACAGCCAAACTAAGGCCACCTGATGATCCTAGAAGAACAAGACAAATAACACAGACTAGACTGTGGTCTTTCCTTTGTTGTGAAGGAAAGCAGTTCACGTACGAAGAATAATGGCATTTAGAGAATTAGGAATGAAAAGCTGGAATCAATGAATTTGAGTTTACTTTATAAACTTCCTTGTTGTTAATTCTGTAATCTGGAAGTGGAATTTCGGAAAAGATCCAGATACCTTTGAAATTTGTTGTGATGTTGCTTGTATCTGAAACTAGTAATCATTTGTCACCCTGCAGGTCAGGAGTTTAAAACAATTCCACATCTGTATCTTAAACTATTTTATCCGCAGATGTGAAAAGTATTTAGTATCTGCATTACTAAATAAATGGATTAAAAATAAAAATAAAAATGTAGCTCATTATTGAACTGTGAAGTCCTTGGTGTTCTCTGAGTTTAGTTAGTTTGCAGAAGTTTCATTAGCCATAAGGTAACATAATTAGTGCCAACAAGGATGGGGTTTGCTCCCTGTTTATATACAGTAGCTTGCCCTGCCAATTTTGGTGGAGGTGTGGTTTTTTTCCCCCCTTGGTGGTTTTTGATTAGAATATTGTTTTCAGCTTGATTGCTTGTCTGGTTTAATCCCTGCTTATCTGGGTGTTGGCTGCTGGAGAGAATATGTTCTGGTCTTTTTGTTTCCTTAGCTTTTTGTTGTCTCTTAAATGGTCAGTAAATATAGTTTATTTCTATGTATTTATTGATGGCTGATTTGTCTGAATGCCAATGGCTGTTAACAGTCCTTAGGCCATATGTTCAATTTGATTAGAATTTTCCAATTTTATAGAATAATGCACTTCATTAATATTTATTATTTTATGATTATTGATACTAATGTCATGCCTATTAAGAATTCTTTACATATATTTTAAACTTAAATACATTTTTTGAGTTCCAAGTTTAACTATTGTCAAAAATTCTAACTAGCCACTGCAAACTTTCTTATAAATGATTATTTCTATCAAAATAAAGTTTAGAACTATTACATGCCAACTTGCCTTGGCAGCTGTTTATATCTTGGCCAAATATATAACTGCCAGTTTCTATTTGCTTTTCTCTTTGGCTTGCTTGCTGAGAGTGCATAGAAAATTCATCAAGGTTAATTACCTTGTTGTAGCTTTCCTTAGGCTTTTGTCTGTACACTAAATTTATTGTTGTACAGCTTGAATTCTTTTTCTTCAAAATACCTTTACTACTGAAGTACAGAAGTTTACATAGATTATTTCAAGCAGTATTTTCAAATTATCACTTGAAAACTTGTTTAGCAGCATATCTTCCTTGTCCTCTGTCATGTAGTAATATGATTACTTCCTTTAAATTTATGTATAGAAAGCAATAATAATAAGACAAATCCCATATGCCATCTCAGGCTGCATCACTTGTCAATTTAGTTAATGTTATTCCGTGCTAAGGTAATTTATTTATATCCATTTTCCAGTTACAGAGGCTAATAATTAATATTCACTTAAAAGATAACATATGGCATATTTGTGGGTGAGAATCTCTTGAACTCTAGAGGTTGGTGAAATGAAGATAATAGAATTAAGGACAGTTAAAGATACCAACTAATAGTAAAGATATCTAATGTGTATTTCCTTTAATAATTACATGCTATCATTGCTGAAAAGACTAGAGAACTAAACATTTTGCTAATAGAAAGTAACTTGACCTATTCATAACAAATAAAATAGCTGCTAGACACCTCAGCTCCTATTTATTACTAGTTCTGTTTCTAAAACTCAGTTACAGACATACCAGGCAATGATTCTTTAAAATCTTAGAAAGAATTTACGAGCAGGAAAATCAGCAAGAAGTGCTTGCACACGCTTGCCCACTGCTCATATGAGTGGGGCTGCACATACTCTCGGCTGCCAATTCCACGGCCCAGTTCTGAAGGGCTCAAGGCCGGTAATGGGCCACAGCCTGGAGATTGGGGACCCATGCTATTAGTTCATTAGTTCATGTTTATATTCCAAAGTTGGAATATTGATATGCATAATGTTATCAATTTGAAGACAAATAATTTGAAAGCTACCATCTCAAATGATTTGAAAGCTACACACACAAATATAAGTTGTGCCAATTATGGCCATCTTTTCTGTGAATGACTGTGATATGATGAAAAATTTAATCTACCAGGCATTTAGAGTTCCTATATGGAATGTTTCATTTTCATGACATGAGTGACCTTCTCAAAACCATACTTCCTCTTTATATGTTTTACCTCAATCAACATTTGTTGAGAGCTCATGTATTTTGAAGTTATCTTTAGGAGCCCTAATGGTGCAGAGGTTAGAATTGCAGGCAAAACTCTGCCCACAGCCTGGGATTCGATCCTGACGGGGCTCCAGGTTAACTCAGCCTTTCATCCTTCCAAGGTTGATAAAATGTGGACTCAGATTGTTGGGAGCAATATGCTGACATTGTAAATCGTCCAGAGAGTGCTGTAAAGCACTGTGGAGCGTTATTTAAGTCTAAGTGCTGTTTCTATTGCTATTGCTATCTTCTGTTCATGCATTATTATGGCCAAAACCTTTCTCACAGTATGGGATGTTTATGAACATTTGTGAATACAAATGCTACTAACTTAGTAAACTTAGGCAGTTTGGGGAAAATTCAAGACTAAGTTCTATCCTTTTTCTTTTGCTCTTTGTGACAGAATTTTCTGGCTGAAGCTGTCATCTAGGGAGTACTTTTTTTTTTTTCTTTCCTAACTTATGTCCCTGTTGTCCTGTATAGGTTTTTTGAAATGAGATTTCAAGTGGTTTGATTGATAGCTGAAATGGATAGAACCTTTTAAAAGAATCATGTTTTTTATCTAGCACTGCAGTTTTTTCTGAAAGTACATTTATAGAATGGAAAGCAATTTCATCTAATCAGGATGCACAAGACATGGCTTTCTGTAGATTAGTAAAACCCTTGTTTCACATTCTAGGTTTGTGTTGGGTGACTTATAGATAGAGGTGACTGAAATTCTATTAGCATTTTGAACTTGACCCTAAAAATTTTGTGAGAATCCATAGTTAACAGTGAGTCTTCATGTGGTAATTTCTAATACTTTTTAACTGCTTCACGTGGCAAAGGTCTAATATAGCTTCTCATCTATATCTTTGTCTTGCTAAAAAGCATTATGGGCAACGTTCAGAGTGAGTACAATCCAAAAGAAAAATTATTTTGCTATGGGATATGAATGGATAGTTGGGAATGAGATGAGAAGGTACAGAAGAAGTCATTGGAGAAATAAGGGGAATAGCAAAGTATTTGCTTTAAAAAGATCTGTTAGTTTTGAATCTGTGGTCTAAGCCATTTATATGTATGCACAGCAAAGGAATGAATATTTTAAAGCATGACTGATTTGATAAAAAGATTGAGATAATCAATGAAGGATACAAAAGAACTAAAATATTTTGAATGTAGGACAGTATTTTGTTGATTATATTAAGAGCAGATATCTGGAAAAAGGTGGATGTGGAAGGAAAGTGAAATGAGCTAGAGTGAAATAGAAAGATTATAGGAAGAGAAAGTACAAGTTATGTATGAAAATATATGATAAAAAAATCTAACAAAATGAATGGAAATTGGGTATAAAAAAAGGGAGATGAAAGGTGTTTCAAACAGAATGAAAAGATTTAGTTTAAAAGTTCCATAGTAGAAGTGGAATAATAAAATGAAAGAAGGTATAGGTGAGAAAAATGCATATAAGAGAGTTAAAAGGGATTAAGTAATTTGAGATGACACTGAAGTATTTAAGAGATTTGCATGGGAATAATACTGATATATTAAAAATGGAATTGAAATAAATGCTTAGTGTCCAAGGAGAGGAAAAGGAGTAAGGCTGCAGGTGTGAATGGTGGACCTGTACAATTTTTTTTATGGAATAGTTATGCAACTTGTGTGTAATGAGTGTGTAAAGACTGCACCATGATTGGGAGAATGCCATTACTGCAAGTTCGAATCTCGCCAGGCTGAAGGTTGACTCAGCCTTCCATCCTTTCGAGGTAGGTAAAATGAGGAGGCAATAAGCTGACTTTGTATAAAAAAGAACACCGCTGGGGGGGGGAGGGCGAAAGCCCTATTAAGCAGGTATATACAAAGTATGAAGGCTATTGCTTAACGCATTGTTAGCCGCCCTGAGTCTCCGGAGAAGGGCGGCATATAAATTGAACTAATAAATAAATAAGCTGGTTGTCAAGTACCAAAACCACAATCATATGACTGTAGAGAAACTGACAGCTGCAACTACAAGGACCATGTAAGAGCCCTTGTTCACTGTAACTTAGTGTAACTTTCAATGGTCACTGAGTGGGTAGTTGTTAACTGAGGACTACCTCAGTTACCTGTAAATGGTAGGGATGAGCAAGGAGCAAGATATGGATGCTTGAAGTGAAGTCAGGGATATGTTGGTTAGGGACATGAATATATATTTTTAATGCAAATTCTACTATATTGCTGGCTGAGAACCTGAGTGCTTTCAGGAAATGTTAGATTCATTTAAAAAATGGAGCGGATATGAATATGAATGCATCCAAGAATAAGATGTTTGACAGAAAAAAATGGAATGATAGACAGTCAGACAGACGGACAGAATAGTGTAGATAAATTAATGTGCTTTGGTATAATATTTACAAAAGAGGGGGAAAGGATGCAGAACTTTTAAGAGGTGCAAATATTGGTAGAAAAGTAGTGTGTGTTATATTATGACATATATTGTAAATGTTCATTAAAAAAGAAAATGGTTTGTATAAGATTAATGTGTTTTATCCTGACTTGTTATATGGAAGTTATTTGGTATGCCAAGGGAACCATAAAATTATAATAACAGTGGAAATGGAGTACATAAGAAGTGTGTGTTGTAAACAAGTACTAGGATCAAGAATAAATGAAGGGTGAATTAATGTGGAATACATAACTAATGGCTTGTGACAGAAGAAATGAGTTAATTTTGTCATATAGTCAGAATGAGTGAAAATCAAATATATGAAAGAAAAATGAACAAGTTAAGAGGAAATCTAAGAAAGTTGTAGATGGATGGAATTAAAGAGAACCTTTAAAAAGAGAAGAACAAAAAAGAATTTCTAAAATACATATATGCGGAAGCAAAAATGTTTACAAGAATAGAGAGTGGGGAAATGTTTATTGGATGGTATTTGATTCAGTAAATTGGTTTTGATATGTGTCCTGTTTATACAAATTTAGAAGCTGCCTAATTGTCTGGCTTACAATTAAACAAGAAAAATACAAAAGTGTTGGGGGGTGGGGAGCAAAGATAACCTAAGAAGTCTGAAGACAAATATACAGGTAATCCTCATTTAGTGACTGTCTTGTTTAGTGACCATTTCCAGTTATTCAGATGATGAAAAAATAATGTTAGAACCAATTTTTATATTTATGACCTTTGCAGATCTGTAAAGCAAAGGAAAGTAATAGTGAGATCATAAGCACAATTGCGTTCATTTAGTGACTGCTTCACATAATAACCGAGTTGCTGGTCTCAATTGTGGTATCTAAACGAGAACTATCTGTATTAAAAAAAAAACACCATCCAATAGGGACTCGTTAATTAACCTGGGAAAATAGCCAGGTCAATGGATTCTTTAAAGTCATTGGGTTGGGAGCCATCTGGATCTCTTGGAAGGCAGGCCCTGTAACTGAGAAGGCATGTTTCTGGCTTTCACTAGATAACACTACTTAATTATTGGGACCTGGACTGCAGCCACTCTGCCAGATCTAATCTGATGCTCAGAAAGAACCAGACAGGTAATCCCTCAAAAAATTAAACCCTATATTAGCAGTGTCAAACTCACGTTGTCACGGCGGCATCATGTGACGTATCAGGATTATTTTTTTCCTTCGCTAAACCAGGTGTGGGCATGGCCAGTGCGTGACGCATCCGGCCCACGGGTCGGGAGTTTGACAGTCCTGGCCTATATCATGAAGGGCTTCATACATCATGGGTCCCCAACCTTGCAGCTTGTGAAGCAGTGGAGTCACATGGATATAACAAGTTATGCCTACTGCTGCCTATGCTGCTGCACTCTGACTTACTGTAGCTTCTGAGTGGTTATTAAGGGCAGGTCCATGTAGAATGTATGAACAATAAACCATTTATAAAGTGAATAAGACATGAGGGATTGTCTCATAGTTCAGGAATGGGCACAGGTGATCATTAGGTGTATGTGTGCAGAGGCAGTCTTAGCCACAGCTGTTACCTGCTGCTTGAGCTGGAGTTATGAATACAACTAGTTTACACACTCTTCTTGAATAAAGAATTGCAACCTCACCCAAGATCAAAGATGGAAAATCCTTAGACCCAGGGAGCCCAAATATTCTCAGCGATTGAGCTTGAATCGGTGCCTTCCAATGTAGATTTGTAGAGGATTTTAACAGAATCACTTTGCACAAGATTAAGTGTAATGAGAAAAAAGGGATTACCTTGACAAATAGGAAAAAGAGTTGCAACCAAGACTGGTCAGATAAAATAAATCTGAGTTTGGGCCAGAATTGCAATCTGAGTAAACATCTCAAAAAAGACCCTCCTTAGTTCTCATGAAGATAAAGGCAGGAGGAAAATGCAAAATTATGTTACTATAACCTTTGCAATAAAAGTAGTATTAACATTTAAGGCTTCAACCAAATTATCTGCCAGATCCCCAGGGAAAACTCCAATCTTCCTTTTGAAACCAACCAGATACATCAGTTTTCTGGGGCAAGCTAACCTGGCCACAGTCCCAATACATAAATGCACATACAGATTCACCCATTTTTAATCACATATCTTTAATTCCTTCCTTCCTTCCTTCCTTCCTTCCTTCCTTCCTTCCTTCCTTCCTTCCTTCCTTCCTTCCTTCCTTCCTTCCTTCTATATATATAAATTGCATATCATTTTTTTATTTCAACAGCTAACACTATTTATTTATTTTGTAC
This sequence comes from Pantherophis guttatus, assembly GCF_059756535.1. Lineage (NCBI taxonomy): Eukaryota > Metazoa > Chordata > Lepidosauria > Squamata > Colubridae > Pantherophis > Pantherophis guttatus. The sequence continues at coordinate 20,187,353 of NC_142068.1, forward strand.
GGCATACATTTGTCCACACTTTATAGAATAGTAGTCCTGACAATCTAATTGCTAGTTTCTTCGGTTTTACGCCTGCACATTTATCCACGGTGCGCCACAGGAGGGAACTAGCTAGCACAGTTCAGGTTGATGACATCTTCCGGGCTTCTTTTGCCAATTTCACTTCATATCCAGGCAGGTTCAATGCCAGCTCCTCGTGGCTAGCCTTTCCCACCAGAGTGATACACATTTATCTATTCTCAATAATGCTTGGTTGGAGAGGGCAGGAGCTAGAGGTGAGTGATGGGAGATCACCCCATTCTGCAGTGCTACCAGAGCTCAAACCGCCGGAGTGTCAAACTATTTCTTGAGCCACTGAGCCATCTAGTGTTATTAGATAACAGTATGATACATTTGTACGTATGAATCATTACTATGATTGAGCAATTAATTGCTGGCATATCTTGGGTAGAAATGGAATGTCAGATTTCTCTTTGGTTTAAAGCAACCAATGATTTAGAGGTTTGAGTATATTTTTACAATACTGTATAGATATCCAGTCTTAACTTTGGCATTTATGCTGGTAGATTACTTGTTCTTTCAAGTCTCTCACATCTCTTTCCACCTAAGTTGCTATGACATATGACTATGCTTACTAACACTGGTGAACAATTATTGCCGAAAACGTTAAAAATAGAAGTTGTATTCTTTAGTAGTTTAAAGACATTTCAGATTTCTGTTGCTCTTTTCAAGAAACACAAGTGAGAATTTACTGCAATAACTGTGTTAATTACTTACAAGTTGCCAACTAAATGAACCATTTAATAGTTTTTACCGAAGAATTAAGTGAATATAGGCTATGCCAACACTGCTGATAAAACTATTTTGGTACTGGTTGTTTCAAAACTGGTACATCTAGTAATGAACTTTTCTCTCTATCTTCTTTTTTCAGAGCTACGTATTCTGAATATTATAAACATCTAACTACAATAAGGAGAAAAAATATAGCTGTAGTTGAATGAGGAATCTGTTGCTTCAGTAGCCTTTTTCTTCAAGAGTGGGTCTTTGAATGAGGATGACAATGGAAGAGATGAGGAATGAAGCAGAGACCACTTCTATGGTTTCCATGCCTCTTTATGCCGTTATGTATCCTGTCTTTAATGAGGTAATAGGTTCAATTTTATTTTCTTTGCATTATAGTACTTGGGAAACGAAGTTTTATTTAACTCAGCTACTATCTTGCTTATATTAGTACTCATTTTCTCCTTATGAGTTCTGCTTCCTTTCTGTCCATATTTCTTGGCTTCATAACAGACTGCTTGGTTTGTTGGCATTTAATTCCTTAATTCTGAGTATTATATTCTACATTTATAAACTCCCAAGATGCATTCCAGCATTATACAAGAGACTGGAATGTAGAGTTCGTTGTTTAATTAACATTCCAGATTAGGCAGACATATTTTATAAGGTGGAAAGGTTTATGCTTTTTGCAGCTACTTGGTTTTATAGAAATGTTTTCTATTAAACATTACATAATCTGTTTGTTTAGATGAGAAACAATAAATGTATTTAGACTTTGAACAAATGAAAACGAGATGGTCTTTCTTTGGTAATTTATCAAGAAAATATTCATATTTTCTGTATTCATAGAAATGGTGTCATTGTTGCACATTTATTTATCTTGATCAGACAGTCTAAAATAATAATAATAAAAAAGACTATATTTTTGGCTTGTCATCTTCTCCCTCCATAGAGTTATTCATGTTTGTTTTCCCTGACACCTATATCAGTAGTATATAGGCAGATTTCATAGAGCATCATCTGTTATACAAACATTTATCTGTTAAATGGTGTATCTATTTATATGTTCCAAATGTGTGGATTTCATCTGCCCAGAATTTTCAGGAATAGTCATGCTGGTTGGGAATTGTAGTCCACACATCCTGAGTCACAAGTTATGGCAGAACATGACAGCAAAACTTTTTCAGATTTCAGATTATTTCACAGATTCATTTTATTGGATATGATTATTTTATGCTTATAAGAGGCTTGCAGTATTCTCATCTGAAAGAAACAGCCCAGTGTGCCTGAGCTGCAAAAATCTTATCCAGATCAATAAAAATCCTTAGAAATATTAATAATAATGATAATGTACTTTAACCTCTTATTACTTTTGGTATAACTGTTTATTTCTATTTTTTGCAGCTAGAACGAGTAAATCTATCAGCAGCTCAAACATTGAGAGCAGCTTTTATTAAGGTGAGAATAATATATATTTACTTATATAACACCAAAATATGAATATTTTATATTAAGATATAAACATTAAAATATTGTAAAATTCTGCAAAATAGATTTAGTTACTAATTCTTACTTTAAAAACCATTAAATGCTTGTATAGTCTAAGTAAAATGTGTGTAGTCAGTCAGTTTATTTATACACCTTATTTTGCAGAAATAGATATACTCAGAGTTGATAATAGCTTAATATTAAATTTAAAGAATAAGCTGCAATTAAGATAATTAACTCAATGGTTATGTTTCATTTATGTCCATGTTCATTTAAAATCAGGTAACAGAAAGATACAGTAAAATGTTATGAAGCCTTTTAAACTTCAGAAAGATTCTCCTTTTCACCTAAGTCCTTTATCCTGAGATCCTCATGGTACTTCTCTTGTTGGCAGTGAAGGTCTAGGAAAGGAACAGTGTGAAAAGTCCCACCCTGAACATATATCTTCAGTAAAAGACTGCTGAAGAGATCACAAAGCCCCTTCACAGATGCTCTCAAGTACATACGTGTCCAAAAATTGATGTTGATGATGGTTTTGTGGCTTTTGAAGTTCAGTATTAAAAGAAGGGCTTTTCACCTTCATGTTTCTCTTGTGCTTCAGTGATGCAAGAAACATCAACTACTTAGATGACTTGAGTTTCCTGTGATCAGCCAACTCATATTGCTGGATAGTATCTTGATATTCTTTACCAAGTCAGAAGTATGTTGGTTGAAAATAGTTTCTCTAATTTATAATTGAGACAATTAAAATCATTTTAATTTGTCTTCTAAAGTTATCCGAAGAAAATCTTGGCCCATAGTTTATGTCATCGAGTGTATGATTGTACAGGCATTCCTGGGATTAATAATGTCCAATTTACAGATAATACAGATTGTTGGGGGCAATATGCTATTTACTTTACTGTCTTCGGTGTAAGCCGCCCAGAGTTCTCGGAGAGTGGGCAGCATAGAAATATGACAAATAAAATAAAATAAATTTATGCTTACAAACAGGCTGCCTATTGCTAAAAATGGTAGATAGTATTATCCTTCCTCGAGTCGATAAACCAGTGAATCTGTGCATAGACGTCTGATACACATTTTTATATATAGTCTGGTTTTAGTAGTTTATGAAAACATTGTGTGGCTTCAGAAATTTGTCAGCTCAAAGACGGAGAGAATGCCATCCACCATTTTTAGTAATTGGCAATTTGTTTGTAAGTATGAGTTCCGACTTAGATACAAATTCAATTTAAAGGGAGATTGAAGAATGGAACTTGTTCTTAACCTGGCAACTGCCTCTATTTCACAATCTTTTTAAGCCTAAAAAATGAGTACCACTCTGACATGTTTCTTAAAAAAGAAATAGGGAATTCAGAAAAAATGAGGTTTTGCAGCATTTGGGGACAATGTAATGTCTGATATCTTGCTTGTTTGTTATTTATCCAAGTTATCTAACTTATGGATAGTTTTAAAGAATAATTCTGATGTAACTTGAAAAATAAGTGAAAACAGTGAAGATTACTGTCTTTCTTAATTTCATTTAGCTCATGTCATAAGGTACAAGTGTCAAACTTGTGGCATCACTTTGCTGTCACATGACATTTTGTGACATTTTTCCCCTTTGCGGACCTGGGGTGGGCATGGCCTGTGCATGACGCATCCGGCCTGTGGGCCACCAGTTTGACACCCCTGTCATAAGGAAACAAAAAGTTTTTACAGTTTTTACTTGAGTTATGCGCATTCATCCAACAACTGTTCAAATTTACAGTATTGCTGAATGGATTGTAGTTATGACTACCTCTTGGAATACTAGCTATTGTATCAGCCCCACAGTCATGGGATCAAAATTTGGGTGCTTGGCAATCAACTCACATTTACAACTGATCACAATGTCCCATAGTCGTATTCTCCTGCCCTGTTCAAACTGCGTCTGCTTCAGCTCCCCCATGTGCCTATCCATCCCCCATCTGTGCCTTTTTGACTGCCCTGTATTCCACCACCTACCCCCGCTGCTGCTGCCACCAACTGACCTTCATCATCACTTTTCTCCTATTGCTGACCCTCGGGCTGGGTGAGGTTGCAGTCTCAGGATCTGCATGGTGAGCGAAGCAGGGAGGTGGAGCCCAAGAGAACTTGCTGGCCCCAATCAGGAAGGAGACTGGAGAATCAAGAGGACCTTGCTTAATGGCCACACAGTCCTCATCTAATGCCCTCAAGGGTTGCCAGAATTCCCATTGCTCAGTTGTGCGATCATGTAACATTTTTTTTAAACCACTTTGCTTAGTAACTGCATATCTGGTCCTAGTTAGGGTTGTAACCTGAGGACTGTCTATTTCAGTTAGTGTGAAAGATAGAAGAAAAAGGAATGATTCATAGAAATAAATACTGCAAAGATATAATAAAAAAAAGGCTGGGCCAAATTACAGGTGAAAATATTGATTTAGTTCAAGAAATACGGTCTGGAGGAAAAAAAGGCAGTGCAAAATCAATGTTTATGATAAGCCAGTTCTACTCAAATGTCTTAAAAGTTCATATTGTAGCTTTCTTTGAAGCTGTTCTTTACTTTCAATTTGTCAGAAGAAATCTGAAATCTCTCTTTGAAATACAGGCAGAAAGGGAAAACCCAGGTCTCACACAAGATATTATCATAAAAATTTTGGAGAAGAAAAGCATTGAAGTTAATTTTACTGAATCTCTCTTGCGCATGGCAGCGGATGATGTAGAAGGTATTTCTTATCAGTGGCTGTTTCCTCATTAGGTTTAGATGGGTTTATTTTTTTAAAAAAAGTTTGTTATTTCTGTTTTGTTCATAAACACAGCTGAATATCTAGATTGTCACTTCAGTCTTTACATTTACTGTTATATATTGTAAATTATATATCCATGGTCATATTTCTTTTGATAATTCTTGTAGCTTGGTGGCTCTGTGCTAGATTTACTGTGTTTCCCCCAAAATAAGATCCTGTCTTATATTTTTTGCCATCAAAAAAGGCACCAGGTGTTATTTTCGGGGGGGGAGGATGTCGTCCACTGACTTGCCTCACTTGCGTGCGTTGCCCCCAGCCTCTTTTTCTCTATCAGAGGCCTTTAGGAAAGGTGTCTTCAGCCGATAACAGAGCTCTGGATCAATCTGAAGTTCTGTTATCGGCTCCAGAGGCCTTCAGGAAAGCCTTGCCTGCTGCAGCAAAAGAAATGGGCCAAGGTATGACAGGCCCGGCTGCAACTATCCAAAGGTAAATATTATGGCAGCTTCACCTTCCCATCCCCACCCTAGCTTAATTTTTACCTGTGCACCCTGGAATGGGGGGGGGTCTTAATTAGGGCTTATTTTGGGGGTAGGGCTTTTTTTTTTTTTTAATTTGATTTATATGCCGCCCTTCTCCGAAGACTCAGGGCGGCTTACAATGTGCTCAGCAATAGCCTTCATCCTTTTGTATATTTATACAAAGTCAGCTTATTGCCCCCACAACTGGGTCCTCAATTTACCTACCTTAGAAAGGATGGAAGGCTGAGTCAACCTTGAGCCTTGGCGAGATTCGAACCCTGCAGTAATTGCAGGCAGCTGGTCTTAATAACCAGCTTAATAACAGGGTGCCTTAAACCCCTGTACTACACTGGGTGCACGTGTAAAAAATCAAGCTAGGACTTACTTTCTAAGGTTACATTTTCGGGGAAACATGGTACCTGAGGGGGGGGGACGACCCAAAAGACATGACATTATAACTTTTTAAAAAGGCCATAGAGTAGATGATAGCATGGGGGAAGAGTTAAAGAGGTTGAATACAAAAAAATGGGTGGAAGAAATTTCTTGGGAATAGAACAAAATGTATGTTTAGCCAATTTCCTATAGTTCTCACCTCTGTCGTCTTTACTCAGAAACAAGATCCAACCTTCAGAATTTCAAGGAAGCTTTAGAAAGAAAAAGTTTCATCTCATGCATTAGTTTTCATGACTCTGAAATGTCTCTAATATACCTGGGGTACTTCTCATAAATTGTGCTTTAAGAAGGTTACTCTAAATAGTTCAGTTTTGGCTGACATTATATTGATTACATCATTAGAAATCAATAGTCTTTTCTTTACAAAATAGAGTTGGGGTTAATTTAGTGTTTTTATTTGTTGCTTGTTTAATTTTAACATGGTTAAGGATGTTGCCAACCCTTTTAAGTTTAATTTATAACTTACTTAGAGAAATCTATTTATATTTTCTTCCTTCTCCCCCCAGAGTACATGATTGAAAGGCCAGAGCCCGAATTCCAAGACCTCAATGAAAAGGCACGAGCACTTAAACAGATTCTCAGCAAGATTCCAGATGAGATCAATGACAGAGTGAGGTTTCTTCAGACAATCAAGTAAATACTAATCAAACTAAAAAGCTATTCTAAAGTGTGACTTCTTGGACCAGCTGTGGCTTTATATTTATAGAAGAAATACATTTTTGGCTTGCACTGTAATTCTGATTATTACCAATATTTTATAAAATTGCTGTTTTCGTTTCACAGAATTTTTGCTTCAAAATGAATGCTTGCTTACTATTGAAAGGCCAAGCTGTGGGTTGGTTTTAGCTGCTGGAGTAATAACCGTGGATATTATAGCTATAGCAATTCTGTCAGTGATCCCTATTCTGTGCCCTTTGTAGTTAAATCCTTTTATTTCTAACAACATAATCCTGTGGCAGTAATGCTGCATCAGACCTGAAATCTTATAAGTCATCTTGGTGAGTTGCCCCTCTTTTATAAATTGCACTTTCCAGTCTTCTCTCACCTAAAATTGCAGTGGTTTTGAATCCTATTCCCCGTTGCTCAGAAATTTTTATCATGCTCTGGATATTATTTTTTTTTTTTAATTTGATTTATATGCCGCCCTTCTCCGGAGACTCAGGGCGGCTTACAGTGCGTTAAGCAATAGCCTTCATACATATTAAGTTCCCTGTGCTTATTTGGGAGCTGTTTTCTTCCTTTTTGGTTTAGAAACTGAGATCATCTTATCTTAAAATCTTTTCCCTATCTGCAGCACTATGCTTGTTTTAATGACTACTTATGGAGGTTTTTCAAATGTCCAATTGCTCCTTGAATAGATAGATAGAATTCAAATAGATAGATCTCTTAGTACACATAATGTATCCAGAATCGCCATCAAAAAAGATGTATGTGAGTCTCCTTTCACATTTTGGATTACCGTATTTTCCGGCGTATAAGACGCCTGGGCATATAAGACGACCCCCGACTTTTCCTGTTAAAATATAGGGTTTGGGCTATACTCGCCGTATAAGACTACCCCTCTTCCAACGCACACCAAATAAAAATTAAAAAACATCAACTGGCTCACCCACAATGTAAAAGCAGCTGTGCTAGACCCAAAATGGCCCCTGCAACAAGCAGGAACGTCACACAGCCACAAAAAGCCCAAAAAAACAACTTTCACACTTTACACACACAAAATTCCACATACAGCTTTGTGAGATTTTATGTGTTTGTGTTGTTAGAGTGAAACACTACAGAAACACACTAAATCTCAGAAAGCTGCACAAATATTATTTTATTTTATTTTATTTTTATTTTTATATGAAAACTAAATTTAAAACTTCCTAAACTTTAAATGGCTAGGTCTAAAAAAGAACAACTAAAAAAAACCCAATTAATTAATTTTTTTTAAAGCTCCCAAAGGGGGAAAAAACTTACCCAATAGAACAGGGGTCTCCAACCTTGGCAACTTTAAGACTTGTAGACTTCAACTCCCAGAATTCCTCAGCCAGCTTTGTTTTGTTGGCTGAGGAATTCTGGGAGTTGAAGTCCTCAACTCCCTGCCTGATGGAATGGATTCAGGCAAGCGAAGCAAGGCAAGCGTTGCGACTAGCAGCTAAGGTAAGCAAGCTGGAGGGGGAAAACTTTTTTCCTTTTACATGGCTCTGGCGATCCCAGCTGCGTTGCCTGATTAGCAGGCAACGCAGCTGGGATCGTCAGAGCTTGGATCGCCAGAGCCATTTAAGGCTCGTCAGAGCCTTTTGGGCTGGTCTGCCTGGTTACAGGAGAACGACACCCGGCATATAAGACGACCCCCGACTTTTGAGAAGATTTTCATGTGTTAAAAAGTCGTCTTATACGCCGGAAAATACGGTATATCACTGTCCATAGTTTATTGAGTTTTCAAAATCAAAAACCATGAAGCTGATGCTTAAATATCTATGCAAGTGATTGCTAACCTTTTCTGCGCCGAGTGCTGAAAGAGCAAGTGTGCGCACACCCATAATTCAATGCACGCATGCACCCTGTCCCCGTGCATGTATGTGCGACACCCCCGTGCATGAACTCCCCACGTGCATGCATCTCCCACACATGTACCCCACTCCTCGCACATGCATATGCATCTCCCGCATACGCCCTGCCCCCCTGTGCATGCGCAGCAAAGACCCAAACACCAGCTGGCCGGCAGGAGGCACGGACGCACTCAGCAGAGCTGAACTGGGGCGGCAGCTTGCATGCCCGCAGAGAGGGCCCTGCGTGCCACCTGTGGCACGCGTGCCATAGGTTCGCCATCACGGAGCTATGCAATGCAGGGGCTCATTGTATGTAATTGTGTAAATCCGACTCATTAATTTTAATTTAATTCCATTTGTAGAGTTAATTATCAGAAATTTTCTGATTCCTTTGTTCAAGATCGGTGGACAGTAAGACTACTAGAAAATAAAATTACACGTGTACTTTATCGTAGAATACGAATACATTTTTTTTCCTTATCTGCAACATTTTAGTAAGCCATGGTAATGCCCAGAAGATTAGAGACATGATAGAAAAATGCATGCTCTCATCTGGGTTTTATCTAAAGTTGTAAGAGGAAGACTTTTTTCTTTTCTTGGAGTTCATTTTTCTAGGATTCAACTCAATAAAAGAGATAGATGTCTGTGTGAGTTCATTGCTTCTTTATAACTCTTGTGTAGAAGATTATAATGTAAAATACAGAATTTTATAGTGATTTCAGTTATTAGTAGCTCAGGTACCTCATTAGTGAGGTTTTCATACTCCACATGCATTGCTATAGGAATTAAAAGAGCCTTTTCTTCAGTCCAGTAATGAAAATCCTGTGCAATACAAGTTAACAGAGAACTATAGAATTAATTGTCTATTGGATTAGTTACCTGGTTGCCCACTCACCAATGCAACTCAGAGCATCTAGCAAAAAATTTAAACCCACAACTGTTTCAACTAAAAACCTAAAGTATCTGCCAAAGACAATTTATACATTCAAATAATTGAATATATGGGTTTATGTAACCTCCTCACCTAGTTATTGAGATTAGAGTCAATCTATATAAATTTGAATTGTTCATAAGTTTATTTTGATATAAATATCTTCCATAAAGTCTTCTCTTTAATAATACATTGAGAGATTTTCTGTATTACTTCATGAGTGAAACAAAATGCAAATGTTTACTGATTGGAGCAAAGTGCTCATATATATATATATTGCTGTGGACTCAGGGCTTTCCTCTCCTGGATCAGTTTGAAAAGTCCATGGGGAAATATTAGTTTTAATTTCCTCACACATAAAACAGAGATACTGATATTAATACAGACATGTCCCAAAAGGGACATTTTGAAGGATGTTCATCAAATAAAAGGTTAGGCAGATGACAATTGACACACCCCTGCGACCCAAAAGACAAGCAACCATGGTAGAAGATTTTTTCCAAACTCTGTTTTCAACTTAGCAGTGGTTTTAAGTTAATATTGTAAATAAGAGTTTTATCCTCTCTGTAGATTAAACTGCCTTTTCTCTCTTAAATGATTTCTTTCTCTTACTCCCACACAGAGTGGTTTCATTATATTGTAAGCTTCAAATCTAGATGAAATTGTATCCATTAATCTTAGGACCAAAGATAGTTGCCATTGAATTATTTCAGGAATATATACTATGGACAGGTTTTTTTTCCAGTTAGTGTAACTTTAATTAAATAACATTTACTTTTATTTAAATAAAGATGGATGAGACAAGATTTTAGCCTCAATTCATGAGAACAATACTTTCATGATAGTTCAAAGTAGATCAGAGCAATCTTTCTTTATTCAGTCTAAGATATCAAAAGTCAAATCTATGCAATTTATAACTATACATATTGAAAATTGTTCCAGGGAAAGGCCTTTGATTGTATAGGTAAGACAAGGCTCCTGCTGCTTCAGAGTATTGTTCTGTAATTTCCAGATGCTAGTTTTCCACGTATGAAGAATGCATTAAACATAATTTAGATTTTGAAGTGCCATATAATTTAATTAGCTCTTGTTGTTTCATCTTGCTGTGCATATCTAAAACTCACTATATATGACAGGAAATCTTTTAGAAATACATTTCAAACATAATTTTGAAAGTGATTAAAATTCTGCAGCTTCACTTTAAAAATTGCAATTATATTTTCATTACCAAACAGGGACATTGCCAGTGCAATAAAGGAACTTCTCGATACAGTAAATAATGTCTTCAAGAAATACCAATATCAGAACCGGAGGGTATGTGACTTAATTTCTACTATAGTGCCGCATCAGAAATATAATTAAGCACAAGCATTACAAATATACGCAGCTTCATGCTCAGATAATATGAACTGTAAACATAATTTTTCAATTAATACAAACTGGCAAATAAAAAGACAATCATGATGATGAATAGAGATTTTTCAGTCTATGTGGATTTTTAAACAATAATGACTGCTTTAAGGTTTAATATAATTCTTATTGTTTGTAGAATTAATACTTTACAAACATTAAGCAAAAGTCACTTGTAGAAGCACATTTTCATCATTTAAATGGTGAATTTTGCCACTTCCATCATTTACTGTATACCTTTTCTCATCTTGTTCTGTGTTCATTGACTAAAAAATACGATGTTTGAGAAAAATGAAAATTTTAATTACTATTTATTTACATAAACTTTTTCAGGCACTTGAACACCAAAAGAAAGAATTTGTAAAATACTCCAAAAGTTTCAGTGACACTTTGAAAACTTATTTTAAAGATGGAAAGTAAGTATATATTTCTTTTTTAATTGACTTAGTGACTGTTTTCTTTTTCCTTTTGTATTAATAATTTATACTCCAAAGAGCACACTTTGCAATAATCTTAACATCTTAATTGCTTCCATCAGTTCCAGTTTAGCAAAGAATGAAAAAAATTGGCCAGATTGGAACATTTGCTTTTTAAACTTAGGCATCAATGAGTCTACTTAATTTTTAATTCTCCTTGGGAATCTACAGTATCACTGTTCTAATAGCAATTATGTCTTCCTTTTCATCTTTGCTAAAAACAATCTTAGGAGGGAACACATTCCCATGGGGACCCCTAACAGATGGGGCGGAGTGGGTGGTCAGAAGAGATTTGTACGAAAGCGGGTTACCTATTGTCTCTGAAGCTCTTCCTTGTTCTTTTCAGTACTCTGTTTTTTGTCTCTCTCGTTCTCCTTTCGTTCTCTTTTCCTGCAAAGAAAGAACATACATCACTTACTAGAGGCTGGAAATAACCTCTTACAGAGGGCTTTGGAAGCAGACTAAAATTACATGAAATTAGACCAAAGACCCCATGTCGATATATAGAGTAACACACTCTTGTTCACTCTGTCATAACATAAAATATATGAAATTTTCAAAATGGGAATTTTCACAAGAGCATTAAGACTCAGCTATCAATTATTTCATATTGCCTCCAGAAGTTGTGAATGCTCCAACACTGGAAGTTTTTAAGAAGATGTTAGATAACCATTTGTCTGAAATGGTGTAGGGTTTCCTGCCTAAGTAGGGGGTTGGACTAGAAGACCTCTAAGGTCCCTTCCAACTCTGTTATTCTATTCTATTCTACTCATATTTATGATTGCTATGACAAAAGACTTTTAACAATCTAATAAAAGAAGGGAAATAATGGGAATTTTTCCTTGTCTAGAAACAAAGATTTTCACATACCAAAATGAATGACAAAATTTCTATGGTTATAAAGTCAAGATTCTCTAGTTGATATAAATTTCTGGTGAATGTATGAACATGTCTAGGAATGTAGAACTCTTTGGATCCAAAACCTGAAAAAGTGCTTCAGAGTGAATGTGCTTGCATCTCTTGGCACATCCTTAAAGGAGTTGTGGCTTTTCCTGGGCTTTAAAGAGTCACCAAGAGGTGTGGCATTACCTGTTTTTTTTAACCTTCCAACTGAAACCACTTCACATTTCTAGACAAATCTGTGTGGTTTTCTTGAGAATAATGTAGAGTTTGCTATTGTCTTCTCCTAGCAATTTTCTTTTTAATGGCTCAATCTAACCTGTAGCCCCAGACTTATATTCTCTGGGGTCTCTAGTAGTGCACTCTGACTCTGTGTTGTTTTTATAGGAATAGAGAAAGTTGGCTACATGCTTGCTGCCTCCTACTGACTATGAGCTAAATGGGATTTCCACAACAGAAAAATAATTTATTTTCAAAGGCTGATAAAAGGGAGAACCACCACTCGCATCTAAGTATGATAGCTGTTGCTTAGATACAGAGTCACTGTGTGCTTCTGAATAACAATTGTTGGAGGAAAAATCTGGAGGGGAAGACTGTTGTATTTCGGCTCTTTTTCCAGATTTCCTAGAATCATCTGATTGGCCATAATTGGTTACAGGACATTGGGCTCCCTCGACATGGTATATATAGTAGCAGGACATTTGTCTGGTTTGTACATAAATATGAGACCACCTGGAATTCCAGTACTGTTGGCAATTAGAATTTTGGGTGGAGCGGGGGAATGGGAACAGGACAGTAGCAAACTCTTAATGCTTCCAAGCTTTACATAAATGCAAGTTACATAAATATAGTCCCAAATTCTGTGTGGGTATGAAAAAGAGAAGCAAAATCTATGAGTAGCGCTTTGAAAGCAATAGAATAAAATCCATATTAGAAGCGGCCGAAGAACAATTTTAATACTGTGTAGTGAGGAGGAAAAATCCCATCTGTTCTTTGACCTTGCTTGTGATTGTAGCTAGCCGAACAATGCTAATACCCCAAAAATCTCCAGGTTTTTTTTCCACTGTTCCATTTATTTAGCATTTATAGTAAGACATTATTCTGAATTATTAATCCAAGGAATTAACTTTGTTTGCTCATGGATAAACAAAGAAAGTAAAATAGATTTTGGGGGGTGGGGGTTGTTTTCTGGGTTTTTTATTTAAATAGAAATAGAGTAGAGTTGGGAGAGTTCATTAAGAGAGTTCAATAACAAAATCCATTTAGTTATGAATTTCAGTTCAGAAATGGAAATTAAACATACCAGCTGGGTGGCTATCTAATCTCCATCTGCTCACAATCATCTCTCTTTAGATAGCTGACCACACTGTCAAAGTATTCTTAGTCTTAATATATAATTTAACTTCCTCTGATTTAAATAAGAAGTAACAGACTGCAATGTTTTGTCCTCCAAAGTGCTATCATATCCCTCCTGGGTCATCTTTCATGAATGCTGAAATGTTAAAAATATTCTTCTCCTTCAAATTCTCTTCAATGAAATTAATATGTAATCCCTTGATCGTTGTTGTTACTTGTCTCTGAAGTTGTTTCAACTTTTTACGAGTACAGGTAATCCTCAATTTATGAACTTTATTTTTGGCAAAGATCACCCATTTGGGAGAATGGGTTTGCCCTTAACAGCATTTGCTTATCAACCACAAATTTACTTAATGACCACTGTGATTTGCTTCACAAACATTGCAAAAAATGTTGGGTGCCTTGACTTATGACATAAGTTATGACTTATGAGCAGAAATCCAGTCCAATTTGCAGTCGTAAGTCAAGGACTACTGCTATACTTTTAACCCAGTCTTAAAGAGGAATCTGATCAGAGATGAATGGAATGAAACTATTATTCTCCATTATTTGGAAATTTATGCTGTCTAAAATTGCATTTGCTGTCTTCATAACAGCATGCATTGCTGATTTAGATGCAGTTATAACTACAGCACCAAAATCTTTTCTCACAAGTGCTTGTTACCAAGCTAGTATCTTCCCTCCTATATTTGTCCATTTGGTGTATATTTTCTGAGTTAAGAACTTTGCATTTATCTCTGTTAAATCCCATTCTGTTGCATTCTACCTATTTCTACAGCTATCAATATTGTTTTGAATTGAATTTGAATTTTTGAAGTCCCAGTTTTGTATAATATATAAATTTGGTAGGCATTTCTACCTCTTCACTCAAATCCTTAATGAAATATTAAGGGCCACATTTGATTTTTATGACACACCACTTGATATCACAGTCCAATTTGTTGCAAAAACATGGATGAGCATTTCTTGATTATAATTTTCTAGATCTAGGTATATATCTACTTAATTATTACACTGTCTAACCCACACTTAGGTAACGTTTTGAGGTACTCTTATTAATTGCTTTGGTCATGTTATGTTTTATAACAATCTATTAAGGAATTTACCTAATTAACCAACCAAAATGTTTCATTGTTGAGAAATGAGTGCTAGTTTCTAACAATTTTGGGGTTTTTTTCAAGGATACCTACCTTTTTATGGTTTATTTTAGGATTTCTACAAGTATTGAGATCAGAACAACTGTTCTAGATCTTGCTGGATTTTTCTTTCCCCTCTTTTTTTGAAAGTAGTACTGAATAGTTAGGGATCAAAAGGTGCTTTATTTTTCTGTAGGATTTCTGAAACATCATACTTGAATTCAGAAAGACAGTCATGTAGGTCCCTAAATAAAACAGGATGTAATTAATTTCTTCCTAGAGATTTATTTGGAAACAACTAAACACAAGTGGATTTGAGTAGGACTGCCTTTTCTTTGTTAACTTAACAGCATTTTACTTTCACTGGGCAGCTGCTCTATTGATTCTTTTTCCTTTTATTTTGAGCATATTTAAAGAAACTATTTTTTGTGTTATTTTTAGTACCTTTTACCCTAATCTCAGTTAATTCTGAGCTTTTGATTTCCTGTATGTAGTTTATAGCTGTGCCCGCTGTATAGTTCTGAGTCAGTTGTACTTTTCCTTCTTTTATGATGTGGATCTCTTTTCTGGCTTTTTCCTTGTGTTAATTTCATTCTAATATCAATATAACCGTTCAGAGTTCTGCCTTTAGACCATCAGACTTTATTTCTATGTTCTTTATCAATTTTTAATTTCTGTCATTAGTTTTTCCAGTGTAGGTAATCTCATTCAAAATGTGTTTTGAAAAACCCTTTGGGATCTAATTTATTTGAATGTGTATAAATTTATAATTGTCTATAATGCTTCTTTTGACTGAAAAGATAATATAAACAGCAAGCTGATGCCTCAGATGGCTCCTTTCCAGCTCCTTCAAAACCTTGCTACAATTTTTACTGATTTGTTACAATTATCAAACTCTGTCTTAACATTATAATCCTTAATGTAACAGAAGAGGCAAATGATTAACAAGTTGTGGAGTAATCATCTTCACTATAGCTTATAAATTTCTTTCAAGTGTATGTTCCTCATCAGCCCAGAAAACATGAGCATTTTCAGCCAATATTGCACAAATTTTACCATTATCCTACAAGATTCTGGTTTTTTTTATTTTCATGATCTGGAAATAATATTTCCTGATAAACGTATCTGTGGACTCCTTTGCTAGTTTGTCTACTTTCCTCACTGAACATTTTTAAAGCAGTGAATGTGAATGGATGTTTTTACCAGATTGCAATGTTTTGGAATAACTAGCTTTTATAAAAGAGGGGGAATTCATATCCCAATCCTACATGCCATTTTGCATAACTAGGATCACTTTAGCAGGAACTTGATTGATTTACAAGGGAATGGTATGTATCAATAGAAAAGAATATTTGTAGTTCAAGGTTGAATTGGGGTCCTTGAGCAATCTGAGCTCAGCACTGGTGATGTTACCTAGCTGGGTAATGAAACGTCTGCAAGAAAGCAACAAGTTCAGAGAGCACCAAGGATCCCACGGGATACATTTGTATTCAGAAACAATGCCCATTGAATTCATTGACCCTGGTAAGTAAGGATAGGATTGCAATGCAGTAACTTGGTTCTTTAACTGCAACATTTAGTTTTGTATTGTGATTTAGCTCTTAGGGTTTAATAAAGAATTCAGTATTTTTTCCCATTTAAGAAAACACCTCTAATTATTTTCAGAGTTAAGAGTATTAAAAAACCTTCAACCAGAATTTCATATTGTTGAACTTCCTTTGTGAATTATTGTTGTATATTTAAGTACTGCACTCCAGAAGCAGTGCATAGGATTTCATTGTAAAAATTAATTGCATTTAATATGATTGCTTTCTATTTTGTATAAGCTTATTTTGTTGCTAAAATATATCTTCTTTCTGTTTTTCTTTACAATAGGGCAATAAATGTGTTCATAAGTGCCAACCGACTAATTCATCAAACTAACTTGATACTCCAGACCTTCAAAACTGTGGCCTGAAAAAAAAACTGTATATGTTGAGAGCTGTACTTTTCAATGATGGATAGGATACCTTTATATGTAAACTTTAAAGTTTTGACTGTGTAAATTATCAATCCCAATTGAAGGGACTTAATGCAGGATTTTGAATGGGATTTATTGCCATCTTACACCATATTTTTGTAAAAACATAGCTTAATCATAATCACACAATGAAGATTTTGCATCACTTTTTTGCTATTATTCTTTTCAGAATTATAAGCCAAAAGAATTTACGCCTTAATGTGTCATTATGTAACATTCCTTATAAGAACTGTAAATATTTGGTGTTCTGTTTCTGACATTTTAACTTGAAAGCGAAAAACTGCAACAGAATTATGTATTTAACAATATTGGTGGCAAATATTCAATAAATAGTTTACATCTGTTTATCTCTATAATTTTATCCCATAATGGTGTCCTTGAAGCTAAAATCAGCGGGGAGATGTACATACGTCTTCAGAGTTCATACAAAGAATGATGTCGTTTTAAGAAGATCGAATCTTCAAAGTTTCCTGCACAGAAATTCACTCTTAACTACTGAGTCTTTCCCTCAAAAGCTTGATTTTTTTTTCCAAATTATTTTTAAAGTGAATTATTATATTACCAAAGAACTCATCATTAACGGTGGCGTGAACTGCAGAACCTCTTTGGGGAGTGATAGTAGGTGTGCAGTTGTCAATAAATAGTTTTATATATATGAACTTATGCAGCATCACTGTTAGTACATTTGATAAGTTTCCCCCAAAATAAGACATCCCCTGATAATAAGCCCAATCGGGCTTTTGAGCACATGTCAATGAGGCCAAGCGCTTATTTCAGGGTTCAAAAAAATATAAGACAGGGTCTTATTTTCGGGGAAACACAGTACCTAGTGCCAGGGTATGGGGTATGTTTGTTTCGCCTATACAACCTGTGAAAATTATTCAGAATTGGGAGACTGTGATTTATTAAGAGGTGTATTTCTGAGCTATTCACAATCAGCAATGCCTCCATTAGATAAATGGAGTACATTCCTTGGTGTACTAATTTAGTTACACTGAAAATTAAGAAATTACTTTTGTTGATGTAAATATTCTGGTGGGAATATCTCTAGCATTTGGCAGTGTAACAGAAGTAAAAATTGAGTTTGCCCAAAGGAGTTTGGCATTTAATTAATTTTGATAACAAAAAACCAATGAAGGAAAGAGAGGTGAAGATAACATGCAGACTACCCGTATCACTGTGCTGAAATTATATTTAATAAAGTATTGCAGTTATATCAATGCAAGAGATCAAGTCTACTCATTTGGGCAATGGTGCTATTTAATATGTATGTTTAAATAAATGGTTTTAATATCTATGCTTTTTAATATTAGTATAACAATCTGAATGATCGCTACTCTGAGCTGTCATGATAGGACTGCTGATTTCCAACAGAAATTCATTCATTTGTTGTAGAGCTGTTATGCTAGGATCTCCTTTTTACATCTGACTTTGTGAACAGCTTATCTATATTGTGATTATGCGTTTGTGTCATTTTCTCCTTTCACCACTACTACTGCAAGAAAAATAAGAATAATCTTTTGCAGCGTCTTAGTTAAACATTGGTTATATAACTCTTTTAATAGAGGTTTTTTTGTACATTTTTGTAACTGTGAAAAATCTTCAGCATCATGTATATGTAGTCCTCAACCTATGACCATGATTGAGCCAAAAATGTAAGAGTGATACTGATAAAAGAGGTAACAACACAACCTGACCTGATTTTATGACCACATCATGGCTTTCCCCAGTGGGATTGTTAAGGGATTGTGCATGTTGTAATGGAGCTAAAGAACTGACTTCCAAAGGGAGGCAGGCAGCTCTCTCAAAAAAGCTGAGTAAAAGTCCATTTTCACCCAGCCTCTTTGAAAGCAAAAAATATTGCATGCCAGAGAGATTCTGCTCTGCAAAAGAGGACCTTCTTGGTGGTGGCCACTTCTCTGTGAAACATATTCCTTCTGAAGTACGATTGGTCCCCAGCCGGCTACTTTTTCTTTCTTTTTTTTAGTTTTATTAGATTTTTATTTTTAAATATACATTAATATCTAAGAGTCTCTTCCTGGATTTTCTTCTCTTTGTTTCTTTTAAAGTTAGGGTCTACATAAAAAAAAAACTTCTTACCCAGCTCCAGGCACTGATTATCTACACCTCCTGCACATTTCTTTGTTGCCTCGGCTGCCCAGCTTCACGGCCGCCATGATGGCTGCCTCTTGTCAAGGGTGAGAAGGAAGAAGCCCTGGGTCAAGCAGGAGAGTTGCGGCTCTCTCTAACCTACAGGACACCCCTCTTCACAGAGTGGCTTTAGCTCCTTTCAGAGCCCTCCAACAAGGAGAACTCGGCGTGGGAGCACCGAGACCCACTCGTGTCCGATCTCGACATGACGTCAGCCGGAAGTCAGCATTGCTACTTTTTCAAAAGGCTAAAAGACCTGGTTTTGTCAGCGGTGTGGGGACCACAAATTGAGCTGATCAAATGGTTGATTTGATTGTGTTGCTTCCATGGGTGTGGGGTTCTATAGGTTTTTATGTTGTAGGTTTTTAATGTTATAAGCCACTCAAAGACACCCAAGTGTGGATTGGGCATTCATATAAGTTTGTTAATAATAAATCTGGCTGGCAATTTTTGCTATAATGTCATCCCTGCTTCTGGGACATCTTCAGTTTGCCAGGTGCTCACCACAAGCAAGTCTTTCTGAGCTTGGTTTTCATTTCACAGACATGTTATTGTAATACAAAGTATTGTTTAGTGACTGTAACAGTTGTCCTGTTAAATCTTGGCTTGTGTAAGTATTGTGTGTTCTTGATTACAGTGTTCTTGCTAATCTAAATGCTAGTTTCTCTTATCTGGGTATTGGTTAATAGGTATACGATAAGAAAGCGTTCAGGACTCCTGAAATTATGATGTTAAATTTCAGCAGCACAATGGCAAGTATTCAGCAATGCGATTTCGGCTGCTGAATATAAATAACACCTTCTAAAGGCACCCTGTAGTTTCTATTCCAATTCCACTGCCACCACCAGTCATATTTTTTCTTAGCAGAAGTTTTCCAGCTCAAAAATTCTGAGATCTTCATGCATGCCCTGTATATTAAAATCTCCACAGATGATCAGTAATACTCAACTCTGGTGACTATGAAGGCTACTCCAAAACCTTTTTCCCTGCAAGGACTTCATTGTTTTGGAGATGTATCTTTAGTCTTACTAGAATATCTAGCCTCTTTTGAGCTTCAATTTTTTCACTGATAGTCAAACTTTAGTCAGCTACAGAAAATGTTCAGAAGCTGTTGTTCCCGCCAAAGGAGGTGTTACAAAGTCTGATTGAAAGAGTAACTAAACTTTGGCATCTGCCATATTCATTTTTTTTTTCTTAGCTTGAACACCTCTCCATTAATAATAAGTAGGGTATACATTCAAATTTCCTCAAAGAGTTGCTGTGTTTTAACTTTGAAGTTGTGTCTGATTCAGTAAAACATAATTTGGCCAAAGGTGGCTAAGATTGCATTCAATTTATTCAGGCATGGTTGCAATAGTGAATTTTATTGCAGGTAGTTTTCAATGTAACAGTCACAATTGGGTCAAAAATTTCCATTGCGAAGCAAGTCAGTTAAGTGAGCTTTGCTCTATTTTACGACCTTTCTTGCCACAATTGTTAAATGAGCACTACAGTTGTTAATAACGCGTTAAGTGAATCTGGCTTCCCCATTGACTTTGTGATCACATGACCCTGGGACACTGCAACTGACATAAATTCATATCAGTTACCAAGCTTCTGAATTTTGATCATGGGACGATGGGGATGCTGCAATGAGAAACTATCTTAAATCAGTGCTGCTTTTTCAGTGCCGTTGTAACTTCAAATGGTCATTAAACGAATGGTTGTACATTGAGGACTACTACAATACAATTCCTGTCATAAATGAGGAAGTTGCCTGGAATAAATAGGAAGTTGCCTGATGTTAACTAGGCTTAACCTCATCATGTTAAATCATTCCATAGTTGTTCACTTTGTATATGTAAATCTGTCTATCCGACTGCCGTATCTATTTATTAGCTTCAGGTGGTCTTTGATACAGAGCAGATGGAAGCGTTATCCGAATTCCAAATTTCTTCTTTATTGTTCTGTACCAAAATTGATTAGAATTTTTTATTTCACAGGGATGCAGCACAGGCCTTCATTGTAAAGCCGTGACATTTTTTATATATCCTTGGATTAATCTCAGCAACAGGGGAGAAATTGACCACAGCTCTTGACTTCAGAGAAAAAACAAAACAAAACAAAAAGCTTAATCCTCAAAAGTAGTTTCTAGGCACAATGACTGCTACAAAGAGGACCCCATGATTCTTAATAGAAAATGAGATGTCTAACACACAGGAAAAGATCAGAGCATTCTGTTTTACTTGAAATGTAGCCATCAAAAGTCAGCTAGATCCTTGTAAATCTGTGACCATCTTTATTTTTGCAAACACCAACATTTCGGAAAAGCTAAATCATGCTGCTTCAGTGCCTCATTGACTTTCCAACTGATGTTTATTCTGGAGTAAGTCCCTGTGTGATCTGTGCTGTTTCCTGTCATGGAAACAGCATAAGAGAACTTTCCTCAAGCATGAACAGATTATGTAACTGAAGAGAGAAGATTCTTGAGTTAGATAGAACATTCCCAATGGAGCTACAGAGTGTCGTGTCTGGTTTCACATTTTGATTAAAAAGCTGGTGAAAAAATAGCCTTTAGTCAACAATTACATATGGATTTTTTAGTGCAGTAATCCAGTTACCGGTAGTTAAAATTGAACTCTACAGAAATTACTTTTTTTTTTTTTTGATGGGCCTAAGTCCTTCTGTTTCGGTCAGTGTTTCTCAATCTTAAAATTCCTGAATTTCAACACCCAAAATTCTCCCTAGGAGTTGAATTCCACATATCTTAGACTTGCTAAGATTGAGAAACATTGGTTTAGGATACCTTCGGTATGAACTAATTTTAACTCAAACCATGTCTGATTCTTGTCTGAACAAGTCCTGGCAGTTTTCTTGACAAGGTTTTTCAGAAGTGAATTGCTGTTTGCTTCCCCTTAGAGCTGAGAAAATGTGATTGGCCCAAGATCACCCAGCTGGCTTTGTGCCTAAAGTGAGACTAGAACTCACAGTCTCCCAGTGTCTAGCCTGATGCCTTAACCATTAACCAAGTTAAGAAAATTAACCTTAAAATTAAACAAATATTATGGGATTCTTTTGCTGCTGAAGGCGGCTGCCCTGGAATGATCTTACCAAGTGGGAACCCCCAATTCTGAAAAACCTTTGTTGGCACCCCTTTATTGTGCTTTAAGCAAATGTTTTATTCTACCTAGGTTTTTTAATAATTGTGCTACAGTGCAGTTTTTAAAAAAATTAATGTAATTTCTGCTATTTGAGTTTTTGCTGCCCGGAAATTATTACAGGTTTATATGTTACCTCTTTATATTAAATATTTAGATTGTCATCTTAAATGTTTTATAAGACAGTTATTTTACATAAATTATGAAGGGTAATATGCACATGAATGCACATAGTAGGAAAGAGGAGATAGAACATAACTTCATCCTTGCAAACTGTTGTAATATAAAATAAAGTTTCATACAACAATAAACAGTGTTACTTTTCTTAAATGGCTTTTAATATTAGTCTGACGATCCATTTTTGATAACATAGGTCTCAAATTATGCATATGTTAATCTTTCTCCTTTTTGATCCTCAACCATCTAGATTTGTTTGTGATTAGGGAAAAAGAAAGATTGATTCTCCTGGCACTTTAATTGCTAAAACATCCGTGTTTCCCTGAAAATAAGACTGGGTCTTATATTCACTTTTGCTCCAAAAGAGACAATAGCATTTATTTTCCAGTTAGGTCTTATTTTGGGGAAAATATGGTACTAAATGTATCTGGCTGATGATCTTAACTGGGGCTTATTTTGGGGGTAGGGCTTATATTACAAGCATCCTGAAAAATCATGCTAGGTTGGGTCTTCTTATTATGGGATAAGGAATGTTCTTAGATAAGATGGTCCGTTATACCAAGCATCTGGGGGAGAGGAGGAATTTGAAGTAGTGTTGCCCGTAGATACTTTTGGATTCTATCAATATATTTATTAGAGGGTGGCTGTGCTTTTTAGTTGTATTAGACCACTTTAAATTCTGCAGTGTGTACATCCTTGATTTCAAGAGTGGGCACCTGGGGCTCTATACGTGCCTCCGTGTCTTTGTTCAGTCTCAAAATTCCTCTGAAGCTTATTTAATTCAATAGCAACGTTTCAAAGCAAATTACTGTTTAAGGAAAACGTAATTTTTAAAAATGTATTAAGTTTAGTGAGTCAGTCTTTTGTGGGAAGGATTTTTTTTTCCCCTACGAGTTTTAATTTTAATAATTTAGGAGCCCTTTCATTCGTTTTGCTGAATGAAATCCTGGGTGTTTCCCTTCCAGAATCCTGCACTGCTTTGAAGTTCATCATTGGTGTCTAGTTTTTTTGGTTCTTGGAGATCTAATGTTGATTACATTTAGTTGCAATGTATGTTTCAGACCACCCCAATGATGCCCTTGATGTGATGTCTCGCTGCCTGGAGGCCGTGCGAGTCTGGATGGGGAGAAATAGGCTCAGACTCAACCCTTCCAAGACCGAGTGGCTGTGGCTTCCGGCGTCCCGATATAGTCAGCTGGTGCCATCGCTGACTATTGGGGGTGAATCTCTGCCCCCCCCAGAGAGGGCTCACAATCTGGGTGTCCTCCTGGACGCACGGCTGTCTTTAGAAGAGCATATGACAGCTGTGGCCAGGGTGGCTTTTTATCAGGTTCACCTGATTCGCCAGACCTGGATGCCTTGCGCATGGTCACTCACACCCTTGTCACCTCCCGGCTGGACTATTGTAAGGCTCTCTACATGGGGTTTCCCTTGAAGAACATTTGGAGGCTCCAGCTGGTCCAGAATGAGGCCGCGTGGGTGGTTATGGGCGTAACCTGTTATGCCCAAGTGACACCCCTCCTGCGCGAGCTGCACTGGCTCCCAGTGGCCTTCCGGGTGCAATTCAAGGTGTTGGTTATCACCTTTAAAGCGCTCCATGGCATAGGACCCGGGTACCTTCAAGACTGACTTCTGCCACCAATAGCCTCCCACCGGCCAGTCCGCTCCCACAGAGAGGATCTCCTCAGGGTGCCATCAGCCAAGTTATGTCAAATGGCGACACTCAGGGGGAGGGCCTTCTCTGTGGGAGCCCCTGCCCTGTGGAATGAACTGCCCCCGGAAATGCATAAGATCTCCAACCTCCGTGTATTTCACTGTGCCCTCAAGATCCTGCTGTTCCACCAGGCCGGTCTATCAATGTAATGATTTTTAAATTGGGTGTTTTAAATTTTTGGGCTTTTAAATCTGAGCCGAAATTATTTAATAATTTTAATTATTTTTAACTGATGTTTGTCTTTGTGCTTTTAATAGGCTGTACACCGCTCTGAGTCCTTCGGGAGAAGGGCAGTATAGAAATTTATTTATTTATTTATTTATTTATTTATTTATTTATTTATTTATTTATTTATTTATTTATTTATTTATTTTCCCAACTCCAGTTTTTTGTTCTGGTAGAAAGCACATTCCAGCTTAACACTTCATGCGAAGATAATCTTCAGGTTTTTATTGCATCCACGCTCTTGATCTATGGATGTGCTATACTGCAAGCAGGTGCATTAAGGTGTTTATGAACACTCTTATTAAGTTCATCACACATTAATAAGTATACAAAAAGCAGACACTTACCTTCATTTTAACCAATTATTTTAAGTTTTTTTTTCCTTATAAAAACACTAATTGTTGTGACTTGCTTTGAAAGTCTTTGCTCAGAACAGCTAAACAGGATATTTTTTTTTCTTTCCTTTTTGTGGAGCAGTGAAGGAAGCTGGTTTAGCTTGTGTTGTGCAATTGTTGCTAAGAAACATTTGTAAGTTCAAAGAAAAGGGAATTTCAAACAGCCTCCCAAATGTTCGCAGCTTCAATAAAGTAGATACTCAAATGAAATGCTGAAGCTAATCATCTCTGTTTGGAAAAAATAATGGATTCTTTATTTTAAAAAATGACATGTTAATCATAAGGTAAGTAAGCAAAACTCATTTCATCTTTGTGAACAGGTGCTATTATTTTTTCAACAAAACTAAATGATTATAAATTTGTTGATTGTGTTCGGCATGGAATTCAGTATAGATTTTTATGTCTTTTTTCTGGTTTACATATGGTTTTCCTGTGTAAACTGATGTCAGAAGTAATAATGAAGAGAAATCTAATTATATATTTTTTAATTTTTTCCCCTCTTTTAAAACTCCATTTTTCTTTATTTTTTTCAAGAAAACTTTCTAGAAACAAGACTTAACTTGTGCTGAATTATCCAAAATTATTCTTAGTGGATGAAATTAAGTTCCAGAAGAGCCTGGAAGCTGCAAGGAATTCCAACTAAATATTAATTTCTACAAAATTAATTAGCATGAATAATAAACCATATAAAACGACAAAAGCCACAAAGGCCAGTGCTGAAAAACAAGCTATGGATTGTGGAACTGCAAAAAAACAGGAACATCTTGAAAACAGGTTAACTATTCACGATTTTATGAAAATGCAGCAACTTTTTCAGGTGAGATTGTTCAAAAAGTACAATCAATCAGAATAGAGCTGGAAGGGACTTTGGAAGTCTTCTAGTCCAACCCTCAGTTCAAGTTCAAGATCCTCTTATCTGGTGTTGTGATAGAAAATACATGGGTGTGTTTAACATAGAACAATGAAATGCATAGGACCGTGATGGCGAACCTATGGCACGCGTACCACATGTGGCACATGGTGCCATATCTGTGGGCACACGAGTGTTGCCCTAGCTCAGCTCCAGCACGCAGGCATGTGTCAGCCACCTGTTTTTCAGGCCTTCCGGGCCCACTGGAAGTCGGGAAACAGGCCGTTTCTGGCCTCCGGAGGGCCTACCAGTGGGATGGGGAAAGCTGTTTTCACCCTCCTCAGGCTCCTAGAAAGCCTCTGGAGCCTGGGGAGGGCAAAAAAAATGGGCCTACTGGGCTCACCGTGCCATCACATGCCAAAACTGAGGGGAGTGGGGGGGGGTCGCATACGCATGCGCAGGGGGTGGGTGGGGCGCATTGAATGATGGGCATGACCCCCCTGCGCTTCCCCCACTTTTGGCATGCGGCGGCAAAAAGGTTAGCCATCATTGGCATAGGATAACATGAATGAGACAGTTCAGTACAAATAACTTTGATCTCTTTTGTAGATTATTTTGCTGCATTTTACACATGCAGGTCTGATACGTCTGACAAAGACCTTTGAGGAAAGTGGGGGGGGTTTGTTTTTTTTTACATGTGGGATTGACATAGGAGGCTCTGCTCTGCTCTGCTCTGAAGTAAAATGAGTTGCAATATATGAGTATCATTTTTTTAGTTGATGGTCACCCTGCACATACCTTTTCAGAAGTGTGCCCCAATAAGTAAAATGTTACATTTCCAGGAGAGCGATATAGGACTTACACTGTGTAACTAATTAGATGTCAAGAAAAATTGGCTTCCTGGACTGTGCTAGTTGCCACAAGCAGAAATCCAGTCTTTTGGTCAAAGCTACCATCAATAAATCAGGGAGGTAGATCAAATCCGACCTCCATTATATACAGAAGCTGTTTAATTTACTTGAATCCATGAAATGAAAAAAGGGACGCGATGGCTCAGTGGCTAAGATGCTGAACTTGTCGATCGAAAGGTCGGCAGTTCAGTGGTTTGAATCCCTAGTGCCACATAATGGGGTGAGCTCCCATTACTTTTCCCAGCTTCTGCCAACCTAGCAGTTTGAAAGCACATAAAAAAATGCAAGTAGAAAAATAGGGACCACCTTTGGTGGGAAGGTAACAGCATTCTGTGCACCTTTTACATTTAGTCATGCCGGCCACATGACCACAGAGACGTCTTCGGACAGCGCTAGCTCTTCGGCTTTGAAACAGAGATGAGCACCGCCCCCTAGAGTCAGGAATGACTAGCACATTGTGCGAGGGGAACCTTTACCTTTATGCAATGAATGGAGACCACAGTATCTATGAATAATTGTTTTCACTATTGTACAGTTCTTATAGATAGGATGTTTTTTAACATTCAGTTGCAATCCCTATTTCCCATCCTACATTCTGCAAAAGAGATCATAAGTCTTGACCTTCTACGTGGCATCCTTGTGTGTATTTGAGTATCTATCAGTACTCAAATAGATATCACCACTATGAGCCCTCTCAAGTCACTTTCTCTCTCTCCGAAGCTCAGCTCACTGCTCAGCTACTTCAGTTTATACTGGTAAGTATCTAATCGTCCAATCATTTTGTTGTTCTCTTAACTGTTGTGATTCCTCTGAATTCTTTTATATGGTTCTCGGTACTCGGCATAATACCTGAGATGGGGTCTGATTAAAACAGAATGCAATTAATACTTCACATAATTTAGACATTATACAAAGTAAAGTATCTCAAATAGACAGCTATCTACACCTGATCACATCTACTAAAGATAACCTTTTGTCTCTCTGAGTTAATTGATTCTGCTATCAAACTGTTATTACTATTATGCAGGATTTTCTTTTCTTTAAAAAAAATTCTTTGGAATTATCTTAGAAACCAGGGGGATCATGAGTTCTAGTCCCATTTTAGACATGGAAGCCAGTTGGGTGACCTTGGGCCAGTCGCTTTCTCTCAGCCTTAAGAAGGAGTAACAACAAACCACTTTTGAAAAATTCTTGCCAAGGAAACTGCAGGGACATGATCAGACAGTCTCTGAGAATCAAACAAAGTTGAAAGGAAGGGGAAAAAAACTTAAATCCATTATTTTATATCCTGAACTCTTGAATAAGAAATAATAGGTCTTGACCTTTTTCTGCATGACATTCTTTGAAGTTATTTGAATTATCTTTGTTGCCTATCTCTGAATTTGTTTCACTCTTTTTCAAGTTTGGTGGTCAGGACTGGACAAAAATTTCAAGTAGGATCTGATGAGAGTCTAATAGAGCGGAATGATAATTTTCTATGGTTTAGAATTTATAGTTCTGCTGATGCAGCTTAAAATGACATACTGTGTGCCTTCTCTGCAGCTGCATCATACTGTTGGCGATCAATTACTGTGTCAAAATATTTTTTACAACTGATGTTACCATATATTAGTACCAAGGCAATATCCCTCATTCTATAGCTATGTCTTTGATTTATGTTTCCTTTGCCCTTGTCTCTTTTAGATTGTGTTCGATTAGTTTCTATCCATTTATGCAACCTCTCAAGATTATTTTGAACTATTTATCCCACTGATTTCAAATTAAATATAAACCTTAAAAGCATCCAGCCGACAACCTGGGTGTCAGAGTTCCAAGTAATATACCCATAGCAAACAGAACTCCGAGGCAGGTAAATTCCTCAAATAACAAATTTATTGGGTATATCATATTGGTACAGGCTGGTGAAAACCAACACTAAATGTTCCCATGACTTCCCCCTAATTAAAAGTAAAAGTTTTCCCCCTTCCCCAAACAATCAGTCATCACAGTGTCATCCAGTTGCCTAATAACTTCCTCTCTCCAACCACCTGTGGGAATGTCCAGGAGAAAGTATTTTGTTTTGGCTACAAGCCCCAGCTATCTCTATTCCCTCCTCCCTTCCTATCCCTCAGCTCCAGTATGGCAACACTGAAGCCTCAAAATGGCCTTGGTCAGGTCAGCTTCAGGTTTGACAGGTGGTCCCCCTTAATTGAAAAGGACATCCTGCAAAGAAAATAAATTGCAAAGAGATTACTTAAGGTTCAGTCTAACCTCCTGTCCCTCCCCCTGAGGGCCCTTTAGGTTTCTGGGGGTACATGTCATGAAACTATTTGACCAACCTATCTACCTTGACATTCCAGGTCTTGACCCAAGTAGCTTTGGAGGGTGGATACCCCTTCCATTACACTAGGTACTGCAATTGCCCCCTTATTTTTGTGATAACCAATTTGGCACCCCTGTCCAGTTAAAAGATGAACCAGTGATGTATATTTGGATGTAAACTGGCATGTGTCTTAGACCTCACATTGTTTATGTGTTGTACATAACATGCTTATGTCACCAGAGAAAAATACCATGGGTTATTTTATTGATTGATTGATCAAATTTATATAGCCATCAATCTCACCAAATTTAATACAAAAACTAAAACTGCAAGCTGTAGCTGAAGGAAGAATTAAAAATGTCTAGTTATGTATGCTTTTCACTGAACTTGAGTGTTAATGGAACCTAAAAATGGAAAAATGAAGATAAATAAAAAGGGAGAGAAAAATCAAAGCAAGTAAGTTATGTAACGACTTGATTGTATTCACATGACACATTTAACTAGCTCAGACAGCTACTTGTAACTTCCTTCGTCCATCATGGTAACCTTTGTTTTGTATGCTTGCAACTTAGTGTGCTTTGCAAACCAAGCCCACTTGGTCAGTTCGTGGTTCAATGTATCGTGAGAACCTACAATTTCAATATAAAATTATTCAATCTGCATGATATTTTTAACTGCAAAACATATACCCCCCACCCCTGTTTAGCACATTGAATAAACTCTGCATAGATTTCCAGAAGGCTAGATCTTCTGCAGCAGGCTGAATTTGTTAATTTTAATTGAGGGAGCGCTCAGGTTTTAAGAGTGTGAAGATGAGCAATGCAGAACTATGAAAGGAGATACTCATTTGTAATCAAAGTACACACCGAAACTCGGAGCTCAACCACTGAATCTATAAAAATAAATGGCTGCATTTATTTTAAAATGCTGAAAAAGCAGAGAAGGGGAAAGATTTGGAATAAAAATCTGAAATGTGCCCCGGAGCTAATATTATAGCTTACTGCAGAGTGGTAGATGTTTATGGAGCAAGGAGTAGCCATCTCAGAATGAAACTGGTCCATCTGAACATTAGACCCAGAACTTTAAATATTTGCCCTAAAAGCAGAACATTTTTAGAGCCCATGGAATTAAAAACTAACATTCCTACAGTTTTTTGGTATCATTCTGTAATGATCCACAAATAAGCCAAGTGCAATTGATGGGAATAATGGGAGCAGAGGTGGATCTCTCTCTCTCTCTCTCTCTCTCTCTCTCTCTCTCTCTCTCTCTCTCTCTCTCTCTCTCTCTCTGTGTGTGTGTGTGTGTGTGTGTGTGTGTTCTCTAATGTTTATTTTGTTTATAAACCCAGGTTCTCTGCTGGATGAAGAGAGAGAGGGGATGCTTTTAAGGTTTACAGCTAATTCGAAATTGGTGGGATAAATCTTAATCTTGAGAGTTGCATAAACGGTTAGATAGATAGTCCTTCAGATATGTTTCCTTTTGTGAAGCAAGTAGGCAAGTTAGGTTAGGCAACTATGTGTGAATTAGGAATGGAATAGAGACGAAAACAACCAAGAAGGAATGGGTTGTTGGGAGATTGAAGGACCTTGACAGATTAAAGGAGGGGAGATCAAGGCTGGGAGCAAACAAGGAGAAGGCTTAGAAACAGACTGGATCAGACTTGGCATCAGAGTTGTGATTCCCCCCCTCTCCCACATTCAGAAGCAGAGGCAGTGAGAAGACGACGGAGGAGAAGGTGGAAATAATTTGGATTGTTGGTTATTGAAGAATGAAATCACATCATAGTGGCTAACATTACAGATTGGGCAGCTGTAGGATTGCAGTGGCAGTGAGAGAAACAGCAGAAATGGGCTAGGCTAGAACACAGAGTAAGCTGCAGAGATTGCCCTGATGGAGAAGGGGGTAGCCTGGATAAGAATGTAATAATCTGTAAACTGGAATATGAGCAAGAAAAACACTCCAAAAAGAAGAGTGGAAGAACTCTTAGCTGCCTACCAGGGGGAAAAAAATGGATTCTGTTGATTCTGCCAAACAAAATGTTATAAAGAACAAACTGTCCAAATGTCTGCACTTGCTATATTCACTGCTTTTTGAACTATATCGAGGATGTATCACCTCCTGTTCACTTACTTATTCACTGAAACATACAACTTGACCAGATTGTGTAAACTATAGCGTGCAACTTACATTTCTGATGTTGATTGCCCAAGGTCATTTGAGTGGGTGGCATAAAACTTCTGTAAAACATATACGAGCTAAGCAAGGGCAGAACAAATTTTTCCATAAAAGAAAAACAGAATGAAAAGAAAAATACGGTTAAAAAGCTGAAGGTTTGCAGAAGCATAAAAGGAGGTGGTTTCTAGAGTCATGTTTATATTCTAAGTAGAAAAACTATAGTAGATTCCAAGCAGAAAGCATTATATACCAAATGTATCTTAATATTTCCAGTAGTTCATAGTTACCCGATTTGGGAAAGGAAATGTGTTCAGTTCATCATGTGAATTAAACATTGTTTTCCTGAGAAATTCTTGGGAGAAAATGTGATCTTGGACCACTAAATTGTAAATTGGTCCTCAAAACACATCGCACATATAAAGTTTCCAGGTTTTAGGAACACATTGAATCTCAAGAACTGTATTTTTGAGGAGAGGTTTTAACAAAATAATAAGTTCCCAGTGGCCCATCCACCAAGCCTCATTGCCTCATTTCCCTGTTTAGATCTCCATCCAGTATAATGCTTTACAGAGCCAAGACAGTCAGCCCCTGTGAAGCATTAAGATACTATCATCTGCTTCAGTTGGCCAGCCTTCTTCCAAAGAAAGTCCCTTTTGCATATTCATGGAAGCCACTTTTGCATGATGAAAGCCTGTGACTGCTCTGCACTTAAAAATGGGAGGCCTCGTGGTCCTTTGATGAAGGATTTTGAAGAGATACTTTATTTGGACTTTCACTGAAGCCTTCAGTCTGGAAGATTTGCACCAACTCTAGATTTTTTTTAAAAAAGGCCCAAGGGCAGCCTTTTGCCCTTACTAATCCCCTGGCATTGCCAAGGATTGTACATAATAACATTTTGTATGCATGTCTTGTGTTCTTTGTTACTGACCTACAGGTTTCCCAAAGAACTGGGCTTGTACTGTAGAAAGAACAAACTTAAATTTACGCTTTGTTTGGCCCATCACCAGCAAAGGTCACCCACTGCTTCCTGGGTGTAGGAACAGATGTTGTCAGCCTCTTCCCGTTCTCAGCCCTTTGCAAATGCATCCCAGGCTGATGCTGTCCTGTTCTGATTCATAACCACTCTTTTCTGTCCAAAGATGGTCCCCGGAACTTCATTTTGATAGTGATAGCTCCTGATTGGTACTACTTCTCCACTCAAGCAGCTGGTCACTGCCTCATGCAGCTATTTTGCCCTGGGCTGCTCAAGAGCTATGTTCTCAACAGTTTTTTTTTTTAAATCTTGCAGATGATTCAATAATGCCCCTAAAGTCAAATGAACTATTCTCACTCCCCAAAGCTCATGTTTTATTCAACCCTTATCTCTCCCAGGCTGAATGAAGCACATCCCCCTTGTTTTTCCATTGCCTGCTCATAATACTGCAAAGCTCCTCTTCTCATCCTCCCTTCCCTCCCTCTCCTTTAAAAATCTTTAAGTGGTTTTTCCCTTCCTACAACATTTCCTTGGACTACAGAAGAAGGGAGGAGTTTCCTCTTTGTTGAAACAACAGAATAAATATAAGCATCAAAAGGGTTAATTTGGGAAGTGGATGGGGAGTGAAGGTATGTTCAGACAACTGGGGAAGCAAAGAAACTGAGACTAGTGAGAAGGGAACAATCCTTAAAAGGATAAGGCACATGGATAGACTGATCTGTGTGGGAACCAGCCAAAGAGACTTGACTTGCTGCATGGATGAGAAGGACCAAAAGCAGAAGAACAATCAACCAGCTTTTGGGGTGGCCTTAATCCTATCCCATTGGCAACCCATTGCATCTAGACTTGAATTTCTAAAGTTGGCTTCAGAAAGAGCTGGGAATAGCTCAGGAGAGGAGCAGCTTTGGCTATAGAAGACAATTGCCCTGAATGAAGTTCTGTAAATGTTGTAACCTTGGTGATATATGCATGAGCATACATATACATATGATAGAGTGGACCCAGTCTGCTCTTAGCCAAGGGAAAGGGATGACCCAAGAATTCCCTGTTCAAACAGGAAATGAATTTCTATGTAAAAAGCTAAATGTAATTTGAGGTTGCGCCATTTCTTCTTGTTGTTTTAACTTTCCAGGAAGTGGGAAGGAGGAGAAATATCTATTTGAATATTTATGTTCAGGGCTAATTGACTGATAAAATTGGAAAGCTTGGCTTCCCCTACCCCATTTTCAGGTCCTGTTCATTTCTTATAGTTATAGGAAGTTCATAGAGACACTCAAATTTGGCAGGGCCATGCTAGGCACAAACAACCAGAAGGCTGACCACTTATAGCCAGAAAGCTTTCAACTATTAATCCCATTCACAAGGGTTGGCGAAAATGGGGAGGTTAGCAGAATCCAAGACAAAGCTAAGTCTCTTTTACGAACTTGCTTTAATTCCACAGGTGTGTAGTAGTTTCCATGGAATACCAGCCCTATTTCTTGTTCTATTCAGCATGTCAAGAGCAGGTGCCTCTTTCTTTTACAGATTTCTGTTGCTTTTCCTTCCAATGTTATTAATTAGTTCAAGGGGACAGTGATTGTGCATGAAAAGGAAAGTGTCTGGTGTGTGATCTGGCCTTGTCTGCCTCCACAGAGCAGAGAGAGTATGATTGCAAGACCTCCCATATTCAACCACCACTTGGAAAGAGAGATAGAAGGACCAGTGCCAGCAGGCCATGCACAGCTTTTGATCTCTAATTACTGCAGATTGTTAGACTTCTGGTTTAAATTGGGTCTAATTGAGGTTACTGCAATTACAATAGCTTTCTCTTTCAGATCCTGCCCTTTCCCCTGTGTGAGCTGCTCAGCTAATGGGAGTTGGCAGCTCTCATATATATTGTAGCGTTGTTTGGCAGGAAACCGTAGGAACGTGGCTGACTTCTTAGGGGGCAGAGTATGATTTCCTTTTGCAAAGAAGGCTGAGGAGGTGAGGAGCTCATTTCTGCCAGTGTCATTTGCGTTGTTTCTTTCAAAGAAAGTTGTCTCTTTCTTGCAAAGAGAGGCCCTGCCACTGAGCTGGAGATGAGCGATTTTTTTTTTAAAAAGAGAGAACAAATTAATGTTTTCTTAATAACCAACTGACTTCCAGTCGTCCATAAGGTTCTTCATTTCAGATTGCCTGCAGGATTATCAGTTAAAGAGCCCCTGCAGGGATCTACTTCAAATATTTCTGTGATTGTCCACTTTTCAATGGGGCAAGAGCTGAAATGGGCAGGCTGAGGGGATTTGCTAACATGAAACCATTAAATGCACAGCTTTGCTACAGGTTATGAAAACAGCTCATTCTGATGCAGCATCACAACTATTTATGATGGGAATTGGGCTGGTGAGTGCATTAGTTTCCGTAACATTTACAAGACAAGAAAAACATCTAAGTATCCCCTGTAAAATAATAGCATGAAAATGGTCCTTTTGTTATGCTTTCATAGCATCTTTCTCTTTTTTCTCTTTCTCTTCTTGATGTAACTAGCTTGAGGAAAAACATGGAAGCTTTCTTACAAAAAAGGACATAGCCTCTTTCCCAGATTTCTCCTAGATGTTCTTCTGGTAAAAAGGTATTTCCGATCCCCATTCTCAGCTCGGGCTTGTACAACCTAAATTTGTTTACTCCATCAAGAGCTTTACTGCTGTCCTCTTGAGAATGAACTCTTAGACAAATTCTATGACTATAATAAATTCTATGAGTATAATAAAAGGTAAAGGTAAAGGTTCCCCTCGCACATATGTGCTAATGGTTTCCGGTTCTAGGGGGCGGTGCTCATCTCCGTTTCAAAGCCGAAGAGCCAGAGCTGTCTGAAGGTGTCTCCGTGGTCATGTGGCCAGCATGACTCAACGCCAAAGGCGCATGGAACGCTGTTATCTTCCCACCAAAGGTGGTCCCTATTTTTCTACTTGCATTTTTTACGTGCTTTTGAACTGTTAGGTTGGCAGAAGCTGGGTCAAGTAACAGGAGCTCACCCCATTACACGGCCCTAGGGATTTGAACCGCTGAACTGCCGACCTTTCGATCGTCAAGCTCAGCGTCTTAGCCACTGAGCCAATGCATCCCCATCAGAGTATAATAGACTGTCCTATTGGCAGAATGAAGAACGCTCACTGTTGAGACTAGGTTGCTGTAAAAGTAGATTACTTGCTAATTGCAGTAGCTGCCAGCAAAGGCAGGGCAGAGGACACGTTGCAAATATTCCTTTAGCTGGTCTGATTTACTGCTGTGTGTGCCATTACACCTTAATAAAACAAATTCAGTGAGAGGGGAATTCAATCCAAACCACTGAAATATCTTTAACTTCACAAAATTAGTAGGATGGGGTCTCTTTACCCAACACAGAACATGTCTCTGGAAAAGACTTTGCTAAAGTTAGCCATTCTTTCTTCAGTGATCCCCTTTATTATTCAATTTTTAAATGTCATGGTATAGATCGAGAGGGTTTTCTGGCATAATATAAATTCTAAAAAAAAAACCAAACCCCAATACCTAAAACATTATTTAGATAAAGGGACTGGGGAATGATAGCACTTTTCTCCCATGTCCTGATCCAGTCCAGGATGCCAAGTGCTACTAATTAAGTAAATAGCATCAGACACTGGAACAGGAAAATGCACAGTCCAGGGGTAGGTTCTAATTTTTTTTACTACCGGTTCTGTGGGCATGGCTTATTTTGTGGGCGTGGCTTGGTGTGGGGGGGTAATGTGACTGAGTGGGCATGGTGAACTTTTTTTTTTTTACTTTTAAAAGCATTTTTTCTACAACCTTAAGTGGTTGCAGGAAAAAAAATGCTTTTAGAAGCCTCTGACGATCAGGCAACTCAGCTGGGATCGCCAGAGGCTTTTAAAGGCATTTTTTTCTCTACAACCTCTTCAGCCAAAGAGGTTGCAGAAAAAAATGCTTTTAAAAGCCTCTGACAATCCCAGCTGAGCCGCGTGATCATCAGAGGCCTTTTTTTTTTTACTTTTAAAAGCATTTTTTCGGCCGAAGAGGTTGTAGAAAAAATGCTTTTAAAAGTTAAAAAAAAAAGCCTCTGATGAGGTGGGCAGGATAAGCGACCGGTGACCGGCCAGGGACCAGTTCGGGGGCGTGGCCAGCCAATGTTATTACCAGTTCTCCGAACTACTACAAATTTTTATTACCGGTTCTTGCGAACTGGGAGCAACCCACCACTGGCACAGTCCATGTATTGTCTGAATTAGACTTGAATCCTTCATTATAGCTAAACTGGATCATACAGGCTTTGAAAAATACCTGATTCTACAGTACAGCATCTATCCAGCAAAAAGCTTAAAGACAGTAGATTCCATGAAAACGTTCAAATAACATTAGCAAGCACAACTTGGTATTTCATAGACAGTGATAGAAACCTTTCCCTTAAATGTTCCTGGTCTTCAAAAGAGTCAGAATAGAGCTGGAAAGTAACTTGGAGGTCTTCTAGTCTAACTCCCTGCGGATGCAGGAAACCCTATACCATTTCAGACAGGTGGCTGTCCAGTTTCCTCTTAAAAACCTCCAGTGATGAAGCACCCTCAACTTCTGAAGCTGTTTCACTGGTTAGTTGTTCTCATTGTTAGGAAGTTTCTCCTTAATTCCAGTTTGCTTCTCTCCTTGATTAGTTTCCATCCATTGTTTCTTGTCCTGCCCTCTGGTGCTTTGGAAAATAAATTGACCCCCTTCTCTTTGTGGTAGCCTCTCAAATACTGGAATACTCCTATCATGTCACTTGTATTGGGACGCCCCAGTCCTTCTTTTCTTTAGACTGGCCATACTCAAATTCTGCAATCTTGATCAAGACCCAATGGACTACTTAAAATCTGTCTTGTCTTACCTTGGGCATTTCTATCCCTACCGCAATCTCTGGAAATTAGTTGAACTTCTGAAGAGCATCTATGAGCCTCTATTGGCTATTGATCGAAAAGAATATTGTCAAATATTTTCCTTGTCAATGTGCATTTCAAAGCAAAGAAAGGAACATCAATCATTTTGATACCCTTACCTCTAATTTAATATCCAGCTTTTTGTTGAATGAGCTTAATATTCTGAGATGGAGAAAGTTCATCCCCCCCCCGCCATAAAATTCATTCTCCATGCCTATCAAGCAACCCTTAGCCACCAATACCACCAAATCTTCTAGATTTCTCAAAATGGGCCAAATCATCAGTGCCCATTTTGTCCGAAGCCAAATTCTTACTGGTTTAAATGAATA
This sequence comes from Pantherophis guttatus, assembly GCF_059756535.1. Lineage (NCBI taxonomy): Eukaryota > Metazoa > Chordata > Lepidosauria > Squamata > Colubridae > Pantherophis > Pantherophis guttatus. The sequence continues at coordinate 20,224,330 of NC_142068.1, forward strand.
CAAATGTGTCTCTGGGTTTTCCCCAACTATTTAATCTTGGATTTCCCCACCAGTCAAGAATTTATAAAATGCTTAGGATGGCAATCATATCTTGGAAGCACTTTGCATGTCTCTTAAAATTCCATGTATTATGTTCTTTTTCTTTGAATTTCATCATTGCAAAATATATGGTGAAATACTATATTAACTTCCTTTGTCATGCTCAGTTTTAAATGCTAGATTGATTTGGATGAAACTCAGTAATTTATTGAAAAGAGATTCTCTGTTAAAAGATATTCATTACTCATTCTCTATGGCTACATTTCAGCCAATAACATTCATAATGTTCCCTTCTTAGTCACAAAGGTTTTTTTTTTTTTTTTTTAATATTGGTAACAGTATTCAGAAGATAAACCATGGTATAGATCGAGAGGGTTTTCTGGCATAATATAAATTAAAAAAAAAAACCCAAATACCTAAAACATTATTTAGATAAAGGGACTGGGGAATGATAGCACTTTTCTCCCATGTCCTGACCCAGTCCAGGATGCCAAGTGCTACTAATTAAGTTCTCCTTATTTATTTAGCTCATGAGCTTTTTTCCTTAACTTCCAGCAGTGACTTTTAGGAGTCTTGCTTCCTAAAACCCTTTGAACTACCGTATTTTTCAGAGTATAAGATGCACCTTTTTCCCCAAAAAAAGAGGGTGAAAATCTGGGTGCGATTTATATTCTGAATGTAGCTCCGCCCAGCTTCTCAAACAGAGGATTCAGAGGCTGAAAAAAGCATCAGAAACGAAGCTTCAGAAAAGAAGCCCCCAAACAGAGCTTCAGAGGCTTTTTTTCTGAACTCTGTTTCAGAAGTTTCAGAGGCAGAAAAAAAAGCAAAAAAAAGAAAGGCACAGAGCTCACAACCAAGGAACCTGTTGCTAAAATTCATCTCTGGGAACAGCTGATTGGGAGTATTCCAGGAGGCCGATCCAACTGCCAGTCAGCTTTTTTCTTATTTTCCTTCCCAAAAACTAAGGTGTGTCTTATACTCCAGTCTGTCTTATACTCCGAAAAATACAGTAAGTTTTTTATCCATCATGAAAAGGAATTCTTCATCTAGTTCAAAACATATATTTTCTTTTGTGTCTCTGGTTTTTCCAGAAGTAGATGAATATGAATATGGAAGGTAGGATCATCCATCTAATGGATGTCAGAGTGTTCCCTTGTGAGAAACCCTTAGTTTATGGTATGGCAAAATAATATTATCTAACACATATACCTGATCTGAAAAGTCACCGAGAAGTAGGTTTTAAGATAAAGCATTCTTGAAAGCAATAAGACTTTTCACAATGTTTTGCTAGCAAAGAGACTCTGATGCAATTTTCTCTTAAAGCTGATTATCTGTGGTGGCCTTCATAAACTCATATATATAGTCTCATCTCAAGCTCTTTCCATCTATGCAATACTCTCTGCTATTTGTTGCCTTCTATAGCATGGATAAATTCCTAGCCAGATGCTTTTAGTACTTGATTCCTATTAAGACCAATATGGATAGAATACTAAACTGAAAAAAAAAAATTGCCACAAGACAAGTATGTGACTTTCTGGGTTTTTGAGAATGTATGTAAACCACTTGGTGATCACTGGGAATTTCATACTAGTTATATATTGAAGGGATGATTCCATTTTTTTTATTGCCTTTGAAGAACATCACATTTTTCCGTTTCTGAAGTCCATTCAGTGCAAGAAAGCTCCTGAGGCTACTGCTCAATCCATTTGTCATTTATTAATTATGGAACTAAGCTCAGTAACAGTTGTTTCTTGGTTTATTTTCACCTACATAAACTTCCACTCAGTTCTACTTTTTTCTTCAGGAGTATACATGGTTGCATCAATTTGAGATGTATATGGATGCTATAACACAGGGGTGTCGAACTCAAGGTCCATGGGCCTTGAGCACCCCGGCCCACGGGGTGCTTAGATTTGCCCATGGGGCCACCCTGGAAACAGCAAAGGAGTGGCCCATGGTGCCTCTGCCAGTGAAAACAGAGCTCAGGAGGGCCCTGCACGGCCCTCCCAAGCTCCGTTTTTACTAGCAGAGCACTCGGGCCACCACAAGTGCCCCCAACATGAGTGATGTCAAACTGGTCACGCCCACCCTCGCCATGCCCAGCTGGCTGTCCGAGGTCAAAAACAACCCTGACACGGCCCTCAATGAAATCTAGTTTGACACCCATCCTGTAATAGGTGCCAGATCACTTGAAATCTGACGAAAAGGAAAATTAGCCTTCATTTTACAATTCATAGCCTCCCTGAAACCAGAAGGCTTATCGTGAAGTTTATGTATCTCAAGAAAGCTCCTTAGAAAAAAACATTCTTCTTTCACCCAGGGCTGTTATTCTGACAGATAAGACGAATGGTAGCAGAGAAGTGCTGAAATGAGCGAAGGTTTATACCATCTTACAGGCCTAAATGGCTCTTTTTGATGCAATGTAATCTGGATTTCCAGGAGGGAGGGAGTACCTTCCCGAGAAGTAAGAGGCAACTCAGTTCAGATCACTCATGTGAGAGAAAGATGGTGAAGGCATCCCCTTCCTGATAATTCCCAGAGTTTATGCTTTACACAGATAGTATTCTGCTTGATAGTATTGGCAAGATTCTGTCTAAAGGTGTGGAACAATAAAGAAATTTGTTTGGAAGTATCACTATATATTATTTTTGAAGATGAAACTCTTATTAATATCTCCTCCTTAATCTCTTACAGTTGACTAATAGTTTTCTCCAAGCAGGAAGCAACAGGAAAAAAGAATGCTCCTTGACAAGCTGCTGTTAATCAGTCCAGCCACCTGGAAGTACAAGAGAGATAATAGGGTTCTCCTCTCCTTGATAGTTTCTGTTATTCCATTGCAACTATTGTCTCATCTTCCTGTTAGGTCTTCAATGCCCTCCTCCCTCCAGCTTAGCATTCTAAGAGCCTGAAACAGAGAGAATATATGTGTATCAACAGCACAACAGTGGCTTTCTATAACCTGTCCCAATGCTCCTTTTTCAGTCTGTCACCTGAGTTGGTCACTACATGTTAAGGACAGTCCTGAAGATAAATAGATAGATAGATAGATAGATAGATAGATAGATAGATAGATAGATGATAGATAGATGATAGATGATAGATGATAGATGATAGATGATAGATGATAGATGATAGATAGATAGATGATAGATGATAGATGATAAATGATAGATGATAAATGATAGATGATAGATAGATAGATAGATAGATGATAGATAGATAAATAGATAGATAGATAAAGATAGCAATAGCACTTAAACTTATATACCACTTCACAGTGCTTTACAGCCCACTCTAAGCATTTTACAGAGTCAGCCTATTGCCCCCAACAATCTGGTTCTTCATTTTACCCACCTCAAAAGGATGGAAGGCTGAGTCAACCTTGAGCCTGATGAGAATCGAACTGCCAAATTGCAGGCAGCCAGCAGTCAGCAAAAGTAGGCTGCAGTACTGCATTCTAATCACTGTGCCACCATGGCTCTAGATCAGAGGTGTCCCACAGGCCAGATGCATCATGTGCAGGCCACGCCCTCCCCAGCTGTGCAAAGGGGAAAAAAATGTTGTGATACGTCACGTGATGGCAACGTGACGTGGCAAGTTTGACACCCGTGCTCTAGACAGACAGACAGACAGACAGACAGACAGACAGACAGACAATGATAGATAGATGATAGATAGACAGACAGACAGACAGACAGAGAGACAAAGACAGGTGTGTGTGTGTGTGTGTGTGTCTGTGTGTGTATACATATACATATACGTACCCTGTTTCCCTGAAAATAAAACATCCCCTGATAATAAGCCCAATTAGGCTTTTAAGCACATGCACTAAAATAAGACACACACCCTGAAAATAAGCCCTCCCTGAAAATGCGCCCACCTCGAAAATATTTAATCGCATGCGCAGCCGGTCTCCACCATCTCCTCAGGTTAGGGTTAGAGAGACAGAGCTGGAAATCAGATAAGACGGCAAGAGGAGCCCTGTCTTGCTCCATGCGCCCCAAAAGAATAAGACCTCCCTGAAAATAAGACCAAGCGCTTATTTCGGGGTTCAAAAATTATATGACAGGGTCTTATTTTTGGGGAAACGTGATAGGTATGTATGTGTCCTCATATATAGTCTCAAGTGCTTCTGTTTGGAGCATGTCTTGCCTGGCTTTTGTCAATCAAAGCTCTTGTTCTAATTGCAGGTAATCTTTACCAGCACTACCACCTTTCCCAAAGAAATGTGAGATTTTCCTTCCTTCCTTCCTTGCCGGAGACTCTTCTGCTCAAAGAGTAGTCTTTTTTTACTTGCTAGTTCAGTTGGCACAACTTTCTAATGGAACGGTTTAAAGAATCACGTAGATGTCAGATCTGAAAAGCTAAGTTTAGGTTTTGCTCTCCTCTCCTGTTCAGCCCTCCTGTGCAAATGCAGTTTAAATGAGATGGGGAAGTTCCAACCTAATTTAGCCTGCCAGGCTGGTTGATCTAGTCCAGGGCTTTCTAATCTAAATTGTCACGAGTGCTGATGAGGATGAGCCGAGGTGGCGCAGTGGTTAGAGTGCAGTACTGCAGCTGACTGCTAGTTCAGCAGATCAGCGGATCAAATCTCACCGTCTCAGGGTTGACTCAGCCCTCCATCCTTCCGAGGTGGGTAAAATGAGGACCCAGACTGTTGGGGGCAATAGGCTGTTTAGTATACTGTCTTTGGTGTAAGCCGCCCAGAGTCCTTGGAGAGTGGGCGGCATAGAAATATGAATAATAAAATAAATAAAATGAGGATGACCGATGAAGATGACATGAGGATAACTGATGAGGATGAGTTTATCAGTCTGGGGGCCCCCCCACAGATGAATTCCGACATTTGAAAAATTGGACAACAGTGTAGAGAATGTACAGTACATACCGAAATGTACATGCTATTAAATATAAATGTATTAATAAGCAAAAGCTTTGCTACAGAACAAAGCTTCTTGCAAAACAAAGTAATTTGGTTTTGGCCATTAAGCCAGCAGAATTTTTCATTAAGCAGAACACTGATATTTGGTTTTATTATCGGGTTAATAGATATTTTTCTCAAGATGAATCTAGCAAGGCCACTCCACTCAAAGTGTCCTAATTGTGTCTTTTCTTTTTCGACTCTCTCCTTCTGGAACATATTTTTTTTCCCTCATACAAACTATTTTTTCCCAACCTTCCTGCTGCTGCTTAGCAGAGGGATCTTACTTGTTTGCTCTTTTTCTCCTTCCTTGCCCCGCTCTTTCCTGGTCTTGGGTAGTCTTCATCTCTTTGGCTCTCTTCCCCAGACAAGACAAGCCTTCCCATCCGCCCCACCTATTGTTTCTTCCCAGAAAGCCTTAGTTTCAGGAGAACGTAGGAGAAGGAATGGCAGAACTTGGGATGTAGTACAGTGGTGGGATTCAATTTTTTTTACTACAGGTTCTGTGGGCATGGCTTAGTAGGCATGGCGGGGAAGGATACTGTAAAATCTCCATTCCCTCCACACTCCAGGGGAAGGTTACTGCAAAATCCCCATTTCCTCTAGATCAGCTGGGACTTGGGAGGCAGACAATAGATGGGGGTGGGGCCAGTCAGAGGTGGTATTTACTGGTCAAACTACTCAAACTTTCTTCAGAATTGGTTAGAACCTGCTGAATACCACCTCTGGTGGAATGAAAAGAGGGATTAGCCTAGAATCCCTACGTAGCTACAGGAGTCCAATCTCCCTTAGATGCTGTTGGCCCTTATCTAACTCTAACCAGGTGCTGACAATTACTTGAGAAGGTTCTTGTGCATGGTCATGATTAGCAATAAATTAGTTTCATTGGATCTTCACACGTGGACCTGATCTTTTGCACCTGACTCAGAAGGACTTCTCACACTGTAAGAGACTAGGCAATACAGCTAGGTATAACACTGCAACAGGCATTGTTGTGCCAAGTATATAGGCTCTGCTGTTGATGAGACACCTGCTGGAAAGATGTGAGAGCCTACTATGCTGTTGTACAGTGTTGCGCCAATGACCTCAATACCTACCAAGTATTCTTGAGGGCCACAAAAGATGATTTGAAGAGTTAGCTGACATTATGAGTTTGAGATCATTGATGTGAACTTGGACCCTAGAAGGATATTAGCTATTTCAAAAGTGTCTCTGTGGCATACAGAACATTTGTATGTGCATGTGACATTTTAAGGCCTATACAATAGGGTTTCAGGTGGGTAGATTGTACCGTGATGTTGCAATGCTGCTTTGGTAATTCAGAACCTGTTCACCCTTCCCACAGATGTTGCTGCTGCTTGTGAAATCTTGGATGAAGCACCAGTCCTCACTAAAGGTCTTTTCTCTTTCCTCACAAGTCTGTGTAGGAATGGCTGCTTCCATCCCTCAATACATCCTGCATAACTACCCTTTATATTAACTCAACCACAAACAAACACACACACACACACATACCAAACACAGTCACTGATAATGTTGATGATGCTTTTCTAAAAACTTTAAACCTTACTTCAGACAAAGCTGAACACATGCTGATTCAGTTCAAGTTCCTTTCTACTTTTAAAAAATTCGCAGAGTGCTTGAGAGGGCAAGCGGAGTGTAATTTAACTTCTAAAACATTGCTCCATTAATGTCCTAGATGGAAGACCAATGAAATCAGTAATACTGACGTAGTAGCATTATAATTAATTAAACTTGATTTTCCTCAAACTTCTCTTGGGACTAGGCTTCAAATAGTGTCTTCTTTCTCTGTGTATAAAAATTGGGTTGATTTTTATTCTTGTTCTTGTTGTTTTCTGTTCAGTTAATTCATTGGAATGTATGGAGAGGTTTTTTTAAAAAAAACAGCATTTCTTCTGCCCTTGCTATTATATTTCCATCTATGGATATAAGAAAACTCAAGGAAGGGGTTTTTTTTAATGTGTCTTCAGGGAAGATAGGATTGGGTGATTATTAAATAGCATAAAGAGATTTCCTCCTGAGTGATTTCAAATAATTATTTTGAAAGCTTTTTAGCATATGAAATGAGTTTGAGGCCTTAGGTATTTGCAGTATTAAACACTAGTCTTTCATAAGGAAAATAAACTGAGCTACAGTAGATAACTTATTTTGCCAAGTCAACAATTATTTTTATGTAGCTGCAAAGCTGAGGTTGGACTTGTTCCTAATCATGCATATAGTATGCGGTTCTTCCCATACTAAGTAGAAAATCTACTGTCAAAAATCATTCTGTCTCTTGTTGGAAAAAAGCAAATATGCTGAGTTTAGCAGAACTGTCCCAAAGGTGATTTTTCAAAAGGCAATTGGACTTTCTTTGTTTTTGCTTAAAGACATTTCGCTTTTCATCCAAGAAGCTTCTTCATTTCTGAATGAAGAGCGGAGAATGGAAGGATTTATATTCCTTGCAGTCATCTGGATGACTGAGAATCTCCATAGAGCTAAGCAGAATTTACTTCTGAGTCAATACATATTGTATAGGATCATCTTCCAGGATATGGTACCCATGCCTTAAAAATATTCAACCAAATCTATAATTTCTATTTATTTATTTGATTTAATATAGCTACTCACCTCTACTTTTGACCTCTGGGTGGCCAACAATAATTAATAGCATAATGATCAAATCCAAAAACTCAAATGATTACCATAGCAATGTTAATACTATGCAGACAAGGTCCTCAAAACATTAAATTGTGCAACAATATAGCTGGACTCACTTAACATGTGGGATGGCTCTTCAGAGACAGAGAAGGGTGGTAGCCAAGGGAATGATCAGGCAACTTAGCTCACTGCAGGAAAGTTGGAGAGGCAAGCATCTCGGAAGGGACCCTCCCTAATTTCTTCAGCTGTAAAGACAATGGGGGAGGGGTAAAATGTGCTTAGAAGACTTAGAAGATTTTTTTAAAATGTAACCTTACAATAAATTAAAAATGGTGTATCAGGCTGTGCTTCCTGTGTAGTCTACATTGCAAGATTGACACACATATGTGACATTTTAAATACACTTGCCAATTGAATGGGAAAGAACGATTTTTCAACACTGCCTCTAGGAAAACATTTGGCACTAAACTTGAAGTAACAGGCTAGCTTCAGAAGCACTGAGCCAATCAAGTTGTGCACAACCCAGAATTATGGTACAGACGATGGCCATCCATATACGTTTTTTAAAAATAAATATCTAAATAAAATATTGCTCCAGTGTCTTTCTCTCAACATCTTTATCAGAATGATTACTTCATTCTACCTAACAGTAAAACCAGCTATAGAGGGTCAACAGTAGCCTCTTAGTTGTGCCAATTCCTGAAGCTACTCCAGTTTGGAGTATGTTCATATACAATTTTCATATTGCTTGATGTCCCTATAAATACATGGTAGCTTTCAATGAAGACTTATGACAGTCGTCCAGTAAAAAATTGCAGAGTTACTGATGTTTAAACAAAACGTAGCAAACTTTAAACCCTGTTTCTTACTCTGTTCTTCCTACAAGTCCTCAGAATCCAGTGGAAACAGGGGTCTGATGACTCGAGAATCATTTGTCAATACAATGTCTGCAATGATTAAGCAAGGCACTAAGGAGGAATATGGTGAGCTTTTTGATAAGATCGATTTGATCCGGGATGGCCTTATTGATTGGGATAAATTGACTTCCTTTGTCCTTCTTGAGCTATATGAAAGAGATGAACGAACCAAGATGTCAGTCATTCCCCAATGGAAAGATCTCTGTTTTCTCCCAACGATACATAAAGATGTTATTCAGAATGTGATATGCTTTAAACACCCCAGCAAATACTTGACTGTGAGCAGAAATGGATTGCTTGGCGTCTGGGGAGAAAGCTTAAAGTTACAAAAGATGGTGCAAATCACTACGGAAGCTGTGAAACCCAAAGACCTCTGGGTGACTTCTCTGGTTGCATTACCAAATGTTAACAAGGTAGGTTGATGAACTGTTGAAAATGGAGCACATTTTTTTAAAAAAGTTTTTTATTTTTATTTTTCACAAACACATTTACATGTACAGTCATTTCCATCATTTTCCATTCATCTTTTCTTTTAACTTTCATTTCTAATTTGTACTTTTTTGGGGCTGCTCTTTTACCCTTTACCTTTACTCCAACCTTTCGTCTTCTCCTCCCCTTCTCTTCCCCGGTTTCTCCTCCTACTTCCTTCGTTCTTCCTGTCCTTCTCTTTCCTACTTCCCCCACTCCTCTCTTCTTCCCCCCTTCTAACCTTCTCCTCTACTCCTCTTTCCCCTCCCTCTTCTTCCTCTCCTTTTCCCTTTCTTCTTTCTCCTCTTCTCTCCTCTCCTCTCTTTTCCCTTTCTCTCTCTCTACTCCTTCCCCTCTCTCCTGTTGTTTCCCTTTTCAGTTCCATCTAAAGTGGTATTCGAGCAGCCCCACAAAAATGGAGCACATTTTTTTGAGGGGATGGTGAATAATAATAATAATAATAATAATAATAATAATAATAATAATAATAACAATAATAACAACAACAACAACAACAACAACAACATCAGTCAGTCCTAAATGCTTGGGAAGTGTTCGACTAGTGATTTGTGATACGAAATCCAGCATGGTTATCTCGTTTGCTGTGTATACTGTCATTTTTGTGTATATAATAATAATAAAAATTGACTGGTGATCCAAGAATGGTGGTTCTCAAGGAATATTCTTTTTTCTCCTTTTTTCTGTCCCCACTCCTCCTCTCACCCTTTAGGTAGCTGTTGCATTTACAAACAAAGAGATCCATTTTGCAGAATTAAATTTCAAAAAAGGGTTCTCGTGTCAATACAGGCTTCAAGGCTTTGAGGGAACAGTGACATGCATGCACTACTGGTATAACCCTCATGATGGAAATGAAGCTATTCTGAGCCTGGGAGATGTCTGTGGACAGGCAAGTATGGCACAACATCTAGAGTGTAATCTTGTAATGCTACACATTCAGCACTAACAGTTTCATTGTACAAACCAGAAAAAGTTCCCTTCAGGGTTTGACATAAGAGAAGGCTGGAAACAAGATTGTTTGGAATAGGGGTGTCAAATTCAAGGACTGTGGGCCAGATCTGGCCCACGGGGCCACTGTGGAAATAGAAAAGGTCCAGCCCATGGTGCCTCTGCCAATGAAAACAGAGCTCAGAGTGGCTCTGTTTTCACTGGCAGAAGGCTGCAAGAGGCTGTCCCAGCTGAAAATGGAGCTTGGGAGTCTGTTTTTGCTGGCAGAGCACTTGGGCCACAGGTGCGCCTGACGCAAGTGATGTCAAGCTGGCCACGCCCACGCTGGCCACACACCCCTGCCCCCCTGAAGATCAAACACAACCCTGATGTGGCCCTCAATGAAATCAAGTTTTACACCCCTGGTTTGGAAGGTGTGAAGCTAACCAAACTTGGTGGATCTGACTGAAGATTTGAGGTGACCTCATGATATGGGCTCAGTGAGTTCCATAGTTGTACATGGATTTGAACTTGGATATGGTCAGCCATAGTTCAACACTTTTAATCATATACCATAATGGCTTCCTAGATCTCTTTCGATTTTTCTAGATCTATACTCCATCTCGTCCTACCTGGAGAAACTAGAAACTGAACTGAAGTATGTTTGCATGCAACCCATTTGACCTTCCAGTGAGCTATACTTTCTTTCCTTAGAGATTTTTAAGCAGAGGTTGGATGGCACCTCTTGTGGGCTCTTTGCATATTTTGAAATAGTTCCTTCACAATTTTATTATTTAGGATTTCTTCTCTTCCAAACCAAACGCTCACTGAACTCAGTCATTTCTCATTACTCCTGCTCTTGAGCTGCACAAAATTAATTTGAGTTTCCCAAGTATTTGCTTACATTCTTTGATTAAATTGGGTCAACTTTCCTTCCATATTCAGGCTCTTGTTAAAGTAGACTCCTTGCCCAGATACATAGATCTGAGTTATTCCCATTGTCCTTTCCTAAATATTTTTTCTGAACTCTCAATAATAACAACTACTATAACAATAAATTAGTCATAGCTGTGGCCATGAAATTTAAATGCCTACTAATTATGAATTTATAACAAAAGAGAGGTATTTGTGTGACATTGGTAATGGGTTGTCTTGAAATGTTTAGAAAGGGTTAAAAGATTGAATCAATTCTTCTTGTATAGGTCCAAGCAATTGTCTTCAATGCAGCCCTAATTTCATTGTTTGAACGGCCTCCCAGTTCTTTTGAAGATGAAAATGTGACCGTGACAATTAATTGGCAGGAGTTGGTTTCTGGATATCACAAATGCTGCCACACCTTAAGACACAAAATCCATAATAAAGAATGGATTAAGCAAGGTACATATTTGAAGAGTAATTTAAAAATGTCTTCTTTTAATCTTGTTTATTACCTTTGGCATGTATTGGGATGTTAGAAAGAATATCGAAATGATGAAATCCTACTTTTAAATGGCAAATGTATCTATATTTCCTAAGCCCTATTAAATATAAACCATGTCCTCAAGTCAAGGGCAACTTATCCATCAATGCAGTTTCCTGGGTTACAGTGCAGAAGTGATTTGTCATTGCCTTCACAGATATTTTATTTTATTTATTTGTTAAATTTGTTTGCTGCCTGTCTCGTCACAGAGCTATTCTAGGTGGCTTACAATAATAAAAAAAGGAGAAAAATGAAAGGCGTGTAAACAGAACAGAAGTAAAATTATAAAAGAATAAATAAACAATGATAAAGGAACACAATGAGAATAAATATATCAATGTGCTAACCAAAAAGAAGGATGGGTGGAGAGCAGAGAGCAAGGGAGAGGGGAGGTGGAATCTGCTAACAATTTAGCAGCTGCCTCCAGTATGGAATTTCCGCATTTGGTCCCCAGACAAACCAGAAGAGCCAGGTCTTCAGGCTGTTGCAGAAGAATAGGAGGGTGGGGGAAGGATCTTACCTTAGACGGTAAGATTTTCAAATCTAGCTTGGGATGTTCTGGTACCTCCCATCTGAGCAGTAACTAGGTCTGACTGTCAATCTGAAAAACAAGCCATGCTTACTTCTACTTTGTTTCTTGGTTGCCATTCAACGGGGAGGGGGAGAGTATGGGGTGGGGGACGACTCAGGAATGTGGTGTCTCAGCTGGCTAACCATAACATCTACCAGCCAGTGTGAGAACCAAGATCATGTCAATAGACACCTGTCAAAGTTGAGTGGGAACCTACATCTGGACTGATTGGTCCATGTGACCTGAGAGACATAAGGAGGTGGGGTCTTTTAACCATCCCTATGTGTGGGAATAGTTTAGAGCTAGATTCATCTTTCTAAGTGCCGATATCAGAGGTGGATTTCAGCAGGTTCTGACCAGTTCTGGAGAACCGGTAGCAGAAATTTTGAGTATTTATTTATTTATTAGTTCGATTTATATATGCCGCTCTTCTCCGGAGACTCAGGGCGGCTTACAATGCATTAAACAATAGCCTTCATACTTTTATATATACCTGCTTAGTAGGACTTTTTTTTGCCCCCCCCGAGTGGTGTTCTATTTTATATTAAATCAGCTTATTGCCCCCACAAACCGGGTCCTCATTTTACCTACCTCAAAAGGATGGAATGCTGAGTCAACCTTGAGCCTGGTGAGAATTGAACTCGTAGTAATTGCAGGCAGCTGGCAGCTAAGTACTACTTTAACAGCAGCAGTTTAGTCTACTGCGCCACCAAGGCTCAGAGAACCGGTAAATACCACCTTTGACTGGCCCCCATCTATTATCTGGCCTTCATCTGTTATCTGCCTCCCGAGACCCAGCTGATCGGGAGGAAATGGGGATTTTGCAGTAACCTTCCCCTGGAGTGGGGAGGGAATGGAATTTTACGATATCCTTCCCCAGCCACACCCACCAAGCCATGCCCACCAAGCCATGTCATGCCATGCCACGCGCACCATGCCACACCCACAAAACCGGTAGTAAAATTTTTTGAAACCCACCACTAGCTGATATGATGTACTCAGTAAAGGGTTTCTTGAACCTGAACAAAGTGTCAGAGTCCTGACTTCCGGGAGTTCATTACCCGGAACAATGACAGTGGCTTTGCAAAACTCTATGAATCTACATAAAGGAGCTAGGTTTCCTTTTAAAGTAAACCTGAGATGTACTTTCTCAGAAAGTGCTACAGGAACGTCTTAAATGGAAGGCTATAAAAAAACTCCCAGAAATGAAGGACAAATAGACATTTCAGCCTTACTTATGATTATCATTAAGAGTTGTACCTTATGATTCTTGATGAACGTATCTTTTATTTTATGTATACTGAGAGCAGGGGTGAAATGTAAAATTTGTTACTACCAGTTCTGTGGGCGTGGCTTGGTGGGGGGGGATAATGTGACTGGGTGGGCATGGCCAACTTTTTTTTTTTAACTTTTCAAAGCATTTTTTCTGCAAATGCAGAAAAATGGTTTGAAAAGGCTCTGCCAATCAGGCAACACAGCTGGAATCGTCAGAGCCTTTTCAAAGCATTTTTTTAACCATCTCTTCCGCTGAAGAGGTTGCAGAAAAAAATGCTTTAAAAGTCTCTATGATGATCCCAGCGGAGTTGCCTGATCGTCAGAGAGACTTATAAAGCATTTTTTCCTGTAACCTCTTCAGCGGAAGAGGTGGTTAAAAAAATGCTTTGAAAAGGCATTTTCAAAAGACCCCAGAAGAGGTTGCAGAAAAAAATGCTTTAAAAGTCTCTCTGACGATCCCAGCTGAGCCGCACGATCATCAGAGGCTTTTTTTTAACTTTTAAAAGCATTTTTTTCGGCAGAAGAAGTTGTAGGCATGGGGGGGAGGGGCGGCAGGGATTTTTGCTACTGGTTCTCCGAACCACCCGCCGCCATCGCTACCAGATCCAGCGATCTGGTCCGAACTGGGAGCATTTCACCCCTGACTGAGAGCATATGCACCAAGACAAATTCCTTGTGTGTCCAATCACACTTGGCCAATGAAGAATTCTATTCTATTCTATTCTATTCTATTCTATTCTATTCTATTCTATTCTATTCTATTCTATTCTATTCTATTCTATTCTATTCTATTCTGCCTGGATAAAGAGGTGTTGGCCTTTCACTTAAGCCTTCTGGCACTTTGATCTTCACAGGGCAGGTCAACATACAGAAGCTGACAGAGATAGAATTGTAGTTTAAGTCCTGCCTTTTTGTATGATGCCTTTTGAGGGTGGAGGAAAGGTGATAGATTTGGGAAGCAGAGGGAAAATTTAACAATTGTTTTCTCGGAGGTGGAGTGCTATGAATGACATGTTTTATAGGCATTTAAAGCTTTTTGCCCTATGTATCTATTTTCACAACCTTCAGAATTTCAAATGAAAGGTGGAAATAATTTAAAGTAAGAGAAAAGGAGGATTCCAACTGATGATTAACAGAATGAAGGATTCATTAAAATACCATCTACCATCAAACTTGACTTCTTCTTTTTTCAGTAGCCTTACATTCTTTTTCTTTCTTTCTTATTCTTTTTAACTTGCTCACTTTTAAACCAAAACTTGAAGATGATAACAACGGTCTCTGAAATGCTTCATATTATGAAGAGGCTCTTTAAATTCCAAAACAATAAAGCATTTTCCATAAATGACATAAATTATTCAGATCTGAATAATTAATAAATGTCTAGTCCACAGAGAGGAATCACTCCCCTTTCTGCCATAAGTGTCCCCATTAATACAAAATTTCAAACTTTCATTTCAACGTTAAGTTGTCAAGCTGCAACCTGGAGACATCTGTTGGATCTTTTAAATCCCATAGTACAGTTTAAGAAAAGACAACCACAGCATCTGTTCTGCTCTGTCCTGTTATTCATTTCCCTTACTTGCTTGTTATGGCATACTTAGAGTCCTATTCCAGGAGTTAGAATAAGCAGAGAAGTGGGACTGAGTGAAAAATATATATATACCCACAACAACAACCTGGATTCATATGGCATCAAATACTTCAGTGAGAGATCTCCAGGTTGGAACCTAGCCACCTTATTCTACTCTTAAATATTTCAAAGGAACAAAAGTGGATTCACATTCGCATTTGCATTCTAAGAATTGCAGTCCCATCACAATGGAAAAGTAGTGCAACAATTCAAACATATATCGTCTGTAGCCTTGATTTGTTTGGGGCTCTTTTGCAGTCCTTAGGTGAGGAGTCCAATGATCACTGAAGTTTGTGCATGCCAATGTCCTTGGTTTCATCTATTCCTATTCCTATTCCTATTCCTATTCCTATTCCTATTCCTATTCCTATTCCTATTCTATTCTATTCTATTCTATTCTATTCTATTCTATTCTATTCTATTCTATTCTATTCTATTCTATTCTATTCTATTCTATTCTACTGTACCCTACCCTACCCTACCCTACCCTACCCTACCCTACCCTACTCTATTAAATAATCCTCTCTAAGCGGTTTATAGAGTCAGCATATTACCCCCAACAATCTGGCCAATTTACTGGCCTTGGAAGGATGGAAGGTTGAGTCAACCTTGACCCAGTCAGGTTTGTACTGCTGGCAGTGAACACAGTTAGCCTGCAATACTGCATTCTAACCACTGTGCCACTTTGGCTCTTAACATAGTATAAAAGCAATAAGCATGTCAAAATAGTCATATTAAACAACAACCGTAACACCCCAGTCTCATCTTGACCTTTACTGCTGCAACACCTGCCTTCTCTCTTCCTTGTTGTGCCTTTGTATTTCCTTCTCCCAGATAGAATTCCCATGTAACCTTCCACTGAAATGTCAGAGACCAAACACCTGAGGGCAGGTAAAGAAGTAGTGGATGGAAACTAATCAAGGAGAGAAGCAACTTAGAACTAAGGAGAAATTTCCTGACAGTTACAACAATTAATCAGTGGAACAACTTGCCTTCAGAAGTTGTGAATGCTCCAATACTGGAAGTTTTTAAGAAGATGTTGGATAACCATTTCTCTGGTGTAGGTTTTCCTGCCTAAGCAGGGGATTGGACTAGAAGACCTCCAAGGTCCTTTCAAACTCTGTTATTCTCTTCTCTTCTCTTCTCTTCTCTTCTCTTCTCTTCTCTTCTCTTCTCTTCTCTTCTCTTCTCTTCTCTTCTCTTCTCTTCTCTTCTGCTCCCCATTGAAAGTGGACATTTTCTCCACAACAGGATGGGCTATCAACAAAATTGGGAGGACAAGTACGTGTGTCCTTTTCCATCTATGATCCAGATCTGTTTCAAGATACTTTTGAGGACCGGGAGAATTTTTAAGAATTTTTTTTAAAAACCCCAACAACTTATTTTTAAGAGCTGCAGTGGCACAGTGATTAGAATACAGTAGTGCCAGGCATTTCTGTTGACTGCCAGCTGTTTGCAATTTGCCAGTTGAAATCTCACCAGGCTCAAGGTTGAGTCAGCCTTCCATCCTTCCAAGGTGGGTAATATGAGAACCTAGATTGTTGGGGGAAATATGCTGACTCTGTAAACTGCTTAGAGATAGGGCTGTAAAGCACTGTGAAGTGGTATATAAGACTAGGTGCTATTGTTATTATATATACTAGCTATTACAAGTAAGAGGACATAGATATTCATGTCTTATGAATTTCCTAGTTGTACATTTTCTCCACGCAAACTAGTTAAATTAATAACCTTCACATCTATTTCCAATTCTGATTTTATCATTCTCTAAGAACATACTTTTCTGCTGTTTAATTTCTTCATCTTTTCTTCAGGCAGCAGAGCATTTTAATTTATCATGCATGCTCTTGATGCAAAAATTTCTCCGACATCACCTTTCCTAGTCAGACATCTTCCAAGGAGGTTGATTTACAGCTTAATTTAGTCAGCAACAAGTAGAATTGTAAAGATTAGTTGGCTCATAATATATATTTTATTCTGATAAAAGTCCCCAAGGCCTCCTGTATTGTTAAAGTATGCCCTTAATTTTTTTTTAAAAAAGAAATTCTATTTCACCAGATAAATTGCCAAGCAAACATTTCAGAATAGATATAACAAATCTATTTCCCAAATACTTACATCTTCTGGTAGAAAATGTGTTTATTTTAATGTTTCAGAGGCATAACAACTTTGAATTTCAGAGATTTATTTGGAACCTTTCTTACCCAGTATGTTTTTTAAGAATGGTCTTCAATTGTTTGCACATGAGCACATAAAAAATGCAATATATGAACATACCACCTATACGTTTCTCAGATTTCTGGAATTCATGAGGGCTCCCTGAAACAAATGCTTATGTGTTAGATAGATAGAGAGATAATTCTGGTGTGTGTGTGTGTATATGTGTGTAAAGTGTTTTTCTATCAAAGCACCTGGTCTACCCCAATATGGAGGGAGCATACTGCTTCCCTTTCACCTTTCAGCTCCAATCCAGGAGCCCGCAAGCAGGGTTTATGTGTGTTTTTCTTCTAGCCAGGTTTTCCCTACGTAACCAAGGTTTTTCTGTGGCTCCAGCTCAGTAGAATCAGAATAGAGTAGATGTGATTCTACTGAGCTGGAGCCGCAGAAAAACCTTGGTTACGTAGGGAAAACCTGGCTAGAAGAAAAAAAAAACACACACACACACACACACACACACACACACACACATATATGTCTGTATAATTCTGATATAGGAAAAAGGTGAAGCCAAAATATGTAAATGTTTGGGAAATAAAAAGGCACATTTGGAACATCTGGTTTCTTACTTTTTTTTTTAATTCCAGAGGAAAAAAGACAAATATTGGGGGAAAAAACATGGAACATTTTTTAAATCTTAAAACTTAAGGGATATCCAAGGAGTTGAGGAAATTCATTTCAAATTGGCTACTAATCTTCCCATCCTCATCAGAAGGATGTCTGTACTTTTCATTCACCAACCGGCTAATTTGTAAGCAAAGTTTGACTAGGATTCATGTTTATGAAGATTTTATCTGGCTGCTCCTGACATATCTTTAATTGACTCAAGTGGGGGCAGAAGCTAGATTCATCACAGGATACTTAAAAACTTTTTGCCTGCCCTTTTGTAGACTTACTACAAAGCATTTTAAAAATCTGAATTAGCATTAGAATGTTAAAAGGCCTGATAAATTATGCATTGAATGTGAAGATGAATATGGGTCCTGTGAGGGCACAGATGGCCTGAGACCAGATAGGTCCATTATAAGAGCAATGCACGGATATCAACCACCTCTCAAACAGAGAGATGATCAATTCTTAGACTATTAGGACATACTGGTATGAAAAGGAAATGGAAGTTTTGTTCCTGGGAAGAGATGAGAGAAAGAGAAGGCTGGCTAACTCCACGTGTGCGTGTGTTTATACATGGGTGCTTCTAATTGGCAGTTGCTGCTTTTCTGCTGTAGTAACAACTTATCTAATATGTAGAATATACAATAAACCTAATTTATCAGAAAGCAGGGTTCCTGCATCTCTGCTTCATAGACTTCATGTTCAAGTAATAGCTGGTGTGAAGCCAGTCATGGATCTTCACTAAGTCACACCAGGTGGCAGCATCTAGCTGATCTTTGCTGATCTTGCAGGTTAAGCAGGGATGTTGTTGACCTGTTTAAAAAAATAAACATAAGGAAAAAAAAAAAAACCAAAATAAGTGATGGCAAACCAGCTCATAATGGCTAGAAAATTGCACGAATGCAATATCCAGGAATTAAGTTCAACAAGAATGTCTTTACCTTACCATTTTTATTTTATTTATTTATTTATTTATTTGTCGAGTACGTATTAGATAATATATATAAGCATGAATTGAATACATAGAATGAATACAATTAAAGGGAACATTAGGACAGGGACGGTAGGCAAGCTGGTGCTCTTAGGCACGCCCCTTACAGACGTGAATGGGGTGAGGTCAGTGGTGGGTTGCCCCTGATTTAGACCGGTTCTATAGAACCGGTAGTAAAACTGGAGGGAGGCTCCACCCACCCACCCCGACGTCATCAAAACGCTTCTGCGTATGTGTAGAAGAGAGCACGCATGAGCGAAGCAAGCACATACGTGCGTCTCCATTGCGAACCGGTAGTAAAGGTAAGTAGAACCCACCCCTGGGTGAGATCAACAGTAGACAGTCTAAGGTTAAAATTTTGGGGGGATGAAACCACAGAGTCAGGTAGTGCATTCCAGGCATTGACCGCTCTGTTGCTGAAGTCATTTTTTCTGCAATCGAGTTTGGAGCGGTTCACTTTAAGTTTGTATCTATTGGGTGGTCGTGTATTGTTGTGGTTGAAGCTGAAGTAATCATTGACAGGTAGGACATTGTAGCAGATGATTTTATGAGCTATGCCAAGATTTCTGGAAGGGGGTTGAGCTCTGAAGGAAAAACCATTTGGACCTACCAAGTCTTCAAGGTGTTGGTTACCACCTTTAAAGCGCTCCATGGCATAGGACCCGGGTACCTTCGAGACCGTCTTCTGCCACCAATAGCCTCCCACCGACCAGTCCGCTCCCACAGAGAGGGTCTCCTCAGGGTGCCATCAGCCAAGTTATGTCGGCTGGCGACACCCACGGGGAGGGCCTTCTCTGTGGGAGCCCCAGCCCTGTGGAATGAACTGCCCCCGGAAATACGCAAGATCTCCGACCTCCGGGTGTTTCGTTGCGCATTGAAGACCCTGTTGTTCCGCCAGGCCGGGCTATCGACATGATAATTTTAAATTGGGGTATTTTAAATTTTTGGGGTTTTAAATCGGCCAAATCTATTTAATTATTTTAATTTTTAATTATTGAGTCTTGTGTTTTTAAATTGGCTGTACACCGCCCTGAGTCCTTCGGGAGAAGGGCGGTATAGAAATAAAATTATTATTATTATTATTATTATTATTATTATTATTATTATTATTATTATTATTATTATTATTATTCATTTCATTAGAGAGTAAACATGGGGGCGGGGGGAGAATAGAGCCATGAATTTACCTTGTGTCACAGGTCACGTTGACCAACCAAGCCTGTCATGAACTTTTCAGCACTCCCTCCTGCCATTGCTAGGACACATTAATCTGGCCTTGGTTCTGAGGAGCCTTATCATTGTTATGTCTCGGACATTGGAGGAAAACATTCTACATTCCATAACCCCCCCCCCCTTTCCCCCATAAGTACGGCAACTAAGAAATGAAGCAAGGGAAATATGGCTTCAGCTAGAATCATTTCGAGAATTGACAACCTGTTTCATTAGAGCATTATTTAATTTATTTCACAAATTGGGAAGATAGGTTAATTCAGTCATCAAATTAAAGATGTTGTTCATTTAGAGTCTTTACTGTATATTAACCAAGAAAGATATAATTGGGGAGTTCTTATTCAGGAAACAAATCTGCCCATTCAAAGAAAAAAGGAATAACAACTGAAGTATTTTGTTCAAGAAGGTGACATCAAGTTCTCCACTAGTCTTGAACTTTATTATGGCTAAATATATTTTCAAAGTCTGATAAAAAGCAATAATAACCATATTGTTTATGAGAAAAGAATCCAGAGCTGACATATACCATTAGGTCACCAAAAGTGGTACAAAATCATTGCCTTTCAAGCAGGGAGTAATTTTTTAGGATAGCATCCACCTACCTTTTAAATTTCATGTTGTTTACGAAAATCCAGCCCGCCTACATCAGTAACTAATTTTCTAAAATGTTTTCTTGATTTTAGCTCCTTGACTATAGTACTGTATGCTTGGGAAAATAACTGGCTGTTTTTTTTCTGAGTGCTGTAATACTGTTTTTAATTCAGAGCAAAATGTGCTTTAAATGCACATTTTAAAATAAAGTGCTTTTAGAAATATGTGCAAAATGCTTTTAGAAATATAATATTGCATTTACATATTTTGATAGAATTATGTATAAGTCAGCTAATATGGAAAGTGAAATACACACACATCTGCATAAACACATTTATAGGTATAGCCATACCTTTCCCCCCTACATCTCAACCTAAATGTATATCTGCATACAAGGTATTACAAAGTGTACAAGGCTTCTTACAGAAATCTACCTATGAATATGGAAATGAATGGGATGGATTTATGAAGGAACTCATCCAGGGGTAAAATCCAGCAGGTTCTGGAGAACCGGTAGCGGAAATTTTGAGTAGTTTGGAGAACCGGCAAATACCACCTGTGGCTGGCCCCAGAGTGGACTGGGAATGGAGATTTTGCAATATCCTTCCTCCAGGACTGGGGAGGAAATGGGGATTTTGCAGTATCCTTCCCCTGGAGTGGGGTGAGAATGGAGATTTTGCAGTATCCTTCCCCTGCCATGCCCACCAAGCCACGCCTACCAAGCCACACCATGTCCACCAAGCCACGCCCACAGAACCGGTAGTAAAAAAATTTGGATTTCACCACTGAACTCATCTAAAAGTTAAAAATATCCTAATGCATCCAATATTAAATGAACCAGCAATAGTTGAGCAACCACAACTGACTCAGCTCAAGGTAAGAACGGTTGCTTTGGCAGAACTTAGTTCTAATGTCATCTCTGTCCTATTTCAGTTTTGTACAGCTCATCTTTAGATGCATTCTTGTCTGTTACCACCAGTAGCACAAAGACATTGGCGCTAGCCTGGAGGGAAAAATTAAGTCCTTGCCTAACAATGACAGCTTTCCATATTGACCAAGGAGTCAATGCCTTTGATTTTCATTCCAGACTTAACTTAATTGGTATGTATATTCCTCCTGATTTCTCCATTATTATAAAATGTAATGGGTCAATTAAAAGAATAGAAAAGGCTGAAATATAAAAATTCTGAACATGACAGTAGATAGAAAAGTCCAGATATATTCTGGTTGGGATCTGCGCTGGCATGAGCATGTTGGGTCCCATTGATCTTGACCTTGGTTGCCTTGGGCTTTTCCTTTAAAAAAGAAGATTTCATAGGGAAAGATTGGTCAATTGAGTATGTACATAAAGACCGGCACTTAGAAAAAAAAGATCTGCATTTTTTTTTCTCTGATAGCTACCATTCTGTTTGATGAATGAAAATTTGCTATTGAAACTTATATCAAAGGTGAAAAAAATTCCAGAGAAATTTTCTTGGGTGGAATCTGAGGTTCAAGGACTCCCATCTTGGTTAATTGAATTTTAAATGTACGGTTTTTATTTGTTGTTTGACACTTTATATCATATTTTAATCATATGAATGTAAGCCGCCTAGAGTTCCTTGGCGAGATCAGTGGCATAGAAGATATAGATAGATATTTTATTTTATTTTATTTTATTTTATTTTATTTTATTTTATTTTATTTTATTTTATTTTATTATTTTATTTTATTTTATTTTATTTTATTTTATTTTATTTTATTATTTTATTTTATTTTATTATTTTATTTTATTTTATTTTATTTTATTTATTTGTCAAGCATGTATTAGATAACAGATATAGGTATAAACATGGTTATTAATACATGAAATGGATATGAATAAAAGGGGATACAAATATTAGGACAGGGACGGTAGGCATGTTGGTGCTCTTATGCATGCCCTTTACAGACCTCTTAGGAATGGGGTGAGGTCAACAGTAGACAGTCTAAGGTTAAAGTTTTTGGGGTTTGGGGAAGAAACCACCGAGTCAGGTAATGCATTCCAGGCATTGACTACTCTGTTGCTGAAGTTGTACTTTCTGCAATCGAGTTTGGAGCGGTTTACCTTAAGTTTGTTTCTATTGTGTGCTCATGTATTGTTGTGGTTGAAGCTGAAGTAGTCATTGACAGGTAGGACATTGTAGCAGATAATTTTATGTACTGTGCTTAGGTCAGACTGAAGTTGGCGTAGTTCTAAGTTGTCTAAGCCGAAAATTTCAAGCCTGGTGGCATAAGGTATTCTGTTGCGAGCTGAGGAGTGGAGGACTCTTCTCGTGAAATATCTCTGGACTCGCTCAATTGTATTAATGTCTGATATGCAGTGCGGGTTCCAGACAGATGAGATAGATAGATAGATAGATAGATAGATAGATAGATAGATAGATAGATAGATAGATGAGAGAGTAAGAGAGAGGAAGGAAGGAAGGAAGGAAGGAAGGAAGGAAGGAAGGAAGGAAGGAAGGAAGCAAGCAAGCAAGCAAGCAAGCAAGCAAGCAAGCAAGCAAGCAAGCAAGCAAGCAATGAGATGGCTAGAGATAGACAGTCTTTCACGTTGCAGCTATGTCTCCAATGCTCTGCTTTCTTCCTGGCTGTCCTTGCTTTAGTTAAATCCCATGGAAGACATTTTTGGGAATCTCTTCCCATTGGACTGTTTCAAGTTAGAAGCAACTTTCAGCTATCCAGTTAGCTCAAAACACCAGCCAAGAAATTCTGAACCATTATGAGTTTATAATCTCTCAAGAATAATATATTTTGCTAGTGGTGTCCACAGAAGGAATCAAAATCTGCAAGATGGTCATGATTTAAGGCCCAATTATTCTGCATGTACTTCAATATTACATGCATGTACAAAATCAAGAGCTTGGATTGTGATACTGCAAAATCTTGAAGCTTTTGGCTATCGCTACCTCCTTTGAGGATGTCTCTGCTGCTAGGAAGAAAATCTCTATAACGCTACAAATCAAGTGTTGGCACAGCGCTAATGCCAGATATTAATTATATTTTAAAAACTATTTTAAAACCATTTAAAATGTACTATTCATTTCCACAACAAAAGTGTGCTCCTTCCCAAGTATGACAGAGCTATCTAAAATTCTTTTGCCTCCCTGAAATCTCTAGCTCTACTAATGGTGGCAATAGTACTTGTGTTTATCATATATGGAAAGCGGTGTAAAATCAATCACTCACTTCCTGGGTTTGGATTCCAATCAGAAAAGTTCAATAAATCTCTGTGAAGTTGTAAAACATGACGTTTACTAAGCAGTGGTTGCTTCTTAGAGTTATATATCTCTGGCCTTCTTTATGACAAATGCAAAAAAAAAAAAAAAAATCCTAGATAAATATATTCAAGATAAGTTCGCTGAAGAACTTTGCAAACCAAATTTCTGTGAGAGCTTTGGAGCTTTGGGAATTCTGTTGTAGGAAGTTAGCACCCATCCCTCTCCTAGAAGAATGAAATAGTCTAGGAAATATTAAAAAGGCAGAATATTATACCTCCATGGATGAGAAATGGAGAAACATGCTTTTTTTTAGGCAGGAAGCAGACTCACTCTTAATAGCCCCCCCCTCCTCAATAGCGCACAGCAGATATCAACACTTAAGAGATAAAGAGATGGCTAGGTTTATTCATAAGAAAATACCCTGGCCCAAGATCCAACAAAGGTAGAATTAGCTGTCAGCCATTATAGGAATTGCCCCAAACCCTCTTCATTACATCACTCAGCAAGATTCAACCAAGCCTGGGACTTAAGACAACCTACAAAGTTAGCCCTGCATGGCTCCATGGGAGTCTGACAACCAATTAGAGTACATTTCTTACACAGGAACAGGAAGCTCCAAGGCAGGGATCAAGAGAGGGTATAAATCTCTCTCTCTCTCTCTCTCTCACCCATGTGCTTGATTTCCCAGGAAATCAAACCATGTGGTCCTGTCCACCATTAAACCATCTTTCCAAACAGCTTCCATGTTTCCAGTGTCTTTCTCCCCACTTGGAACTGAACCCGGATGGACATTTCTTCCAACAATTTCTTCCTAATCTCTTCATAAAGATGGCTGCACTTCCTGTAAAAATAATATACTGTATCAAGCCTATAAGGCTTCTTCTACAGATGTCCCACTACCGCTTCTGTGATCCATAGATGCTAGGCTGTAGCTTTTCTGTTTTTGCCTCATTACTCAGATTTT
Source organism: Pantherophis guttatus (assembly GCF_059756535.1). Lineage (NCBI taxonomy): Eukaryota > Metazoa > Chordata > Lepidosauria > Squamata > Colubridae > Pantherophis > Pantherophis guttatus. The sequence continues at coordinate 20,249,060 of NC_142068.1, forward strand.
TTTTTTTAAAAAAAGGAATATACTGAAAAGCTCATTTGCAGAGGGAAGACATTTTAAGCTTGACACTTAAAAAAAAAATCATACAGAATTCAACTCTGGATGCAGAGCTGTGCTGGTAGAGAAAGAGAAAGAAAAGGAGCTTGACATGAAGTGGATTGAGGTGAAAACCAATGAAGAAAATACCACAAAGAAGTAGCAAAGAGGCTGGGCAGGGTGAACAAGAGGCAAACTAGAATAAAGCATGTTCTGATCATGTTATAACTGACAGAAAAGCTAGACGGAAACAAACCCTGAAATACTAGAATAATCCAATTGTAGAATAGAGTTCAGACAGGTCTGAAAAGAAATGTGCAAGATAGCGATATTGTAGACACCCTTTCTGCTAGTTGAAATATTTCCTCTTCATCAAACTTATTAAAGTCACAAAGGTAGATATATCCTGTATTATTTCATGTTTGAACTGGTTTAATGAGTGTAAGTATTTCAAATGGCAGTCTGTCATGAATGGGAGGAAAATTGGCTAGAGGAACCAAACGTTTTCTTGGAAAAGCTGCAGTTCCCTAGCAGATTAAAAAAAATAATCGTTGAACCAGTTTAATTTGGTGGTATAGTGTAGTTATTCTCTAACAGGAAGAAAAATATTTGGCAAGTATTTCCCAGTTGCCAGGTTACTTGTTCTGGAGGTTTGCCAGTGGCATATGGATGGATAATTCAAGGTTGATTTATTTTCTAAAAATCTGGTCATAAATTTTATTGCCATAGATTAGCATCTTATTAAGGTGATGTATGCCAAGGGACCACTGTGCGTGTACTGGTCAATAGTCCTTTCTCTGTTTAGAGATTGCTTCTACTGCCAGATTCATTCTGAAGGAAGGAAGGGGATCCTGATATCCTTCATAGAGAGAAAGGTGTTTTCTTTCTGTTATAAGAGAATAGAAAAGGTGGCACTAAAAAAAGTGAGGGTTTTGTGAGGTGTGGCAGATTCTTGCTTGAGAACCTGTGGGCTAGATCAGGGGTGTCAAACCCGCATCGTCACAGCAGCATCATGTGACATATCATGACTTTTTCCCCCTTTGCTAAACTGGGCATGGGCGTGGCCAGTGCATGATGCATCTGGCCCACGGGCCATGAGTTTGAGGTAGATGGAAAGACTAGGTGGGCCTTATAAAGCCAATTGCCTAAAGGATGCTCATGAGGTTTTGGGAAGGGGTGTCTGTGTGTATGTGTGTGTGAGAGAGAGAGAGAGTGTGGGGGGGAGGGAGGGAGGGAGGGAGAAAGAGAATTTGACTCTGGGCTAGCAGGTGAATAGAATAGAATAGAATAGAATAGAATAGAATAGAATAGAATAGAATAGAATAGAATAGAATAGAATAGAATAATCAGACATAAATACAATCGAGAGAGTCCAGAGATATTTTACGAGAAGAGTCCTCCATTCCTCTACCCACAATAAAATACCTTATGCCACCAGACTCCAAATTTTGGGCTTAGACAACTTAGAACTATGCCGATTTCAGTCTGACCTAAGCATAGTACATAAAATTATCTGCCACAATGTCCTTCCTGTCAATGACTACTTCAGCTTCAACCACAACAATGCATGAGCAAAAAATAGATACAAACACAAGGTAAACCATTCCAAACTCGATTGCAGAAAATATGACTTCAGTAACAGGGTGGTCAATGCCTGGAATGCACTACCTGACTCTGTAGTTTCTTCCCCAAACCCCCAAAACTTTAACCTTAAACTGTCTACTGTTGACCTCACCCCATTCCTAAGAGGTCTGTAAGGGGTGTGCATAAGTACCGTCCCTGTCCTAATATTCCTTTTTACTTATTCTTTTCATGTATTCAAATTATGTTTATACTATTACCTGTTATATATGCTTGACAAATAAACTTATGATTATGAAGAATAGAATAGAATGGAATGGAATGGAATGGAATGGAATAGAATAGAATAGAATAGAATAGAATAGAATAGAATAGAATAGAATAGAATAGAATAGAATAGAATAGAATAGAATAGAATAGAACAGAACACTTTATTGGCCAAGTGTGATAGGACACACAAGGAATTTGTCTTTGTGCATATGCTCTCGGTGTACATAAAAGGACAGGATACATTTGTCAAGAATCATAAGGTATAACACTTAATGATAGTCATAGTCAATATTAATGTTATACAAAGGAAATAATTGGAAAGAAAGCAGAAAAGAGATAAAAGGCAGTTTTTCCCAACTTGGTACCCCTGAGATTGGGGAAATTATTAGAATCAGAATGTGTCTATCTTCTTACCAATATGCCAAAGGCATAAACTGTCAAACTGAACAGAGCTGAATCATATAATCAATTAGGAGGAAAAAAAGACATGGCAAGCATTACAAAGCGTTAGATCACTAAATCTATTCAGCGGGATCAATTCAAAATTTGAATCAATGTGACAATTCAGGTAAGAAAGTCAATTTAATTTTGGAGATTTGATCAAATTGCAATTCACTTGAATCTCTGGATCAGATATTTGTACCCTGATAATACTCATTAGTTACACCTTGGAACCGTTTTGTAAAACCCGTATTTCAACTTTATGACTCTGAACAGCAACTGCAGGAATTAATTGCTCCGTCTGCCTTTGGAATCCTTATGTCACATCAAAACCTGCTGGAATCCTGACAGGTCATTCAGACAGCGTAATAGCTGTCCAGTTCATTACTGAGCGCAAACTGCTCTTCAGCTTTGCCAAGGATAAGGTGAGTGTTGAAAGAGTCTGTCAAACATAGCTCATTATACTATACAAGTCTCCGGTATAAAAATCTAAACTCACTGTGCCATTTAGTAACATTAATACTAGATTTATTTAGAAGTCTCCCTTAAACTATTTTTATAGAATAGAATAGAATAGAATAGAATAGAATAGAATAGAATAGAATAGAATAGAATAGAATAGAATAGAATAGAATTTTATTGGCCAAGTATGATTGGACACACAAGGAATTTGTCTTGGTGCATGTGCTTTCAGTGTACATAAAAGAAAAGATACGTTTGTCAAGAATCATAAGGTACAACATTTAATGATAGTCATAGGGAACAAATAAGCAATCAAATCATATTAGGAAACAATTAATATAAATCGTAAGGATACAAGCAACAAAGTTACAGTCATACAGCCATAAGTGGGAGGAGATGGGTGATAGAAACGATGAGAAGAATAATAGTAATAGTAATGCAACCTTAGTGAATAGTTTGACAGTGTTGAGGGAATTATTTGTTTAGCAGAGTGATGGCGTTTGGGAAAAAGCTGTCCTTGTGTCTAGTTGTTCTGGTGTGCAGTGCTCTATAGCGTCGTTTTAAGGGTAGGAGTTGAAATAGTTTCTGTCCAGGATGTGAGGGGTCTGTAAATATTTTCACAGCCTTCTTTTTGACTTGTGCAGTATACAGGTCCTCAATGGAAGGCAGGTTGGTAGCAATTGTTTTTTCTGCAGTTCTAATTATCCTCTGAAGTCTGTGTCTGTCTTGTTGCAGAACCAAACCAGACAGTTATAGAGGTGCAGATGACATAATTCCTCTGTAGAACCCTTATCAGTAGCTCCTTGGTTAATTTCTACATATATATTGAACTTCATTTGCCCTAATTCTTCCTTCTCTTCTTCATAGTACAGTCCACACCAATGTCTGAGTCAAGCTAACCTTAGCTGAACTAAAAAAAAAAAAACTAAGCAGAAGTAGAAAAGGTTATTCCTTGGATAAGAGGCTACCAGGAAGTCCAGAGCTTAGGTTACACCAGGGGTGTCAAACTCACGGGGTCATGTTGTTGTCACATGATGTATCATGACTTTTTCCCCCTTCACTAAACTGGGGGTGGGCATGGCCAGCGCACGACACATCTGGCCTGTGGGCCGCGAGTTTGACACCCCTGGGTTACACTATGAAGTTTTTTTTAAAAATATTTCAGTAGAAGACAATAGCAGACTACATCCAGGAAAGCATCATTAATGTATCCAGGAAATCTCTAGGAGTAAAGAAGATTAGCTGCCCTACTCAACTCAGAGATTCATAACTTCACAAATAGTTGCATCCATGTCTCTCCTAGTTTGGCTAAGGCCTCCCAGGAGATGACATGTGGTTATATTTTGGTGGTAGGGAATTCATCATCGAGAGAGGAGTGGTTTGAAAAAGAGGTAATCTGTTTCATCTAGCTCTAACTCAGGGGTCAGCAACCTGCAGCTCTGGAGCTGCATGTGGCTCTTTCACCCCTCTGCTGCGGCTCCCTGTCACTCCAAATATGTGTCACAATCGCCAATGTGCGATACCCACCAGGATGCTATTTATTGAGCTTTTCAACCTCTAGTAGGCCAACCATGGATAAATCCAAGAAAAGAAAAGTTTCAGAAGAAAACAGAATGTTTACTTCAACCACATATGCTAGTTTTGTGGCCATTCAAGAAATAGTCAGGCACGGGAAGGGTTTTGTGGCTCCTGGTGTTTTCTTTTCTGTGGAAAATGGGTCCAAATGACTCTTTGAATGTTTAAGGTTGCAGACCCCTCCTCTAACTATTCAATGCAATTTTCATCCGCTTTCCAGCTTTCCCTTTGGGAGGAAGGTTTTGGAGAAGGAAATTGCATGGAAGCTCCAGTCTGGAATAAATGCATTATCTGGATACTTTTCAGTCAAGATTCAGATCCTGGTATGAGACCAAGATAGCATTGGTCACACTTCTAGATGACCTTAAGTGACCATCCTATAGTTCAGGAAGAGGTATCATCAGTGAGCTTATTATACCAGCTTTATGTCTACAACCTTGGCCATCCGAGTGATACTGTGAAGGATTTGACTAATTTGGAGAATGTGGAGGACCATATGGGGAATATCTGGCTTCATCTCAACCCTAACAAGATCAGTTTGAAGGTCCACTTGGACTCATTCCCAAAGAGCAGGTGGCAATAGTGGCTCGGTGGGTCTTTACATGGCTACATGTTATGCACCAGTTGAGCCCATTCTTATCCAAGAGGCCCTACTCATGGTCACTCAACCCTGATTGGAAGATTGAACTATTGCAATCTGCAGCACATGGGGTTTCCTTTGAAGTGTATCCAAAAGCTTCAGCTGATCCAAATGAAGCCAGAAGGGCAGTTATGGGCTTAATTCGTTCAGTGCATGGTTACCAGTGTGCTTCTGGGTTCAATTCAAGGTGCTGGTAGTGAGCCATTAAGCCCTTCATGACATGGGGTCAAGTTACTTGCAGGACTCTCTTCTCATTTGCATCTACCTATTCCAGTAGAATATAGAAAAATCACTCCTCTGTAGGTTGTCACAATCTCGAAAAAAGGAGACCTTTTTTCATGTGGGAAGATAGAGCCTTTTAGTTTTCCATATCTAAACTATGCCTGTCAGAGAAACCAGACACAAATATGGCAGCCAGGCTGAAATAGAAAGCTACTTCCTTCTAACCGATTTCAAAGTTTCCTTCTTGGGGCATCTATTGGATTTCTAAATCACTTCTTTTGTTAAGTAAAGACTCTAGATTGGGTGTCTGCAACCCGTGGCTCTGGAGCCACATGCGGCTCTTTTGTCTCCCTGCTGTAGCTCCCTGTCTGCTGAACCCACCACTGGCTGGCTCCGCCTCTTGCCCTCCCCTTCCAGTCACTCCTCGCCTGGCCTGAGAAGGTAAGGGCGATGATGGGGGATGGAGACTCACTCCATATTCCAGAGTGGGAGCGAAGCACCCCTGTACTCACCATATCTCGCAGGTGCTTCTTCTGGCTCTTGTTGGTGCTGCGCGCTCCTCGGTTGCTCAGGGAGATGTGCGACTTGCTCTCCGCCCCGAGACACTGGTCCAGCCCAGCTGTGGCCGATGCACTGCATTGTAATGGGCTCCAGGAGGAGGAGGGGACATCGTCTCTGCCATTGTGAAGCATGCTAAATTTAACTGTGCTGTGCAAGGTGCTGTGAGATCAGTGGGCAGGCTATGGAGGTGGCAACAGCAGCAGTGTCAGCCACAGCCAGGCTCAGCCAGTGTCTCATGGCAGAGAGCAAGTTGTGGTTTCTCACAGAAAACACCAACAAAACCTGGGTAAGCATGGCTTGGGGGGGGGTCATGTGACTGGGTGGGATGATGTCGAGTTGGCCATGCCCACCCAGGTTTTGTGGCTCCCAGTGATGTCTTTTCTGTGGGAAATGGTTCCAAATGGCTCTTTGAGTGTTTAAGGTTGCAGACCCCGGCCTAGATCAGTGTTTCTTAACCTTGGCAGCTTTCAAATGTATGGACTCCAACTCCCAGAATTTCCCAATCATTAAATTTGATTGGGGAATTCTGGGAATTGGAGTCCACACATCTGAAAACTGCCAAGGTAAAAAAAACACAGCTCTTAATAAAAGTACCACATTTTCAGTAGGTCAAAGAAAAGGTATGTGCCCTTGAAAAGGTATCTCTGTATTGGGAAAAACATTTGTTAATTCAATGAGAGATAAATGCCATAGACACAAGCTAAAGTTGGAACTCTAATCTAATTTCTTCCATTAATAACATCTCTCAAGAAGACATGAGATTGGAACCTGGCTATAGAGAATACGGAATGTGCTCAGATTTAAAGATTGAAGAAAAAATATTAAGTTATTAAGTTTCAATAAGTATCTTAACAGTTGGCTAACGCTGTCTTCCCTTTGTTGTGCAGCCATTATTTTACAAGCAATCTTGTGTTACTTTTGGCATTAGCATAAATCTGTTTCACTTTGATGGATGAATGGGCATCAGCAATGGTAGCTATTTACATACAAAGCCTTCTGCTCTTCTTAAGCAATCTCTTATTGACTGCCAGGAATCCAAATTAAACATCACAATCCTGTGTAGGACAAATGGCAGAATAAAAGAAGATAAAAAGGCTTCCTTTCCATAAAGGCTTGATCTGACAGCCCAGAGAAGAAAATGACAATGATGAACAGCCTAACATTGGTTGTGCTTCCCATGGAATAAGAACAACTCCAAGACTTTTTTTTTTTTTTTAAGAATCAGAGAGGTGGAAGAAACCACTTAGGAGTCTTCAATATTCAAATTCCCTTTTTCTCTGCTAGCAATGCATAGGTTATTCTGGAGACCTCCAAATATCATTGGGCCAAAATGAAGAATGACATGCATGGACAGGTTTTAATGATAGCTGGCTGGGTGATAATACCATCAATGACTGTTGGACTGTTGGAAAATAACTTCAGGGTAGAAATCCACATTGAAGTGTCCCTAGCAGATGGCTGGTTGTTCATTGAGTTGATAGGAAGTCTGTCCAGCCTCTTCTTGAACAGACATATTGAAGGGGAACTTCCTATCATTCAACCAGTCTTTTCTTTATTGTAACTTAATGTCATGCTCCCGTCGGAGTCGAAAGATGGAAGACAAACAGCTGACAGAGAGCAAGAGAGTGGTTTCATTGGCTGTGGAGGAAACTGGGGAAGGGCAAATTCAGGCTGGGCAGAGCAGGGTAGAGGTAGAGGTAGAGGTAGAACAAGGGAGAGGGTTCTGATAAGGTCCACCCCCTCCTTATCCTAGGTCACGCAGGAAAGAATGCAGAAGAGAGCAACATGGGTTGCGTGGCTTACGAGAAAGGAAAGGGCCCCAATTCCCTTCACAAGGCACACCTGGGGATGGAGTTTAAAGGAGAGGCAGTTGGGAGGGGCATTTGTTGGGAACAAACACTGAATTAATCTGCTGCTGAGAGCTGTGGCCTGCATTCCTGGCATTCCCTCCTGACTGTGTGAATTACTGCCGTGCTACTGTGTGCCTAGCTTGTCTTGCTGGGATTATTCTTCCCATCTGGAACTCCTTATCTTGCCCTGCTGGAGTGATTGATTGCAGTCATTGTGTTTACAGCATTGGGACTGGATTATCTTCAGGTTTGTGGGAGAGCTTTTCTCCAGGCTGTAAAAGGGATGTTGGGGGCAGAGTTGGTGCAATAAAGAGATTCATATCGGTTCTCTGGCTGTGTTGCCTTTATGCCACGCCCCGGGACATGACACTTAAGATCATAATTTTGCACCCTGTACTCTTGGACAATGGAGAACAAGTCTTGAACTTCTTTCTGAAATTTGAGGAATTATATCTTTATCAGTCTTTCTTCTTAAGACTAACCATGTTCTAAGTTTCCTTAAGCTATCTATCTATAGATAGATAGATAGATATAGATATCTATAGTATGCAATATTTTTGGCCTGAGAGTCCATTTTTTTACCTTTGTGTATTGCCAGGAAGTTAGTGATGTCATGAATCATCAAAGTATTTGGGTCGGACATTTTGGTCTGGCTTTTTGAGGAAAGGTTGAGAAGACTTTGGATTGGGTTTTTAATTTCTAATTCTAATTTATTTCTATTCCTCTCCTCCTTCCTCTACGCAGATATTAAGGCTTTGGGACATTCAGCATCAACTTTGCATGCAAAGGATTGCCGGATCCTTCCCTAAAAGTGTGGACTTTCATTCCACCCTTTATTTTCATGAATCACAAGGTCTCCTATTCATCTCAATGAACAACCAATTGATGGTCCTGGAAATGGAACACGAATTAGGAAAAAGGAGAGTGGCAAGTCACAAGAAAGCTGTGACTTGCCTCCTGTATAATTCAGTGCTCCAACAGGTAAAACATACAAGAAAAGGTTTCTTTTGGTAATTGTCTGAGAAGCTATTTGAAATTCACATTCACTGTTTTCTGGATGTTCTTTTCAGCAAGTAAAAATTGAGGCACAAGAGACATTTATGAAGGGATTTCCTTTGTGCTGTGATGCAGTAATTGGCTTTCTGGCTTTCCTTTAAGACATGGGCATATTGCCTTCTCTAGAATTTTATTTCAGTAGTGGAGGTCACCCAATTTTCTATAGCTTAATTAACACTGTGTTGAAATCTGGCTTGCATTTTGTCAAAAGCTTTCTTCTCTTCTGCTTCTTTCTCGGCTTTTCTGCATTATTCTCAGGATGTGCAAGAATTTCTTTTTAATTTCTGCTGATGGCATTTTTGAACTGACTTTATTCATGGAATAATAATACAGTGCCACTATTTTCTTTTATGTACTTGTTCTTCATTTGGAATTTCTGTGCCTGCCTCCACTTTTCCATCTGAAAAGGTTGTGTGCGAGGTTCTGTCACATTCTTTCTTGGGATATAATTGACGTACGGGAAATCAGAAATGATGCAGATAGTTGAAAAGATGTTTCTCCAATGAAAGAGAGAATATTTATACATACTCTTGGTACCATATTATTAAAAAGTATGAGAACTGTACTTTTAGCCTATAAACAGGAAATTCTGTTTTCTTCTAACAGCAAAACCTTAATTATGGTTCCATTTAGTTTAATTCAGTTCAAATGTCTTCTATAGAGTCAAATAGAGCCTTACTCTTTCTTTTAACTTTAAATAAATAGATGATAGATAGAAAGATAGATAGATAGATAGATAGAAAGAAAGATAGATAGATAGATAGATAGATAGATAGATAGATAGATAGATAGATGATGGGTGGGTGGATGGATGGATGGATGGAAAGATAAATGAAATAGAAGGATGGATGGATAGATTATTATTAGAATGCAGTATTGCAGTATTGCTGACTAATTCTAGTCAGCAGGCTAATTCTGCTGACTTCCAGGGGTTTGATCCTCACCAGCTGAAGGTTGAGTCAGCCTTCCATCCTTCTGAGGTTGGTAAAATGAGGACCCAGGTTGTTGGGAGCAATATGCTGACTCTAAATCGCTTAGAGAGGGCTGTAAAGCACTGTGAAGTGGTATATAAGTCTAAGAGCTATTGCCATTGCTAAATCATGATGGTTGTTAAGTGAGTAACCACATGGCCATATGGGATTTTACCATCTTATTTCAACAGTCATTAAGTGAATACCATGACCTTTAGCAAACTCATTGTTTACTATGGAATATTTCTGGAAACAAATATCAATTTCTAACAAAATCTCCTACACTGTGGTCACAGGACTGTAGGACATTGCAAACAGCCATAAATATTGGCCATTGCTGGGTTTCCAAAATGTCACATCACCACGTGGAAGCAGCCACCAGAACTTCAAATCTTGGTCATAAGTAGTTTTTGTTGAAAGGGGGGGTGGGGTGGAATCTGTCGTACCTTCAAATGGTTGCTAAATGACCAGTTGTAAGTTAAGGACTACCTATAGTAGATTGGTAGTTTTTTTCAGAATTTCGGTTAAATGTATGGGTTTGGATGTATTGTTGGGAAGAAGAGTCCGTGGGCAAAGATTTTGTACACTCCTGTATATATTTAATTCTCTGATCCATACCTATGAATACACTGTATGCATTTTTAAGAACAAGAAATGATACATCCTGCAATGAAATATACATAATTATCCTAATTGGAACACATTGTATGTTTGTGGTGATTACTCCCAAAACATTATTAGCCAGTAAAATGCAGAAGTGGATGAGCAAAATAATAAAAGGAACCAGGGAAACAAATATATAAAGGAAAGTTATAATGCTTGGACTCTATTTTTAAAAATGAATTAATAGAAGTTATGGATTAAAATGAGAGCCAGTCTAGGGTAGTCATTAAAGCATCAGGCCAAAAATTGAGAGAACTTGAGCAATGCTGTCATCTTAGGCACAAAGCCAGCTGGATGACCTTGGGCCAGTCATTCCCTCTCAGCCCTAGAAAGGAGGCAATAACAAACCACTTTTGAAATCTCACCAGCAAACTGCAGGCACTTGTCGAGTCAGTCACCAGGAGTTAACACTGACGCAAAAGCAAAATAAACAAATAAAGGAAATTTATATTATTGATGGTTTTAGAGAAACTCAACTGAGAACTTTTTTCTGTACCACCTAGTAAAGCATATCAGTGGAACATATCATTCATTGGCATCCTTCAGTCTCAAGAGAATATGGTATTGTGCTCTGGAAAGAGGTCCTAAAACAGCATCTAGTGTGACTAAAAAGGCCAATTCGAGAGTGGCAATCCCTTCCACACTGAGGGCAGATACATTCTGTCACCTGCCCAGCCCCCAGATTTCGCTGGTTCCGGGACTGCCTCTTTGCCTCAGCCTGCCGAACAAGTGTCTCTTCCAATTGGAGAAGGCCATGCTGCGCCTTTAGCCTCCAAGCTGAACGATCGGAGGTCAAGATTTCCCAGTTGTTAATGTCCATTCCCAGGGCCTTTAGGTCCCTCTTGTAGATATCCTTATATCGCAGCTGTGGTCTCCCTCTGAGGCGCTTTCCCTGCACTAATTCTCCATACAGGAGATCTTTCAGAATTCGACCATCAACTATTCTCACAACATGCCCCAGCCAGCGTAGACATTGCTGTTTCAATAATGTATACATGCTAGAAATTCCAGCACATTCCAAGACTGTGCTATTTGGAACTTTGTCCTGCCAGGTGATGCCAAGAATTCGTCGGAGACAGCGCATATGGAACATATAAGACAAAGCAAAACACTTCTTTATATAATATACTTCTAAACTATTTTGCTTTATCAGGGGGTATTGATTGCCATTAATTGGATGGCTGCATGGGTGAGTTATATTAAGTCAGGACTATCATCAATGGCTACCAATTGTGATAGGTGTATGAAGCATATCTCTAAGTAATAGTCCTTGGGGATTTACAGAAGGAAACAGCTTCTGCCTTCATGTTCTGCTTTATGATTTCTGAGAAACAATTTGGTTAGCTACCTTTGAGAAGCAAGACATTGGACTAGATGCTTGGCGTTTCTTATGTTCTTGTGAAAATGTGTGACAGGGGGCAACTATTCCTTTGGGGACCAGAATTCCCCAAAGCCCCAAACATCAAGGCTTTCTAAACATTGCATGGAGCCCAACTGAACCTAGGTACTCTTATGCAGACATCCTACTCAATGGGTATAAGGCAGGGGTGGTATTCATTCATCTTCCCTACCAGTTTGCAAATGTGTGCGCACATGCACAAGGCCATCTTCTGCACATGCGCAAGGCCTTCTGTGCATGCACAGAACCTCGAAAACATCAAAAAATGGGACATCATGATGTCCATGTGGGTGGTCGGGGCATCCCGCAGTCACCCCTACCGGTTTTCCAGATAGAACCGGCTGAATACCATCATTGGTATAAGAGGAGGGATCTCCAGTCTTGGTAACTTTACAACTTGTAGACTTCAACTCCCAGAATTCCTCAGCCAGGACCCCTAGATTAGAGGATATTGGGCACATAAACCTGGCTCCTGCACAATTTTGTTTGTGGAGAATGCATGGAAAGGCTTACTATACCCTTACTTTGAATCGATCCAGTTTTACCCATCCCATAATCAATGTGGAACAACTGTTTTTCTCCCTTAAAAAAGAGCTATCATTGTCAGCTCCACACTAGTCCTCAATAAAAAGAAAGAAGTTTAAGAACTGAGGCTGAGAAAAATATTTAAAAAGCATCTTGCTTCCTGTTGCAAATGAACTTGCTTTTGAAATATTCATATGAAATCACCTTATGGCCCATGTTAGCTATAAAATGTGCAAAGTGTACTTAGCTGAAATCTGTTGGAAAAATCTGCAATTTTTCCAACAGAAATTCATAATGGGCATGGATCATAGTTATATCTTTGATAGTAAAAGAAATGAATTAAACACACAGCCACTTGGTATGCAAGTTGGATATTTATTCCCTTTGTAGCACTGCAGTTCTTGTAAGCAGAGATTTACCTACATCTCGCCTGAGATTCAGGAACCTCAGCCGTCATAATAATGCAATAATAATTAATCTCTGGGCAAATTGCGATTATTTTCCCCTTCCCTCTTTTATGAAACAATGTGGCTCTCTTAAAACAAAGCAGGAAAAAGAAATTATTTACTATCACAAGTGCTGTCACTGCTATGAGAAGAATGAATAATCTGGGGCCCCCAGCATAATATGAGTTCTTCAGCCTCTTTGTTTTTTCCCCCTGAATATTCTTGAACTGTATGCCAAAATTTGATGGCACAGATGACAAAAGCAGGGATGTAGTGTCTGTCGTTTTAAGGAAACTATGGGAAAATTAAAGGATAAGTGCTAAAAAGAACAGTGGGAAGAAATATCCATCTGGTTCAATTCCAAGCCAGGAGAAGGGCACTGGAAACAAAATGGAGGCTGGAGGCAGATTGAAAAGAAAGTCCATTTATTGGTGAAGCAGAACCACCAAGCACATGTGATTCTGGGCAGCTGACAAAATGGAGTTGAGAGTGGTGGGTTTTTATACCTTCTTTTGGGCTTTGTATTTGAGCTTCTTGTTCCTGTGCAAGAACATGCATTCTATTGGCTGTTGTCAGATTCCTAAGGGGTCATGTAGGGGTTATGTAGGGGTCATAGCTGGCTCTATAGCAAAGAGGACATACAAATCCTAGGTGTTTGTCTGAGCTAATTTGTCAATCTTTTCTTTGTTGCAATTCCTATTGTGGCTTAATGGCTTTTGTCCTGTTTTGGATCTTGAGTGAGGGCTATTTCTAATCCTACCATTCTGCCTTTGTTTCCGAATATCCTGTCTTGAATGGATTGCCAAATCTGCATTTCTGAAAACTGCCTCCTCAGTTTCTGCTTGGGAGTAGGGAGACTGGGGCTGCTTCCTGCCTCTTAAAAAAACATGTTTCTCCATTTCTTATTTAGGGAAATATAATATTCTACCTTTTTAAAATATTCCTCAAATTATTTCATTCTTCTAGGAGAGGGGGGCTTCCCACAAAATATTAGCAACATCTTTTTTTTCCCCATAAAAAAGAAGTAAGCCTGTGGGTCCACTTTCCAAACAAAAAGATCAGAAATATCCATCCCCACCCATCTGGGTTATGCTGTTTTAACCAGTGAAGACTTTTATCCCCTGGCTACCTCTGTCCTTTGTTTTTATATTTAACATGAACTTTGGCTACACTCAAATGCGCAGGGAACTGAAAGTAAGCAGTAAGAATTCAAGAAGGAGATACTTCTGAGTCAACACCACACCTAATCAGGGTGTACACCCCATTTTCTGAAAGTGTCTTGTATTAAAGATCAATGCCTGTGATTCTTAATGTTTTGAAGGCTTATACAATCCATAAGAAAATGACATTTCCCTGAAAATGTCTATTAATCACAATATTTTGGTTTTTGTAATCTCAGAAATTCTCTTCAGCTATATATTGGTATTCATGAGGATCCGAATTGCAAAACCTCTGTGCCTTCGAAACTCTGTGCCTTTACATCCTAATGATATGCTGAGTGAACTTCTCTGATTTTTCTGGTTCTGTGTGACAAAGTCAAAGATGAGGTGATAGAGTCAGATGCACATGGAATTGCTGCAAGTGAAGCCAGTGTGTATACCCCTCACTCCAGTTTGAAATTTTACAAATTCAAATACAAATCTTGAGGAACCATCTGTCTTTCAATTTTGAAAATTCCCACAAGGTACCTGTCCAGAGTGAAAATTCTGACTGAATGTCTGTTATGGGTATCTGAAATTATCAGCCTATAAATCTATAATGGGTTACAGTGGGAATATATACATCCATAAATCTTATAAATAAGATTTATAAGCATCCATAAATCTTATAAATAAATAAATAAATCTATAACCAGATATATAATAAAACTATTGCTTGTTAAAACTAAAAGAGAAGACTCACAGTCATCATTTAATAGAAAAGGCTTAGGTTGGAATATTTACTCACAAGGAAGAAACAATTAAGGAAGGTCCAAGTGAAGGAGAAACCAAGAACAATTTGGCCTAATGGTTAAGGTACCAGGCTACAAAGCAGGAGACTCTTAGTTCAAGTCCTGCCTTAACCATGAAAGCCAAATGGTGACCTTGGGCTAGTCACTCTCTCTCAGCCCAACTCACCTCACAGAATTGTTGTTCTGAGGAAAATAAGAAGAGGAACATGTGTTGGATATGTTCACTGCCTTGAGTCATTTGTAAAAATAATAAAGGCAGGGTACAGATACCTAGCTAGATGATAGATAGATAGGTAGGTAGTAGGTAGGTAGGTAGGTAGGTAGGTGGGTGGGTGAGTAGGTAGCAGAGGTGGGTTTCAGCTGGTTCTGACCAGTTCTGGAGAACCGGTAATGGAAATTTTGAGTAGTTTGGAGAACCGGTAGTAAAAATTCTGACTGATCCCGCCCCCATCTATTTTCTGCCTCCCAAGTCCCAGCTGATCGGGAGGAAATGGCCATTTGCAGTAACCTTCCCCTAGATTGGGGAGGGAATGAAGATTTTACAGTATCCTTCCCCTGCCATGCCCACCAAGCCACACCCACAGAACTGGTAGTAAAAAAATTTGAAATCCACCACTGGTAGGTAGGTAGGTAGGTAGGTAGGTAGGTAGATAGAGAGATAGATAATTGTAAAATAAAACAAACCAATAAAGCCATTAATTCTCATTTATTCACGATGGGAAGTCATCTCCCCACCTCCATGACTAATTACACTACAGGTATTCTTCAACATATGATCCCAGTTGGGACCAGAATTTCCATTCCTAACTTAATAACTTGATTAGGTTATTAAGTGAGTCATGCCTGATTTTACAAATTTTTTTTTTTGCCACAGTTATCACTACAGTTGTTAAGTGAATTATTATGTGGTAGTTAAGCGAATCTGGGTTTCCCCATTGACTTTACTTGTTAGAAGCCAGCTGAGAAGGTCACAAACTATAATCATATGAACATGCTGGTTGCCAAGCAACCAAATTTTGATCATGTGACCATGGGGATGCTGCAATGGTTGTAAGTGCAGGACTAATCATAAGTGACTTTTTTTCAGTGCCGTTGTAACTTCGAATGGTTGTAAGTTGAGAACTACCTGTATAGAAGAATGACGATACAAGAAACTACTGGGTTGGCAACAGGGGTGGGTTCTACTTACCTTTACTACCGGTTCACAACGAAATCACGTTCACACGCCTTGCTTCACTCGCGCACGCGCCTTTCTTCTGCACATGCGCAGAAGCTTCTGCACATGTGCAGATTGCTTCTCATGACATCAGGGTCAGTGGGCAGAGCCTCCCGCTGGTTTTACTACCGGTTCTATAGAACCGGTCCGAACCAGGGACAACCCACCACTGGTTGGCAAAGACTACTATAATTATATGTATATACTCACATACATACTCAGGCACACACACATCAGACTTCTTTTTGCTCTTAAAACATAGTTTGCTCTGGGGAAAGTGGCTGTATGGTCATTATACTGCAGACTACTTCTGCTGACTGACTGCAGTTTGGCAGTTCAAATCTCACCAGGCCTCAAAGTTGAGTCAACCTTCTATCCTTCCAAGGTGGGTAAAATGAGGAGCCAAATTGTTGCGGGGGGCATATGCTGACTTTGTAAACTGCTTAGAGCAGTCTCTAAAGCCCTGTAAAGCGGTATATAAGTCTAAGTGCTATTGCTATTGCTATGATGTACCAGGACTTTGAGATCCCTTTAATTCTTTAGAAATCATCCTATAAATGAGAAAATGGCTATCTGGGTGAATATCTTTCCTGTTTCCATTGCTTTGCTTTCAGGGTTTCCTTGCAATCTCATTTTCTGCATGTTATTCTGCATGTCAGCCATTCTAACTCGGAAGAAAAGCTCGCTGCTCCTGTTGAGATTCTCATCTTGCAATTTCACTTCTGAGCACTCGTTCTGGCGTTGCCAAGCTTAAACAGCTCTCTGGACCCCTGAGGCAGAATAATTCTAGAATTTGGGATAGCACAAATGTCATACTGGGAATGCTTATAGCATGTCCTTCTCCATGGTGATATAACTGTGCCTACCTTATAACAGTACTGACAGTGAAGCGGTCGCATCTCTCTGCTTCCATTCCGTCTTTGTATATTTGTCCAACATAATTTTTTCAGCAGTGTGAAAAAGTTATTTAAATCAGACTTAAAGAGCAATACAGCATTTCTAAAGCACTGCTTCAGCTTGACTGCCTCATTAATATGTAGATGATTTTGACAGTATTGCTGGACGTACAGTAAGAAAGAAGGGAGGGCTGTGTAAAAAAATGTTTCTAAATAAATAATTACATAGTTCTTTAGACTTCCAATGCAAACATAAACATGTTCAACTGATTCACATATTTTGTACCAGCTGTCCAGTGCAACAAGTACTATTTTTTTTTCCAAACTGGAAGTACCCCCTGATATAAATAAATATACAGAGAGAGAGATACAGGTATCAATAATGAAGTTCCTGCCAGAGAACGAGAAAGAACATGGAAAATTTGAAAACATGAAGCATATGGAGAGAAGGCCATTGTGTAGGAGTGGAGGTACACCACATGATCTGTATGCAGAAAATTTTACAGTCTGTTTCCTGGCATTTGCAGTTAAAAGGGATTGATTGCACACACACACACACACACACACACAAAATCTACTGGCTAGATGGATTAATATACTAATTAGTTGCAAGGCAGCTTTACAGTATCCTAAAGGTTGCATAGCTGGACAAAGCAGCAATTAATAATATGGAATAGTTTAGAAGGATACAGATGATGATTAGCAGGAAGTGCCTAGCCAGAAGAGAATGTGGAAGAAAATTGCAAATTAATACATATGCGTTAAGAGTTTTCTTATATTTCCTGGAAATGTTCTCGATAAAAAAGACAGAGAGAGGGGGGAAATTAGAATGGAATGGAACGGAACGGAACGGAATGGAACGGAATGGAACAGAACAGAACAGAACAGAACAGAACAGAACAGAATAGAATAATAGAATTGGAAAGGACCTTGAATGTCTTCTTGTCCAACTCCCTGTTTGAACAGACAAATGACTGTCCAGTCTCTTTTTGAAAGCTTCCAGTCATGGAACACCTACAACTTCTGAAGACAAACTATTCCATTGGTTGATTGCTCTCACTTTTACAAAATTTCTCCTTAGTTCTAGGTTGGTCTCCTTAGTCCTTGATTAGTTTCTATCCATTGTTTCTTGTCTTGCCTTTTGGTGCCTTGGAAAATAGCTTGATACCCCACCCCCCCGCTCATCTTTGTAGGAGCTCCTCAAATATTGGAATACTGCTATCATGTCTCCCAATTTCTTCTTTTCACTAGACTAGACATACTCTACTGTGCAGAATTTCCAACCATGCAAAATATTGTAACTTATGTTCCACTGACTTTCTTTGCCAAATCTCCGCATCAGCTTAGGGAGACTGGGAATTCGAGCTACATTGAGCTGCTATTTTGAGTTTTTGTTATGTCTTCAGGTTTTCTGAATTTGTAGAGTAGAATGATATAGTCCCTATATATTTGTTTCCTAACAAATATAAGAAAGAATGGTTGTTTCCCCCCCAAAAAAGTATTGTGTTAACTCTACTTAATGCTTCTTTTTACAAGCCTTTCTTAAGGAAAGTATAAAGCTATTTTGGAAAAAAAACCCATATTTTTCTTAGGCCTATTTATTTATTTGTTTGTTTGTTTGTTTGTTTATTTATTTATTTATTTATTTTTCAATTTATATACCACCCTTCTCCCTGAGGACACAGGGCAGTGCACAGCCAGAATTAAAAACATGAAATACAAATAATAAAAACAATTAAAAAATATATATAAATTTGGCCCAAAAATTTAAAAAACCACAAAACAATTAAACATTTAAATTTTTTTAAAAATTTTAAAAATTTCTTCCTAAACCAGCCCGGTTTGCTGGAAAAAGTGGGTTTTAAGGGCACGGCGGAAGGCACTGAGGTCTTGGATTCTCCTTATCTCTGGGGGCAACTGATTCCAGAGGGTAGGTGCCCCCATAGAGAAGGCTGTCCCCCTGGGGGTCACCAGCCTACATTGTTTGGCTGATGGCACCCTGACGAGGTCCTCTCTGTGGGAGCGCACGGGTTGCTGGGAGGTCATCGGTAGCAGCAGGTGGTCTCGAAGATAGCTAGGCCCTATGCCATGGAGCGCTTTAAAGGTGATAACCAACACTTTGAAGCGCACCCGGAAGACCACCAGGAGCCAGTGCAGCTCGCGCAGGAGTGGTGTTACATGGGAGCGCCATGCTGCTCCCATCACTACCCGCGCTGCTGTGTTCTGGACCAGCTGGAGCCTCCGGGTGCCCCTCAAGGGGAGCCCCATGTAGAGAGCATTGCAGTAGTCAAGGCGAGAGGTGACGAGGGCGTGAATGACTGTGCACAGGGAATCCCGATCAAGAAAGGGCTGCAACTGGCGAATCAGGCGAACCTGATAAAAGGTCCCCCTGGTTACAGCTGTCAGATGTTCCTCCAAGGACAGCTGCATATCCAGGAGGACTCCCAGATTGCGAGCCCTTTCTGTGGGGGCCAAGGACTCGCCCCCAATAGTCAGTGATGGAGTCAACTGACTATATCAGGATGCCGGGAGCCACAGCCACTCAGTCTTGGAAGGGTTGAGCTTGAGCCTGTTCCTCCCCATCCAAATCCGCACAGCCTCCAGGCACTGAGACATCTGGTGCCATTCAAGGGCATCGTTGGGGTGGCCTGGGGTGGAGATGTACAGCTGGGTGTCATCAGCGTACTGATGGTATTTCACCCCGAAGCCACGGATGATCTCGCCCAGCAGCTTCACATAAATGTTGAACAGAAGGGGCGAGAGGACCGATCCCTGCGGCACTCCACAGATGAGAGGCCTCGAGGTCGACCTCTGCTCCCCTGCCAACACAAACTGCGACCGGTCGGAGAGAAAGGAGGAGAACCACCGCAATACGGTGCCTCCCACCCCCAACTCTTCCAGCCGGTGCAGCATGATACCATGGTTGATGGTATCAAAAGCCGCTGAGAGGTCTAACAGGACCACAACAGAGGAGCAACCCCTGTCCCGAGCCCTCCAGAGATCATTAACCAACGCGACCAATGTCGTTACCGTGCTGTGCTCAGACCTGAAACCCGACTGGAATGGATCTAGATAAGATGTTTCCTCCAGGAATTGTGGAAACTGTCACGCGACCACACTCTCAACAACCTTCGCCATAAAGCGAAGGTTGGAGACAGGACGATAGTTGGCCAATATTGCCGGATCCAAAGATGGCTTCTTGAGGAGAGGCCTCACCACCACCTCTTTCAAGGCAGCGGGGAAGTAACCCTCACTCAATGAAGTGTTGATAACACCCTGGAGCCAGCCTCGTGTAACCTCCCAGGAAGCCAGTACCAACCATGAGGGACACAAGTCCAGTAAACATGTGGCCGTACTAAGTCTCCCCAAAATCCTGTCCACATCATCGGGAGTCATAGCATCAAACTCCTCCCAGATAACATTCTCAAGACTATTCCTCGTCACCCTGCCCTGATCTAC
Source organism: Pantherophis guttatus (assembly GCF_059756535.1). NCBI lineage: Eukaryota > Metazoa > Chordata > Lepidosauria > Squamata > Colubridae > Pantherophis > Pantherophis guttatus. The sequence goes on from NC_142068.1 coordinate 20,269,277, forward strand.
CCAGTCAGAGTCCAAATCCCCCCGGATCTGAGTGATTTTGTCATACAGGTATTGTCCGAAATCCTCCGCCCTGCCTTCCAACAAACCCTGTTGAGTTTGTTGGCTGATCCTTCTTCAACCAACCATGGTTATAGAAAGACTGTATGCTATTTGTTTTCACAAACTCTATTTAATTCAAGGACTCCCTATTTCTTTAACAGAAATAAGCTATGGAAGTTCTTTTCTATTCTAATCAAAGTAGGGAAATGGATGAAGTTATTAAAACTCGCGTAAGAACGCCCATCTGTTTGACTTGTACAGCCAAAAGAAGACTTCTAGCTGGTTTTGTTATTTTTTTTTACCTTTTGCCAAGGGAAAAAAAAGCTTCTTTACATTTGCTTTCTTGAAATAACAGGTGTTATCATCCAGGTTTTTTGGAGGAGAATTTTTAATAGGCCAGCAATGATATGTCTGTTATTAAAAGCATATTGGATAGCAATTAAAATTCTTCATGGGTGCTATTTATAATTATGCTTCCAGGACTTTAGAAAAACATAATTTAACACAAATATGTTTGCAACTTCTCATTTCTTTACAAGGAAAATCCATTTAATTATTAATATTGAAAAGTAGCAAACTTACTTCACTTACAGGTAAATAGCTTCAGTCTGACCTTTGATTTACCAGTTCAGCCCAAATATATCTGGTTACAGAATATGATAGCATCGATAAATATGTCAAATATAAACAGTACATCTTCCTAGTGAAAATAATAAATGTATTATATTATTTTATTGAGTTTATGACTATACACCAGGGGTGAAATCTAAAATTTGTTACTACCGGTTCTGTGGGCGTGGCTTGGTAGAGGGGGGGTAATGTGACTGGGTGGGCATGGCCAACTTTTTTCTTTTTTACTTTTAAAAGCATGTTTTCTACAATCTTAAGAGGTTGCATTAAAAAATGCTTTTAAAAGCCTCGGCCGAAGAGGTTGTAGAAAACATGCTTTTAAAAGTAAAAAAAAAACAGCCTCTGATGATTGCGCGGCTCAGCTGGGCATAGGGGGGGTGCAGGGATTTGTGCTACTGGTTCTCCGAACCACCCGCCGCTGAACTGGGAGCATTTCACCCCTGCTATATACGTCTACCCAATATAATCTGTCTACCAAACAAAATGAAGAAATGCTTGGGAGATGATTCGGTAGATGATATTTATTTTAAGCAATATGAACTTCAAACAAAATAGATGGACTAATTCACTTTTCAGAATTAAGGATGAATAAAGCCCATCTATAGAGAAAAAGCTCTCTGTCTTTCCTGGTAAGGTGTAGAAAAAATTGGCATGATTGTTAAAAATAAAACTGGCATGATTTCATTGTCATATTTTAATGGAAAGTATTTCACATTGAACCGGGTCAAGTGCAGACAGTACAGAATAAATAATGGTAATGGAGGTTAATTTATCTCCCTCAAATATGAATTCAAGTCTGATGATATCATGGGCCCATCCATGGAGTTTTCTCATTTGCGATTTGCAAGTTATTTGTCATTGCCTTATGTCAGGATATTTGTCAGCTGAGAATATAGGTAGTCCTCAATTTATGACCACAATTGAGGCCAAAATTTCTGTGGCTAAGTGAGACAATTGTTAAGTGAGTTTTGCCCCATTTTACGAACTTCCTTGCCACAGTTGTTAAATGAATCACTGCAGTTGTCTATGGAGATTCTCAGTCATCCAGGTCTTGGTTGTCCCAAAGGTGCTTTTTTTTTATTTTATTGAAAAGTTTTAAAAAGTTTACATATATATCCCCCCGCTTCCTTCCACCCTCCCCAACCCTCCCCCTCCCACTCACCCCCCTCCCTACTTCCCAGAGCAAAATACAGGGCATAACATTCAACAATCATAATCTAACATAGTCTAATTAATTATAACCTCTTACAACCCTCTAATACTTTAACTCCGCATTTACCAAACTAAATTTGAATACATAATAAAATCTCTCTATCTATTCGTAAGCTATTTGAAATTTTTTAATCCGATATTTACTTTGAATATAATCTATCCATCTTCTCCATTCTATCATATATTTCTCATTTGAATAGTCCTTCAAATACGCTGAGATCTTTGCCATCTCTGCTAAGTTTGCTACTTTTAATATCCATTCTTGAATAGTAGGCAAATCTTCCTTCTTCCAATACTGCACCACCAACAATCTTGCTGCAGTTATTAAATTCAGGATCAAATTAGTCTAACCGTACAATAGAAGGAGGAAGCATTAGATTTGCCTCGTTGAGATATTCAAAATGCAAGGAGGATATATAAATGTAATGAATCAGACACAGATAAAATATATCAATGGAGATTCTCAGTCATCCAGGTCATGGTTGTCCTGAAGGTGCTTTTTCAAGAGGCAACTGGACTTCCTGGTTTTTTTTTGAAGACGTTTCGCTTCTCATCCAAGAAGCTTCTTCAGCTCTTCAGAGAAGCTTCTTGGATGAGAAGGGAAACATCTTCAAAGAAAAAACAGGAAGTCCAGTTGCCTCTTGAAAAAGCACCTTTGGGACAATCACTGCAGTTGTTAAGTTAGTAACATGGTTTTTAAGTGAATCTGGCTTCCCCCTTGACTTTGCTTGTCAGAAGATCGCAAAAGGTGATCGCGTGACCCTGGGACTGTCATAAAGATGAGTCAGTTGCCAAGTGTCTGAATTTTGATCATGTAACCATGGGGATGCTGTAAGTTTGAAAAATGGTCATAAGTCTTTTTTTTTTTCAGCACTGTTGTAACTTTGAACGGTCACTAGACGACCTGTTGTAAGTTGAGGACTGCCTGTACTGTGAGGATTCAGAGTATGAATCCCTTTCATGCCATAAATACGGAGCAGTTTGCTGAGTCTCAGGCTAGAAATTGCAGCTACTGCAGCTTTAAGACACCCGTCCCTATCAAGAATCTATTCGTTTCCAGGAAAGGTGAGAAAAAGAAGCAATACATGTAAATCACCAGGGATGTAACAGTCATCTTCACTTTGCCACTCACACTGAGCAATCACTTGTTTCAAATAGCTTCATGCTTGTCTGCAATACAGATTCCTTTCTGTCCAAGCCAAGCCATCTAAGAGGAACTGGGCTATGCTTCAACTTCTTGGAGAACTGTGATTTAATCGTCAGTCTTTATTAGGAAACTCTCACAGAAGACATACTGGGAGTCTCCCTGTCAGCCGTCACAATTGGTTCAGTTAGAAAAGAAAGACTTTCAAGCCCATGTTTAGCCCAAACTATACTTGTTGTGGCCTATCAGCCGCCGGCCCCTGCAGCAGCTGAATCAGAGGAGGAGGAAGCGTGGGAGTCAGCATCAAGGCATCAAGGCAATTTCAGAGCTCCGAGGGGGAAGAGGGAATGGAGGTGGAGCCTGGGCCATCTGTCAGCCCTCAGATGGAGAGTCAACAGCCCCCAGATTTGGAGGTGGTTGATGAAGAAGAGGAGGAACAGCTGGGTCCAGTGCCTGACGCGCAGCCACGCAGAATGCAGAGGAGAGCAGTGGAAAGCCGTGTGTTGATCCTGGGGAAGGAAGAGCCACCACTGCTAGTGAGGCCCCACCTTAGCTCTAGGGATAAAAGGCAGGGGTTGGAGATGAAAAGATGTGGCAGACAACTATTCATCTTCTGGCCAGATGGACTTGTTAGCCTGCGTTGAGAGAGAAATTTTTTGCTGGGGCTGTCAGCACTCCTAATAAAGGAATCTTTTGAGTTCACTTCAGGCCAGTGGTGAAATCCAAATTGTTTTACTACCAGTCCTGTGGGCGTGGCTTGGTGGGCGTGGCAGGGGAAGGATACTGCAAAATCTCCATTCCCACCCCACTCCAGGGAAGGATACCGCAAAATCTCCATTCTCTCCCCACTCCTGGGGGAAGGATATTGGAAAAATCTCTATTCCCACCCCACACTGGGGCAAGGCAGAGGTGGTAATAGCCGGTTCTCCGAACTACTCAAAATTTCCACTGCCGGTTCTCCAAACTGCTCAAAATTTCCGCTACTGGTTCTCCAGAACCTGTCAGAACCTGGTGGATTTCACCCCTGCTTCAGACGGTTTGTCATGTTTGGGGAGCTGGGTCAGAACAATACTTTACTAAAGCCAAGCAAAGCTAGATCTGAGGTTTTCGTGCCCAAAGGATATGGTTAACTTTTCTCTGGTTCCTGCCTCCTCCCCCTCCCCCCCCAGTTATCAGTGAGTGTCCAGTTAAGTGCTAACAAATTATTTGCATAACATTCCCTGTCTTTGGAGGCTGGATGGTTCTGCATTCCACTGCATGACCCTGGAATGGCTGACTGCTCTCACGGGATGGTCCAATGCTTAATTTCAATTCCATTCATGCTACTACTCCCCTTATCCCACCCCACAGCTCCCCTCCCCATCAAGTATGGCAGACTGACAACAGGCAATGCATAGTGTACCAGGATGGCAGTCCTGACATTCCTACTCAGATACTAACCAGGTCTACTCAGCTTTTTTGAGGTTAGCTAACATCAACTAGGTATGCCATTTTCTTGAGAATGTGAACTTGAATTATTTTAAAAGGGGATTGGATATATTCACAGAATGTAACTATGGTAGCCAGAGCAATGGCTAGCAAACATGATGAATATAAATTATATGCAGATTTGGAATGAGTATGCTGAGGAACACAAATGAAGAGCACTAATCTAATTGGTCTGGCATCCCCCGGGAAAGTGATTGGGCAGTGTGGAAAAAACCCCCACACAAAATTATAATAGGCAAGAGAGAACTATATTTTACTTAGAGCATAACTAGTAGGTTTTACCTGCATGTAAATCTTTCATAAATATTAAACATAATCTATTGGTACTCATGGGAATGGCTCGCTGACTTATAAAAAATTGGAGTTGCATTTTGAAATCACAACACACATTTTACCAAGGGTTTTTTTCCCCGTGTCTGTGTGTGTGTTTGTGTGTGTGTCATATGTCATGATTTATCCAAATGGCCCTTTTTTCCAATGTATAGTGAAAATAAATGCCAATATGCTGTTAAAAATAAATGGATAATACTGATGTTGCAAGCTAATGCATTCAGAGACATTCCCTTAATGCTTTATATATGGAGCAGTTTGCTGACATAAGGAAGGCTGGTATTTATTACCTGTATATCACAAAGCTTTTCCTCTTTGTCTACTGCAACCTTAGGTTTATTTTATTTTGTTTGAAAAAGATTGCAATTTTCATTGCTAAAGACACATTGTCCCTGTCTGGATTAAAATAGTATCTGCAGTAAGAACAAGTCACCTCTTTTCTTTGTTGAATGGTAACTACATCATTACTCATCAGTTAAATAAAGCTTGCTGTGAAGAAAGGCTTTTAGCATAGGATCAAAATCAACCAACAAACTTTATGATTTGGAAGACAGGTGAGAAAATCAGCGCTGATTTGCATTTCAAATTGATACTTAGTAGGCTGCATATGTATTAGTTTATTATAATACAGGTATTTGGAACCAGAGCATGTCAGCAAGGTTTTAATTTAAGTGACTTTTCTCTCCTCCTTTTCCTTAGGTAATCAGCTCAGATACTGGATCTACAGTTATCTTCTGGTTGATTGATACTGGGCAGAAAATCAAAGAGTTTACTGGTTGTCATGGCAATGCAGAGATCAGCACTATGGCTCTTGACGGGACTGAGACCCGGCTCTTCACTGGGGGCACAGATGGAACCGTCAAGGTACCCACTATGTCTATTTTAAAAAAAAGTGGGGGGGAAATGAAGTGGGCTGAACCATTTCATATTATCAGAGGGGTAGCTTGAGTATCCACCACTAAGAAATTCCACTAGAGGAACTTGACGTGGTACTCATTATAAAAATAGCCAATACTTTTAGTTAAACAATAATAATAATATTCTTTATTATTTTAACTGGAGAAATAAAGTGTTAATAATCCTATTCTGTGCTTCCAAGTAGATTGGAAGAGTGACTGCTTTTCCTCAGACTGTGTTTAATTTCTGCTTCTGTTCCTTCTGGTTTCTTCTTGACCTTATAAATGTATGTTGTCCTGCTTTTATTATTATTATTATTATTCATGATTTAGGGTCACTTTTCTCCTCACATGGAAGTTAGGATGAGAAAGCATTTAAATTCTGGAATGGGATACAGTCAAGAAAAATACTTTTGAATATGTTCTTCTGACACACTTAAAAATATCAGCTAAAGTTCAAGCAGATACATTTGCACAACAGACCAACCTGATTTGCCCCAAAGTTCATCAGACTTTCTTTGACATGTCAAAACCCTGCTCAAGTGCTTAATTTGTAGTTCAATATACAGTACAAACCCCCAAATGGATTAACTCAGTAAGCATGTTAGGTGTCTTGTGTAAACATAGTCCTTTGCATAGATCAAGACTGTGTTCCAAGGAATTCTAAATTGTGCTATATTATGATTTCTTAAAGAAGTGAAAGTTCATTCAGCTCACACATGCTGTGTTTTAAATCACAATATACAAATATACAATAAACAGATCCATATAGTCTGGTATTCCGCAACTGAACTGGCCTACTCATAATTTAGCACAATGAATGAATCCCATCATCTGCAGCTTCAGATCAGTTATTTACAATTTTATTTTATTGATCCCTAGAGACATTGGGCTTAGAAATAGCAAATAATAGCCCCTCTCTTGGTTCTTCTTTGAGTCTCTGCTTTTCTTACCTCTGATTAAAAGTTTTTCAGATACTCTCCTTTACATATAGAATACTTGTTTCCTTCTTACTTTCCTACCCTCATCATAGGTACAAGTATGGAAGTCTTTATTTATATATTTATATTTAATAAAAGATACATATTCTTTTGGACATTAAAGTCACTACTTAGATACTACCCGTGTTTTCCCGAAAATAGGACCAGGTCTTATATTTCTTGGATGCCAAAATAAGCACTAGGGCTTATTTTTGGGGATGTCTTATTTTTTTCCATATATGGGAGGCCCACTTCTTCTGCTTGCTCATGACTGCAATGGGGCAGGAGGCCGCGCGGTGCCCCAGTGCCGCTGCGGCAGGACAGCAGCATTGAGTTGCCCCATGTGACCCGTACTGGCTTACCTCAGGGCCTCGCAGCCAGGCCATCCATTCCCTGACACCTGCCTTACCTCGTGATGGCGGCTCTGGCAGCCCCGTCCAGCAGGACCCCGCGTGGCTGCAAGCCCACTTCTTCTGCTTGCTTGTGGCTGCAACGGAGCAGGCAAGCTGAGAGATGGTGGGACAGAGTGGGCAGCTGGCCATAGGAGGCTTGTCTTTACATCTCTTGGCATTCCTGCAGTCCATGTGGTACATCGGGATCACTTGCCTTTCCTCCCCACATCTCTACCTCCATCTGTTGCCAATTCTGCCATGTGAAGACAAGCCTCCGGAGGCCATCTGCCTGTTCTGGCCTGACTCTTGGCTTTCCTGCATCCCACACATGTCTGGATCACATGCCTCCCACCCACTTCTGCCACCACCTGCTGTTTGGACATGTGATCAACTCACCTGCGCTGTGCAGGCTGTAGCTGCTGGACACTGTCGGCTCCTCCACCCTAGCTGCCTCTGTTGCTGGCCATGCCCCCCCTGCTGATGACCTTAACTAGGGCTTATTTTGGGGGTAGAACTTAATATTAGGAGTACATTAAAAATGAGGCTAGGGCTTATTTTCAGGGTAGGTCTTACTTTTGAAGAAATGGAGGTATTAATGGCTTTATTTCCATAATATACACCTCTAACTGGGACCCAGCAACTGAACTAGAAGCTGGGTTCCCTTCAAATTTCCCTACAAAATTTAGCTTCTGTGCTATGTTTGGAAGAGCAAAGAAACATAGCAGGAGTTGAACTTAAGCCCAGGGGAATTGTGAATTCAGAGATGCATAGCAAACAGGATTTCCAGGTTAATAAGTAGAGCAGTAACAGAGAATTCTAAGGAAGAAATAAAAGAAATCATAAAAGGAACAAAATTGTGATTTATAAATATACCTCACAGAGGAGGATAAAACACTTTTGAGCATGATATGCGTTTGTAAAGGGAGAAGTAATTTTAATTCATTTGTATGAGCCAAAAAATCAGTGAGTAGGTGAGTGTGTCTCTCAAGTCAGATGAAAAAAATACTACATTTCACATTTAAGACAAGTTTTTGATTGATGCTACAGATAGACATATAGAGTGTTTCAATCTCTATCTTCTGATGTAATCAAGAATGAAGAATGGGTTTATTAGTTTGAATTTTGCCAAAAATTTCCAAATGATTATAATACAAAGCAGTAGATGGAAACTAGCTGTGCTTTACTTAACCTTTGGTTGGTTAGTATAACATTAAGTTGGTATTGTACAATAAATTAGCTGCAATTGTAAGTTCTTTAAAGTTTAAAAAGGTTTATAACATTGGTTCCCCATGTTCTTTCCTCCTGAACACATGGATTATGTAGTTTTAAGATTTTTAACATGATTTTTGAAGTTACCAAGAAACATTTTCCTCTATGGTTTTGATATACTGATTTTTTCCATTTTCTAATTTAATTGTTTCATTATTGAAAACAATAAATCATAGAATACAAATTAAAGTTGAATACAATGATATGTATAGAGTAGAAGCTAGAGGCTGATGATCCTATGGTAATTAAATTAAAATTTTCAAAATAAAAAAATAGTGTTAAATACGATTTGTAATATATGTATGAACATACAAATGTTTATATTGTACTGTTGATAATATTGATAAGAAGTTGTAAAGTGCACTGAATTGTTTTGTAATATGAAAAATGTTAAACTTAGTATTAAAGTGTCCATGCTATTATTACTTATTGTTATTTTTCAGTATTATTATTATTTTAAAGAATAGTATAAATAAGATATCCTGATTTTTTCCCATATTTTCAGGTCTGGGATTTCAATGGATATTGCCACCATAAGCTCAATGCTGGAAGGGATCAAACAGTTGAAATTTCTCAGATTTTGGTGCTAAGCTGGACTATCTTGGTCCTAGGATGGGACAGGTACTGTGAAGAGTATTCTACTTAAAAGGGACTATAAATATAAACCTATAATGTAGAAAACTGTACTAGTGCACCTTTTGCTTCCATTAATGGGTGATAACCCATTATCTGCTAATAGTCTGTCCCAGTAATTCAAGAACTACTTGATAATGGAAATCAAGAAAAGATGCATTCACTGGTGTAGCATAGTAGAAGCAGCTCTCATCTGTCTTGATCAAATAAAGCACTTCAGTTTTCAACAGGAAGTTCAGCAAGTTTCTTTTCAAGGTTTTTGCAAGAGCAAAAAGCAAAAAGAAAAAAAAAAAAAAAAAAAAAAACCTCCGGAGTGTATTCAAGATAGGCTAGGCTTTCAAAACAAAGGAATGCATTATGAAAGGATTTGTTGTGTTTACATTTTTTCCTTCAATCTCTTAAACCCTTTGGCGAGATGAAAGAGAGTGTGTTTGTGTACACACACACAGGCAGAGACATATTCTTTATTTAAATGCAATGATTTGAATCCTATGCTGAAGCGTATTGTAAGAACCACTTAAAATTCATGTAGAACACCCTCTTTTGTTTGCTAAGGCTAAAAATTCAAGCTGCTCAGAGCAGAAGTGACTCCCTGGAACCATTTATGTTATGATGGAGTCACAGCTTCCAAAATTTCTAGTGAATTCTTGGGGTTGTAATCAGTGGTGGGATTCAAATAATTTAACAATTGGTTCTCTGCCCTAATGACTGACTGGGTGGGCGTGGCCAGGGTGGGCATGGCCAGGGTGTGTGACAGGCAGCACTCAACCTCCTGAACCCCCTGGGAACAAAAAAGGGCCACGGGGAGGACACGCTGCTCCCCGTGCCCCATTTTGGGCCTAGGAGGCATCCCTGAAGCCTCCTGGGAGCAAATACGGGCCGTGGGGGGTGCTGCCCCCTCATGCCCCATTGTGGGCCTAGGAGACCTCCCTGCACTTATCTGTGAGACAAAATGGGGTGCATGGGGAAGGGGCAGGGTGGGGCGGGACCAGCCAGCAATTTAACTACCGGTTCACATAAGCTGGCTCGAACTGGCTGAATCCCACCACTGGTTGTAATCATAAACCTCTTTAAGATCATTAGGTGTTAGCCCTACTAAATAGACCAGACCATGAAATCCACTCTGCAGAAAGATTAAAATACTTTTATTGAGACATGCTTAATTACAAAAAAAGATTAAAAAGTGTTTCAGCCTCTTTTACCTGATAATAATGTTGTAAACCAAGAATTGCTTAAGATTAGTGGCCATATAAATCTTTTAAATAAATACAAAATAATTCCAGGCCTGTTTCTCTCAAGGTCATTTTCTTTCTACTCTACACAAGGCCAGAATGGAAATAATAGCATAAAATTTTTAAACACTTTGATTTAAGATAATCCTCATGTTTGTATGCTACACTGATGTATACGTACAGAACATTTTAGACCTCTCCATAGATACTGTAGTAGGGCAGAGATTTCTTTATTTCTTTATGACATTTTTAAAGGCTAATTTAAACAGAGTGAGGGTGAGGGACATATAAATCTCAGAGATAATATTGTTTCAGACAGCAGATGCCATGATAGAGAAGACCCACTTCCTGCATCCCACTTGCTAATGTTATTTATTCAATGAGAATTAGAATGTGATGACTCAGAGCATAGAGGACCCCAAAAGAAGATATACTTGGTCCTTGGCTTACAACCATTTGTTTAGTGACTGTTTGAAGTTTCAGTGACACTGAAAATGGCTTACAATTAGTCTTCATATTTACAACCATTGAAGCATCCCCATAGTCATGTGATCAAAATCTGAACACTTGATGGCAATGAACAGGTATTTACAATAGTTGCAGCACTACGGGGTCATCTGACCACCATCTGTGACCTTCCCAACCATCTTAGGGCTTAGGGCCGGGGTATTTACGAGACCGCCTTCTGCCACCAATAGCCTCCCACCGGCCAGTACGCTCGCACAGAGTGGGCCTCCTCAGGGTGCCGTCCGCCAGAAAATGTCGGCTGACGACCCCCAGGGGGAGAGCCTTCTCTGTGGCGGCGCCCACCCTCTGGAACAACCTCCCCCCGGAGATACGTACAATAACAGACCTCCGGATTTTTCGTCGGGCCCTGAAAACCCATTTATTTCAATTAGCGGGGCTGGCTTGAGTTAATTTTAAATTGATTTTAAATTGGGTTATTTTAATTTACGGCCAATAATATTTAATTATTTTAAATTGTTTTTAAATTTTGTATGTATTGTTTTTTATTCTGGCTGTTCACCGCCCTGAGTCCTATTCTGGAGAAGGGCGGTATAGAAATTTAAATAATAAATAAATAAATAAATAAATCTTCCAGCAGATAAAGTCAATGGGGTAAGCCAGGTTTGCTGAATGACACCCTGATTCACCTAAGAACTTCAGCAATTCACTCAACAAGTATAGCAAAAAAAAAAAAAAAAGATCATAAAATTGGATGCAATTCACTTAACAACTGCCTTAACGATGGAAATTCTGATCCCAATTGTGGTCATAAGTCAATAGCAATAGCACTTAGACTTATATACTGCTTTACAGTGCTTTACAGCCCTCTTTAAGCGGTTTACAGAGTCAGCATATTTCCCCCAACAATCTGAGTCCTCATTTTACCCACTTTGGAAGGATAGAAGGCTGAGTCAACCTTGAGCCTGGTGAGATTTGAACTGCCAAATTGTAGGCAACCAGCAGGCAGTAGAAGTAGCCTTCAGTACTGCACTCTAACCACTGCACCACTGTGTCTCATCAAGTCAAGGGCTACCTGTACTGAATATGTCCAAATCATATGCCATAACCTATAATACCATTCTGCATTCTCTATTCTACTACAGGTTGCCACCGATAGCTATAATAACTTCTTCCATTAGCCTTTGTTGCTTTCTGTGGAGAAGAAAAACATATGAGATTAAAACAAGATACCCTTACTTGGGCTGCCTGCATATTAGGCAGTTGTATTAACCTCTGAGCCACAAGTTCTCCTCCCTTTATCATCTTGAGCCAGGGGAGAGATTAAGTGTTTTTCTGCCGAAGCACCTGGTCTACCCCAATATGGGAGGAAGCATACTGCTTCCATTTCGCCTTTCAGCTCCAATCTAGGAGCTGATGAGAGCTAAATAGCTTGAAATAGATCTATACTAGTCTCCCTGTATTTCTTTATCAGCAAATATAAATTTGGTATAAAATGGTTTGTCGTGAATGTGACTGCTTGAGGGCTCCTGGATTGGAGCTGAAAGGCGAAAGGGAAGCAGTATGCTCCCTCCCATATACATATGGCAGAGATCATTATAGGGTGCATGCAATAATACTGTACATGGCAATTTGCTAGGTTTACTTTCTCTCTTTCTCCCTCTCTCAGAATGTTGCTTGTTTTTATAAATCCTTAGCTTCTATACCCATGAGCTTTGCAGATGCTAAAGAAAAAATTATGTTAGGCTTTAATTAGAAACACTTCTGTCAATATACTTGAACGTTCCAATAACACATACAAGTACTTCCTCTATAATAATCATTGCAAAATTAGGCTGCACATCTGGAGATTTGGATGAAATAAATTGATTTTAGGGTATAAGTCTCCTTTGAGTTAAGAGCTGTTTATTTCATAGGCTCAAAAATGTATACACTGAAATCAAAACTGAATTAACCAGCCAACTATGCCATCATTCAGCACGTGGGAATATAGTTATGCCTTCTCAGACAGTTCTCACGATTTGCAAGAGAAAACAATAATTTGAATCTGCAGACATATAAATAAAGGTATTCCTCCTTTCTATAGAAAGCTCTCATGCCACTTGAAAAGATATTTCAGTTGTTAGGGAAACTTCCTCCTCCTCCTCCTATTATAGTCATGTCAGGAGCTGAAACTCTTCCAGGTTGAAAAGATTGAAGAGTGACATCACCATGGCCTGGGGGATACTCAGTTGGGGGTTCCTTTCATGTTAAATGGTACCCATTTATTTACTCATAGTTGCTTGCTTTTGAAGTGCTGGGTTGGCAGGAGCTGGAGCATGAGACTGTAGCTCACCTGTCTCAACAGCAACCGGGTCTCAAATGCGAGCCTGCTGATTGTCAGCCAGGTGTACAAGCCATGTGAGCCACCACGTTCCTTCAACTTCCTAATACAAATTATAACACAGAATGCTGCTCCATAATGTTTGAATTTTGCTTTGACAAGATCTATCTCATCTCATCAACATTCTTCAAACATTTTTTGAAGGACCCAAAAGCACAAATATTTTTTCATAGAGTAATTTTATTCTTAAAGCATGAATTTATTTTACATTTGCAGGCTATAATGTTAAGTTAGTACTGTTTCAGTTGTAAGCAGGGGTGAAATCCAGCAGGTTCTGGAGAACCGGTAGCGGAAACTTTGAGTAGTTCAGAGAACTGGCAAATACCATCTCTGGCTGGCCCCAGAGTGGGGTGGGAATGGAGATTTTGCAATATCCTTCCCCCAAGAGTGGGGAGGGAATGGGGATTTTGCAGTATCCTTCCCTTGGAGTGGGGTGGGAATGGAGATTTTGCAGTATTCTTCCCCTGACATGCCCACCAAGCACACCAGGCCACCAAGCCACGCCCACAGAACTGGTAGTAAAAAAATTTGGATTTCACTACTGATTGTAAGCATTGCCAACATTGAATGTTGTAGGCAAATCATATGCAGAACACAATGTCCTGAAGTCTTTGAAACAGTCTTTAAAAACCAACTGATTCAAAATAATGATCCCATGTTTGGCCAAACCATTCCAGTAAAGCATCTTCCCCCTAATTTTCAAATCAGGGTTATTCTATTCTAATCATATTTTCATATAGTTTGGGATCAAATGAAACCACTTACCTATGAATAACAATATATTCAAGATTGGAAAATACACCCTCTCTTTAATATGCTTGAATTTTAAAACTTTCAAGATTTCTAAGATGTCATACAGTATATTCATAAAAGGTGTTGTCCCAAAACAATATAAATGTTAAAATAAGAATTATATGGTTGGAAATCTGGTAAATTAAATCTGCCTTCAATGTATTTTTAATGGTAATCTCAATTTAGCCAGTGATAATATTTAGCCAGCTGTAAAAAAAAAAGTCTTATTAATCCATCTTTCTGGATGATGTATAGAGTTATGTATAAAATAGAAGTACAGTAGTGAAATAATTCCAAGTAGGAAAGTCAAAACTGAAGGTAATATCGTTGCAAAAACGTATCCCGACAAGTGTTAAAATAAATACTTTCCTTACTCTAAATAAGTATTTCCAACCTTAGCAATTTTAAAATGTGTGGACTCAACTCCCAAATTCCCCAGCCAGGTGGAATCCACACCTCTTAAAGTTGCCAAAGTTTATTTATTTATTGGTTCAATTTATATGCCGCCCTTTTCCGGAGACTCAGGGCGGCTTACAATGCGTTAAGCAATAGCCTTCATACTTTTGTATATACCTGCTTAGTAGGGCTTCCGGGCCACCCCTAAGCGGTGTTCTTTTTTTATACAAAGTCAGCTTATTGCCCCCACAAACTGGGTCCTCATTTTACCTACCTCGAAAGGATGGAAGGCTGAGTCAACCTTGAGCCTGGTGAGATTTGAACTTGCAGTAATTGCAGGCAGCTGGTGTTACTTAACAATGCTTTAGTCTGCTGCGCCACCAAAGCCACCAAGTTGAGAAACATTGATTCAAAGTGTGAGTCCTTGGTGCTCTGTGAGCTTGTTTTCTTGGAGACATTTCATTACCCAACTAGGTAACATCATCAGTGCTAGAAGTTTATATCTTGTGTTTTTTTAGTTTTTTGATTATCTCTTTTGAATGCTATAAAGCAGGAGTGTCAAACTCACATCGTCACGGCAGTGTTACATGACGTATCGGGACTTTTTCCTCCTTCACTAAACTGGGTATGGGCGTGGCCAGTGTGTGATGCATCCAGCCCATGGGCCGGGAGTTTGACACCTCTGCTATAAATTAAGGATAGATAAAATAAATAACATATACATTTCATTCAAAACAGACAATCAAAAAGATAAAAGGCCGCAACACCTCCTAGCCAGCAATCAATACCCAAATAAGCAGAGAAACTACCAACTTAGTAAATAACAGTTATCAAGGAGCAACCAAGAACACTCCTACCAACACTGACTTGTACATAAACAGAGAACAAATTCCATTCCCTTCTAGACCTGATGATGTTACCTAGGTGGGTAATGAAACCTCTGCAACAAAACAACCAAGCCCAAAGAGCACCAAGGACTTCACAGTTCAACCCTGAGCTATAAATATTCTCCACTATTGGTACTGATGCAAAGCTTGAAACAATAATAACTACAAAATAGGAATGCAATGGATAACAAAAATGGGGAGACTTCTTTTAACAATAAAACAAGACATTTCTGTGTGATACATAATTTAGTCACCACTTAGTTGCACAATAATCTGCCCATTTATCCAGAACACAGACACATGAATGGGCTGCATATGTTCAGAAGGCTTGGATCACAAAATGTTCTTAGTGACAAATAATTATTAAGGTTTTGCACAATCACAATATATGTAGAATTGCCAACAACAATCTTTCTAAATCTGATATCCTCACTATATCTGGGGCTAAAACTCTCAGAGGTCCCAGGCTATATGTCTTTCACTGCATTACCTCTGGTGCTTTTTCTCAACCTTGCAAATTTTAAGATGGGTGGACTTGCTGGCTGGGGAATTCTGGGAGTTGCAGTCCCACCCATCTCAAAGTTACCAATGGTGAGAAATAGTGGCTTGGGAATTTAGGGAAGTCCAGTCCATCATATCTTTAGAGTGTTAAATTTGAGAAAGATATTCTACACTATTAGCAACTTTCAAGAATTCAATGTGTTCCAGGAATAAATTTGTTCTGTTAGTGACCTGATGCCTTTCTGTCTGGCAATTTACAAAAATGTCCTTCTAGAGATCTCTCAGGTCTTTAAACATCAGTCCTCATGTTGATAATTAAACTGACATCCTGGCACTATAAAGATGCTCCTCATCATGAAAAGCAACAATAAATTGTACATCCGCTTTTAATGGGCTTAGAAACTTGCAGTCTGTAAATCAGTTGCATTGTATTTTTGTGCTTTAAAAAAGTCTTAACAAGATAGTAATTGTTATAACTGAATCTGAGTCTCCTTCTCTAAAGTCTTAGTTTGGCTGATCTGCACTCAGCAGCTTTTTAGCTTTTCTACTGAACAAATGTTATTGGTGAAGGAAATAGAAAATCAATGTAAATACATTTAAGCAGAATAAAATGTGTCTGGGCTGCATGCTGTACAAAGCCTGCTTTAGCCAGGGATAAGTGTTATGTGTTTATAAACTCTAGATTAGACAGGATTAAAGGATCTCAGCCTACATTTGAAAATCTCTATTTTCTAAGCAGTCTCATGAAACTGATGTTCTTTTTCTGCAAAAACTCCTGTTCTTCATTTGATTCTGGCATAACCAAATAAAGAATGGGAAAATATAGATTTGGGTTATAGAGAGCGTGGAAAGTACTACACATTGTACTGATTCAACTGCAGAATACAGTACAGAAAAAAACTAGTGGTGATGAAGACCAGTTTATCTCCCTCAAATTGAATTCAGTTCTGGTAACATCATGGGCACATCCATGTAGTTTTTTTGGTAGCAATTTGGGTGTGGTCTGTCATTTTCTTATTTCAGGATAAACTTCTCAGCTGAGATTACTCTGAAGATTCAAAGTGTGAATTCCCAAACGTTGGTTTTGGGAGATAGAAAATAACTTGGTTTGTTCATCTCCTTCTCTTTCTTGAAACTGAGATAAAATCTGTTGCATCCATCTAAAGCTTAGCAGCCAGGGATTTTAGGCATGCAACAGGAAATCTGTTCTGAATGCCTGCCCCCTGCTTCCCTTTAAGCAAACTGAAGAAATTGAAACCTAAATATAAAATTCATCTACCTCATCGCAAGAATGGACAGATTGACCAAACAAGCTATCTCTTCCTGAGCTGCTTTTCTCTGAAGCACCACCTAGAAAGTGCTGACTGCAAGTTAACAAGCTCAGCTCTGTGACCTTAATTAGTTGATTAGAGCCTTATGGCCAGCTGTCTCTGCTGCCTGATACTGACAAGACTG
The DNA here is from genome assembly GCF_059756535.1 of Pantherophis guttatus. Taxonomy (NCBI): domain Eukaryota; kingdom Metazoa; phylum Chordata; class Lepidosauria; order Squamata; family Colubridae; genus Pantherophis; species Pantherophis guttatus. The sequence continues at coordinate 20,286,401 of NC_142068.1, forward strand.
AAATCAGTTTCATACTAAATACTTTAGTTTGCCTCCTTAGTGGCTCATGGCTCACAGCAGAAGTGCTCTAGGCAAATAGCAGCACAAGTACCTTTCAATCTCTATTCCCCATTGTGTGTCTGTTTACTCTCTTGTAATCCCTTCCTCTCCAATAATGTAAATACAAACATCAGCCCTGTTCTTGCTAATTATCCCAGAGCCAGGGTGAGCATTCCAAAGGGGAAGAGAGACAAGGGGCTGTAAAATTTGCTCTTTTTCTTGGCTTCCTCGTGAATCAAGTTCTGGAAATCTTCCCTGTTTTTTGAGCTTCCCAGATTGTTTGGGGCCATATCCTTCTGATGGATTAGGGTTAGGGTATGACACTGTGCAAAGCAAAGGAAAGCTGGAGTGAAATGGTAAGCACTGTCAAGGTTACACGATTTTCAGTTAGCAACTGCTTCACTTAATGACCAAGCCACCAGAACCTACTGTGGTTACTTGAATAGTAAGAACTCTACTACTGAACCTGGGAAATTGTCAGCATCTATGCAGAATGTGGGTTTATATTCAAAGCTCTGTGAATAACACAGAGCCAGGTACAGATCAAGTTGTGGAATCTTCTGGTAACAGGCAGGACTAGCATTACTCAGGCAAGTTCATAAGAAAGTCAAGCACTTATGAAGACTAACATTTGCTAAAGAAAATTAGGAAGCTGTAAGCAAAAAAAAAAAATGGTCTATTTGTTTCAATTCAAGAATAAACCCAGCCCAGGTTTGAGTCCTGAGTGCAGAATGATGGGGTGAGCTCCTATTACTTACCTTACCTCCTGCCAACCTAGCAGTTCAAAAGCATTCAAATGCAAATAGATAAATAGGTACCACTTGGTGGGAAAGTAACAGTATTCCATGCACTTCAGCATATGTTATACTAGCCACATGACTACAGAAATGTCTTTGGACAAAGCTGGTTCCTTCAGCTGACCAGATTTGACAAGGCTGATCATTTGTTTTGCAATGGTCAGATTTGCTCTTACCGTGCATCTCACTGACAATGTGAGAATTAATTAATTCTCACATACTGTTGATGCAAACTGCCAAAATTCAGTAGCACAATTTGCTCATTCACTACTAAATTTTCATATCATTTCAAATTATTTTTTTGGGGGGAGTATAACACCTAAACATTTTCTTTTTATATAGTATTTTATAACACTGAAATTAAAGACAGGTTGTTATTTGTTAGTCCTTGAGCTGCTACAACAGAATTTGTTGCTTTTATAACTGAATAATAAAGCTAATTCTTTAACCTCAGGATTAAATCTGGTATGATAAGCTTTGGTTTATAAGGTATGCCACAAGTGGGTGAATTTATATAACAATTTAAGTCATAAAGCATGGTTTGGAAACCCCAATAGCTGAATTGCCGAGACAAATCCAGATACGATATGTAATAATTTAGGATGTTCTATAAATTCAGCCTAAATGAGTTATAATTCAAAGATAATTCATTCTCTCCTTTTCTATGCTGCCTAAAATATATATACAATGGAGTTGAAGGGTAGATACAATCATCTGGTCCCTCAGCAACAAACTGTACCAATTTTTTCAGGATATATCCAAAGTATTATTTTTTTCTGTATTATTATTTTCAAATAAAGGGTTTTCTTTTTCCTTTAAGTTAATCAATTTTATAGCAGATTTTAACAAAGCTGTTAAATTGGTTAGGGCAGTAATTATCCTTGTCATCAACTATTATGGTTAGAAACAATGCATGGTGCACTAGAGACAGATTTTCCATTATGGTTTGGCAGTAAGAAACAATAGAATTTTTTTTTTTTTTTTTTAGAAATATAGAATGAGGTTTGCAACATACAATTTCTGCAACAAAAGTGCAGAAGCGACAGGAAAATTAAAACATGAAAACATCAAATTGAATGTTGCAAGGGTATCTGTTAATAAAACATTATCATTTCTTGCAGATCAGACTGCCTTTTGATTATTAATTCAATTCCAAAAGTGTAGCATTTCATTCATATATCAGCTGAAAATAACTTGTAACAATAGTGGATGGAATGGAGAAAGAAGAAGAGAAAATCCGAGGGGATCAATCTTCTTCCTGTGCCATATCCATCATCGGACATTGGCAATCATGTTGGCAATCTTATTTTTATCAAAAGCAGCACAGAAAAGTGCTGCTGAGTTTTGTCCAAATCAGTCCCTTAGATTTTTGAAGCCATGATGTTCTTCTTCTGCCTGGACCTCGTTTACCTTCAAACTTTCCCTGGAAGATTAAGTGAAGTATGGCGTATTTTTCCGGTTGTCGCATCATATGTCTAAAATATTCTAACTTCCACTTTTTTAATGTTTTTGATGATTTCCCTTGGCTTCCCCAGGGAGCTTATGACCTCCCCATTTCTGATTTTGTCAACCTACCTTATACATAACAGCTGCCTGTAAACCCACCTTTCAAATGCTATTAGTCTCTTCAAGTGACTTTCTGTCAGAGACCAACGCTCTACTCCATAGAGCAGGATAGAAAAAATGTAACATCTGAAATAGGAAAATAATATTCTGAGGTCTATCTTGTCTGCTAACTTGGTGACTGTGTTACTGAAGAATATAAAGACTTCCTTAGGTTGGGTATTTGCATCCTGAGGGATATATCTAATATATCAGGGGTGAAATTTGACCGGCAGCAGATAACGGTGTGCACGTGCATGGCTGGCACATGCAACAGGGTGGGGGCGGCAGCACATTCAAGAAGTGGAGTGGCTCCAGTAATTTTCACTGCAAGAAGTCTGCAGCCACCACATCTTTTGGTGCAAGAAGCGCCTCCAGGCACACTGAAAAAAAGAGGCGGTGGCTGCAGGCATCTCGCGACAAGGGGGCGCGAGATGCGGGCTGGTGGGTGGGAGCCCAGCGATGACCACTCAGCCCTGGCTTGCCTTCCCTGGCAGCCAGCCACAGGAGGAAGGTAAGGATGCATCACATGGCGAAGGGAAAGCAGGAGGCCTTTGACAGATTAGGCCAGGCCTGGGCAGAAAATAGGTAGAAGAGAAATTCAAAATTTTTTCCTACCGGGTTCTGTGGGCGTGGCTTGGGAGGGGTGTCATGTGATTGAGTGGGCATGGCTTGAGTGATGTTGAGTTGGCCATGCCCACTCAGTCACAGAACCCCCCCCAAGCCACGCCCATAGAACCGGTAGGGAAAAAATTTGAATTTCACCACTGAACTATATATATGCAAACACCCAACCCAAGGAAGGCTTTATATTCTTCAGTAGAACAGTCACTAAGTTAGCAGACAAGGTACAGCTCAGAATATTATTTCCCTATTCCTATTTGAGAGAGAGAGAGAGGGGGGGGGAGGGAGGGAGGGAGGGAGATGGGATGTATATTTATTCTATATTTATTTCTCCTTAGCCAAGGGGTAAAAAGCTGAGGAACAAGAAGGTCCATTCACTGGTTTCATTTGTGCTTGTTTGTATCTTTAGGGTGATCACGGTTTTTCGCCTAAATAATTTGACTCAGTATCTTGTTCAGCCTTCAGAATGGAAAGGAGGAGCTCAGCATAAGGACGACATTTTATGTGCAGCATTTTTACCTCCACAGACTCTTGTCACAGGTAGAGAAAGACTTAATGACTGAACTAATGGTGCTTCAGTGCAGAATTAGATCTGCTGTCTGGTCTAAGTTATATATTGTATTTTGTAGAGCTTAATCGCTTCTGAAACATAGAAAGAAAAAATGAAATCATGCAATAAGACAATTATGGGTCTGACCTTCCCTTTTCTTCCATTACGCTCTTCAACTTCTAACTTAGAGAAATCTGGGAACTGTGAAATTTCTTTCTAGATGGTCCTACACTAAAAAGGTAAAAGAAATGAGTTTTAAGAAACATGAAAGTGGATATTATTATATAAAATCATAAACTTTTAAATCTTAGTTATTCATCTGGATGGAAAGCGTATGTTCTACACTAGAGTCTCAACCTCTTCCAGGGGTGAAATCTACTTACCTTCCCTCCCGGTTTGGAAGTGCACATGCTGCGCATGCACACTCACTATGCCCATGCACGCTTGGACCCTCTGTGCATGCGCAAAGGGTAAAAAACAGGTTACTTCCTGGTTAAAACCAGGAAGTAACGACGACCGGGCAGGTGGTCGGAGCCTTGCGCTGCCATTGCTACTGGTTCTCTGAACTACCCCGCTGCCATCCAGTGGTGGGTTCCTCCCGGTTCGGCCTGGTTCTGCCGAGCCAGTAGTGGTGACGATATGACGTCACTGAACTGGTTCTGCCCCCCCCCCCTGCGTTATTATTACCTTTTATTTGGCACAACCCCCAATCTATTGCTGCCTCCTGAGTCCCAGCTGATCGGCTAGAAGGAAAAAAACTATTTAAATTCTTGCCACGGGGCTTCAAAGGGCTGCCCTACAGCTGATCAGTGTTAAAAGGCAGTGTGCTGGTAGACCAGTGCCTCCAAAAACAAATGAGTAGACAGGTGCCTCCAAAAACAAATGAGTAGACCGGTACAGCTCTGCAAGCAGTTAAAAACCTGGATTGTCACATGACCATCAAGCCATGCCCACAAAATAAGCCATGCCCACAGAATTGGTAGTAAAAAATTTTAGAACCTACCTCTGCTGCCATCGCTACCAGTTCGGCCAAAGTGGTCCGAACCAGTAGCATTTCACCCCTGACCTCTTCCCATTCTATTCCTCTTATCAATCCCAAAGGTGCTTTTTCAGGAGGCAAGTGGACTTTCTTGTTTTTTCTTTGAAGACATTTAGCTTCTGATCCATGGAGCTTCTTCAGCTCTGACAGGATAGTGGGGAATGAAATGATTTATAATCCTTGCAGGCAGCTGGTCATGTGCATCCTTTTAGAGGGTCATTGAAGTACTTGAAAGTTTAGAAGCTTCTTGGATGAGAAGTGAAACATCTTCAAAGAAAAAACAAGAAAATCCAGTTCCCTCCTGAAAAAAGCATTTGGGACAACCATGACTTGGATGAGTGAGAATCTCTACAGACTTTTAGCTATACAATTTGGGATGAACACCCTTTGAATGGTGTGGGAGTAGGAATGGATTTTCAGAAGAAAAAATTGCAGACTACAGGAAGCAGGAGATTCCTACTCAGGAGACCCTGAGGATACAGATCAACCTCCAAGTGCTTCAACGACTGTAAATCCTTCCATTCCCCACTATCCTGTCAGAGCTGAAGAAGCTTCTTGGATGAGAAGCAAAACATCTTCAAAGAAAAAACAAGAAAGTCCAGTTGCCTCGAGACTGTTATTGGTTCCTGTTGCTTCCATCTGAGCTTGATTCTTGACAGTTATTTTGAAGTTGGATGAACAACACTTTAATATTGGATGATTATTTTAATTTATTTTATTTATTACAACAATCATTTTGCATCCTGCCAACATCTTCAAGAATTCCCTATGGTTTGCTAGCATAGCACTAATTAAAATGTCCGTAGCAAGTTAAATTAAATAAGGATTAAAAATGGAGCAGCCACAAGCAAGCAATAAGGCATTAACTTTCAGAAGGAAAAACAAAAGAAGGAACACATTTAAATTCTAGAGAGTTTTGGATAGACACCACTACTGAACTACAGCAACTCTGGGTGTCAAATCCCACGTTCCTCAACAGCTCTCAGAAAAAATGGATGTGATGGGTAGGTTCTGGTTGCAACAGGACTCCTACTAAAGTCAAATTATCAAGCTGTATGAGGCTTAGCATTTTGAACTGCCCCGGGTAAGCTTTGGAAGCAAATGAAAAGTCCACTAGTCAGATATAATATGCAATGAACACTAGTTAACAAGTGGGCTGCTATATTTTTTTTATTGCTTGCAAGATGAGTCTGGGGGGGAGGGAGTCCCATGTAGAGCACATTGCTGTAATCTAATATCATAGCACAGATTTGTTCAAATGTTTAATCAAATTAATTATTCATAATTAACAACAGAGTAATCTTTACCTACACAAAAAACCTGATGTAGGGTGTGTGTGTGTGTGGTGGGGGAAGGAACTTACATCTTTTATGTGTTGATAAAGTCATCACTCTCCATATTGGCTTTCTGCTACCGGTTCAGTTTTCTTTTGCGGGATCTACAATTACCCCACTCCTAATGCAAAGACTTCATACAAGGTTGCAGAATGGACTTTCACTTTCACATTTCACTGGTTCTTTTCACACCAGAGTGGATTTGACAAAACAAAATTGAGAATAGGGATCTATTTTACTGCTGGATCCCATCCCCTAAATGGTTTGATGCCCGTATATGCAAACTTAAACCTGAATTGTTGGGATAAGGGAAGATGTCAGGGATCGCACCATTAAGTTAACTTAGTCTTTTTTAAAAATTCACTTAATCATCTGATTTAAATAGAAATTTATGCAATGTTTTGTTATTAACTTTTGCATCAATTTAACGTTTTGCATTGCATTGTTTGCTTATTTTGCAAACAGAATGCCTTCTGGAGAAACAGATAAGTACATGCCATGGGATCCTAAATAAGATGGGTGTGTGTGTGAGAGAGAGAGGGAGGAGGGAGGGAGGGAGAGAGAGAGGGAGACTGATTTATAAGGAAAAAAAAACTAGAACAAAAAATAGATGGGTTAGTAAGACTGCATGAAACAATATAGATCATGATTTAATGGTTAAGTTCACAGCATTCTTAACTTGATTGGTAAAGATGTAGATCCTGCATTCCACAACATATTAAGTTTGGCTATTTATAATATTGTTAATTTTCTTATTTTTAGTTGAATGAACCCAATTGTAAGGTCAGTTTAGGGTTCATTATATTGACTGAACCCAGTAAATGAGTTAATTCAGTAACTAGAGTAAGTGTGTTATATGCAACCCTCTGTATAATGCAGTTTTTTTCCCTTATTAGACCATTTCTTATAGAAAACTGCAGCCATTCTAACAACCCTGAATATAATATTTCTACACACCAAAACATGAAACATTCAGCACTTCTTAATCTTATTTTCATATTTGATTCATCTTTACATACTGTTTTTGGTAATGCATTTACTTTTATGATTTAATTCAGGCAGTTCTGATGGTGAGATTGTTCTATGGAATAATAGTACTGAAAATGCCATCATGAAGCTTTCCTACAATCCTGGAAGATCATTGAGGTCCAACTCAGGTTTGTGAGCGTCATAATGGGACATTAGTTTTCTTAGACATAACAAAACTGTTATTTTGTATAGGAAGGGGAACAACAAATGACTCATTGCATCAAACTTTTCCATTGTAGGTTGGTGCCTGCAAGGAGTAGTCCAAACTGAAATCCATAAATAATGTGGGGGGGGGGACTGTCCATTGAGTGATGATGCTGAATTATATTAGTTGAATTGAGGTACTTGTGAGCTACATAATGAATGGTCATATTGCAATGGTCAAAGAGTGGTAGAAATTGGAACCATGCTATTCAAGACATGTGACTGACACCCTCAAATGTCCATGTTGGCACGAGACAAGAGATTTTACTAATGTACATAAATCAGCTATCCCCAACTTGAGTGCTCTCCAGATATGTGGGATTCAATTCAGCTGTGGAGGAATCTAGGCTGGGGAAATATAATACTAGATAATCAATTACCTAGCAGCACTAATCATATTGAATAGTTTAGTTTAGTTTAGTTTAGTTTAGTTTATTTGATTTGTATACCGCCCTACTCCCGAAGGACTCAGGGCAGTGAACAGCCAAGCAATAAAATACATAAATACACAAAATTTAAAACCAGATAAAATCAAATTAAATCATTTTGGCCCAAACAGATTAAAACACCCCAATAATTTAAAAACAGATTAAAATTTACATATTAAAAGAGGAAGGAGATTAGGCCAAGCCCGCTTGATGGAATAAAAAAGTCTTCACAGCGCGGCGGAAGGTGCGCAGATCCGGAATCCTCCGTATCTCTGGGGGAAGCTCATTCCAGATGGTAGGTGCCCCCACAGAGAAGGCTCTCCCCCTAGGGGTCGCCAGCCGACACTGTTTGGCTGACGGCACCCGGAGGAGTCCCTCTCTATGAGAGCGTACTGGCCGGTGGGAGGCTATTGGTGGTAATAGGTAATTATATGTACAGTAGTCTGCCATGTCCTTATGTAGGATAAAAGTAAGTTCACCAAGCATTTAGACTTGGATCAGAAGTCCCAGAAAATAAAGGAATGCTAGCTTCTCTATTGAAATATGGACAGCTGTTACATATGTACACTTTCCTTCCTGTGTATCTCCTATCATATTGCTGCTTGGTAAATTATCATTTGTTTTTAATCTAGCAACATTGCAATTATCTCATTCTATGGGATCAAGTAGGCCAGGAAAACTTTGATCTCTGGAATTAATAATAATGAGTTCCAGCTAGGAGACTGTTTCTGCCTTTGCTTGTCAGAGTGACAAAAGGCAGCAGCAACCAGGCTGTTCCTTGTAGATTGTTTGCTAATTCCCCATCACACCGAAAACGATTGTTCCTGTTTATTGTCTCAGATCTATGTCAGCAATTTTTGTGTTACCATCTTCAGCAGGGAGTATTTTCCTTAATTTCTGCCTTGTTTAAGTGCAAGATGATAAATAATTTCAGGGGGCTCCCTTGCAACTCAGCCTCCCCTCGAGGCTGTTCATAACCTGAGAAATTTCATTTGGCTGAGTCTTCACACACTAATGGTTATCATATATTAACCAACATGCCAGCAGGCAATTCATAATTGCTCCCCATTCTACAAATCGCAGCTTCCATTATGGAAGAATAACTCGCATATATAAGATAGTGAAGTGAGAAGAGTTTGTTATAGTAGGGACAGAAAAGTATCTTCGACTAACGTTACAGGATGGCTTGGCACATCCCTCTTCTCTCCTTCCTTAAATTGCACAGCACTTTTTAAAAAGGGCCAGCTATATAAATTTTAATCTCATCAAATCTTGCTGTCAGGATAGCCTATAACACATAAGGCAGAATGGCAAGAAAAAGAAACTTTTGATCTTCTGCACTTGTGTCACTCACAAGAAGAGAAGCTTTTCTTTCGTTCTTTCATTCTTTTTTTTTTAAACACAAATTGGACGATATCTAATCTTCACTAGATAAATAATCTCTTTATCTAGATATGCCAGAAAATAATTTTGTTATGAATAGAGCTGAAATAATGATGTTGGAAGAAGATGTCTAAAGCCCTTAAGGACCTAAAATGTGTATGAAGATTGTAATGAACCAACAGAGAGCAATTTGGTGGCTGTAGAGCATTCCTAATTTGAAATGACCTCTGCTGATCCATGTCTAGCATGGGATCATTTCAGTATATTTGTTATGCAGAAGCCCATTAAATTGGTGTTATATTATCTGCAAATTTATTTCCTTTATTAAGAAGGAGAGAGGACTGAAAATATACTGCAGTGTACGTTTGAGAGAAAGATAGAGCCAAGTTCTGTCTTTGAAGAGGTACCGAATGCAACATATCCAAATTGCCGAATGCCAGAATAAAACATCATACATTATATATAAAATGCCTAATAAGTTGTTCCCTGCATATTTAATACTTTTCCCTTCTGTCCCATTTAAATGCGTTTTTGGCAGTAACATTGCTAGGATCCTAGGGCCATACCCAGAGCTTAAAGAGATTGTTTATGGCCTCAAAACATAAAACTTTATTTTTTAAGATCCCAGGGAGTATGAAGGGATAAGAAGAAAACAAAAATAAGGAGCAAAACATGGAAAGAAAATGCAACATTCAGCATCTGTTACTTAATAATTATGCAGCATAAAAAATTAACTTTCAAACTTGTCTGGTACCTCTCTGTTCCTGTGAATATAAGAATAAATATTCTATATTTGAACTACAGCAAGTGGTGGCAATAAGCTGACCTTGAAATAAATAAATAAAGAGCAAGCATAAAGTGAATGGGAGACCACCAGGAAATGACAGGGCTATACATTAGTCTAGGAAAATGAGAACAAAAACAGTCATGGGATAAAATAATGGCAAAATCCTTCCAAATTGCTGCCAAGAAAACTGCATGACATGTCTAGAGTTAAGCTGAATGGAAGACTCATTTATTTTTATCCTGTTGTTAAGTTGGTTTGTGATACATATTTCAGCATATTTCAGGTTCCAATTTAACTCTAATTAAAACCCATATAGAGGCACAATATGATCAGGGAGATTAAAATGCAGTAAAATAGCTTATTCTATTTCCTGATTCTTTTCTTTTTAGTCTGCTATTCCAAAGTAGTGTGTCAGCCCTGGAGGCCATCTTTTTCTTTGGATCTTCAGGGCTGCCACACTTAGTGGTGTGGGAAACTGGGAGGGGGGATTGCATGGAGTAGTAGAGATATCTAGTCATAATAACATTCTTTTCTCTGAGAGTCAAGGACATTCTGCCTGAACCTGGAGTGGCATGACTGGGAGGCATCTCGAGTTGGGATGGTGCATTGATTGGGCCATGTGATGAACATGTGGGTGCAGGAGAAGGGACTTGGACTTTCTTTTGGGTGAGGAAAACCTGGAAGCTTAGAGATGTGCCAATATGACATCTCTAATGAAATGGAACTTTGAGGAACTTCTAATCTTGGGGTCTTCTTTCACTGGGGGTGTTACTTGGAACCCTGACATAGTTTTGCTTTCTGGTTGTTGCCATTTTTAAAAGTCAGAATTATAGGATCATAAAAACGTACATCTTGATGAGACCACGAGGATCATCTTGTCCAACCCTCTACAATGAGCAGGAAAACAACCAATTAAATCATCCTGGAGAGATTGCTCTCCAGACATCTTAACATCTTCAGAGATGATGTCAACCCTGAAGCCATTTTGGAGCGTGTTCAGGGCTACCACAACAAGGCTGGTTGGAGTTGTGGGAATGGGAGGGGGTGAGTAGAGATAGCTGGGGACTTGTAGCCAAAATAAAATTCTTTCTCCTGGGAATCAAGGACGTTTCCACCATGTGCTGGGGAGGCATGGACTGAAGCCAACTGGAGTTGGGATTGTGACCTGATTGTACCATGTGATGGACATGTGGACTGGGGGAAGTAACTTTGAAATTTAATTTGGGTGGGGAAAACCTCGGGACCTTCAGAGTTGGGTTTTCACCAGATGTGCCAATATGACATGCCTAATAAATTTGGACTTTGAGGAATACTTTGGCCTCGGAGTTTTGATTGCATTGGGTCTGTTACCTGGAACCTTGACAGGTGGAGAAACTACAGCCTCTATAGGAAGATTGGCTTTGCATGTATTTAAACTAAATCTAGGTAGCTGCAACTTATACCCATCATCTCTGGTCCTAGTTTCTGTGGCCAATTGGCCATGAAGAACAGTTCTTGGCCATGTTTTTACAGTATATCCAGACTATGTTCCTGTATCTTCTCTGCAATTTTTTCCTCTTCATACTGAACAGTATGGAGGTTCCTTCAGTCTATCCTCACAGAGCATGCTCTTAACTCCTTGAATCTTTGTTGACCTCTGAACCCATTCCAACTTGTCAATATCCTTCCAGAAATGGGGTCTCAGGATATACAAAACCCCAAGCCATGGTCTCAACAACGGAGCAAGGTTTTCCCATTTTTTCTTAGATACAGAATTTCTTCCAATGAAGGCCTGAACTGTGTTAGTCCTTGCAACAAGTGTCCCACATTAATGATACATATTTAGCTTGTTGTCAATGACCACACTCAAGTCTTTCCCTCATATAGTGCTTCTAAGTCATGAATCCTACTACTTGCATATTTTCTTCCCTAAATATAGTATTTACTGTATATTTTTCTTGTCGAAGGATATCTTCTTTCTCACACCTCAATGTTCTATCTTCTCTTGATTAGATTGCAACCTTGTTCTGTCTTCCAGAGTATTGGCCATAGCTCTCAATACTGTGACATCCACAAATTTTACCAACAACCCATCAACCTTGTTATCCAGATGGTTAATAAAAATGTTGAAGAATACCAAATCCACTGGCTGTTGCTGTCCAACTCAATATGGAACCATTAATGCTGAATCTCTGAGCATGAATTAATGTGCCAATTCATCTTCAAGTAGGATCATCCAAGCCAGCTTGTCAATAAGAAAGTTGTATTGTATGCAACCTTTCCAATAGCTTTGTTGAAATTAGTTTGTGTCTATAGTATTTCCATGGTCCCTTAAAGTAATTTGCCTTGTCAAAGAAGGTGACGACATCTGTTTCATGTGAGTTATTTTTGACAAACCTATATTGACTGTTGACTGGAATTACAGCATTGTGACCTTGATGTTTGCAAATAGTCTACTTTATAACCTGCTCTAACATCTTTCCAGCTATTGACTTTAGGTTCACCTGTTAATAATTACTAAGATCTTTTTTTCCCCTTTCCTTTTCTTCTCCAGACCTCTGGCACCTCCCCAGTTGCCAGAACCTCTGAAAGTTAATTGATAAAGGTCTTTAGCAAATTCCTTCAGTCTTCTCCTTCAGTCTATTTCATCAGGGCTTGACGAATTGAAAGCCTTTAAATTAGCTAGAAGTTCATTTGTTACATCAATCTGACCTTTTCATCCTCCCCTCTTGTTTCAAAGGGTCAGCAGTAAAAGGAATGAGGTCTGAAAGGCAAAGGCAGAAAATGATCTAAGACTAGCAAAATTCAGTAAGGATGATAATCAAGAGAAAAGAAACAGTGATTTGACTTGAATAAACTAGAGACTGTTTATGTGACTCAAATCACCATTTATTTTGGATGCAAAATAATAATTATTGATCTCCTTTTCTTGGTCATCTGTTAAGATCTCTCCATTTTGAGCAATGAATTTAAAGATAATGGTGCCTTTGTTTTCCTCCATAGCTTTTAAAAAAAATCCTTCCTGCTGGATTCTGCTAGTCCTAGCTGATTATCCTGCTTTTGCCTTCCAGACTTCATTCTTCATTTCGGACCTGAAGCTTTGTTGACTCCCTTGGTTGTTATGCCATCTTTCTATTTCCAATAAGCATCCAATTTCATCTCTCTGAAATAATGTTTTATTTCTCACTGGTATTCTTTGAGACTATGCTATCCTTAATTTCCTTTTCAAGAAGTCTCAGCCAGCTGTGACATCTTTTCAATTAAAAATTTTCTTCCCATGGCTTCTCCTTTACTACTTCTCTTAGTTTAATAAACATCAGTTAATAAAATTCATGATTCAACTAGGAGTCAGTTAATAAAATCCATGGTTTCAGTTTGATAGGTTTTGCCTTTTTTGTTTTGTTATTAAAAATCAGTTCTAACTATGTGTGGTCAACGCACCCCCAAAGTTTCTATCGCTTTAATTTAATTTAATTTTAATTTAATTTCCAATTTATATACCGCCCTTCTCCCTGAGGACTCAGGGCGGTGTACAGCCAAGATAAAAAAACATAGGATACAAATATTAAAACATTTAAAAATATATATAAATTTTGGCCCGAAAGTTAAGAATCACAGACTAATTAAAAGAATTTAAAAATTTTAAAGTTTTAAAAATTTCTTCTTAGGCCAACCCGGCTTGTTGAAAAAGATGGGTTTTCAGGGAACGACGGAAGGCATTGAGGTCCTGGATTCTTCTTATCTCCGGGGGCAACTGATTCCAGAGGGTAGGAGCCCCCACAGAGAAGGCCCTCCCCCTGGGGGCCACCAGCCTACATTGTTTGGCTGATGGCACCCTGAGGAGGCCCTCTCTGTGGGAGCGCACGGGTCGGTGGGAGGTCGTCGGTAGCAGCAGGCGGTCTCGGAGATAGCTAGGCCCTATGCCATGGAGCGCTTTAAAGGTGATAACCAACACCTTGAAGCGCACCCGGAAGACCACCGGGAGCCAGTGCAGCTCGCGCAGGAGCGGTGTTACATGGGAGCGCCATGTTGCTCCCATCACTACCCGCGCTGCTGCATTCTGGACCAGCTGGAGCCTCCGGGTGCTCTTCAAGGGGAGCCCCATGTAGAGAGCGTTGCAGTAGTCAAGGCGAGAGGTGACGAGGGCGTGAGTGACTGTGCACAAGGAATCCCGATCAAGAAAGGGCCGCAACTGGCGAATCAGGCGAACCTGATAAAAGGTCCCCCTGGTAACAGCCGTCAGATGTTCCTCCAAAGACAGCTGCCTATCCAGGAGGACTCCCAGATTGCGAGCCCTTTCAGTGGGGGCCAAAGACTCGCCCCCAATAGTCAGTGATGGAGTCAACTGACTATATCGGGATGCCGGGAGCCACAGCCACTCAGTCTTGGAAGGGTTGAGCCTGAGCCTGTTCCTCCCCATCCAGATCCGCACAGCCTCCAGGCACTGGGACATCACTTCAAGGGCATCGTTGGGGTGGCCTGGGGTGGAAATGTACAGCTGGGTGTCATCAGCGTACTGGTGGTATCTCACCCCAAAGCCACGGATGATCTCGCCCAGCGGCTTCACATAAATGTTGAACAGAAGGGGCGAGAGGACCGATCCCTGCGGCACTCCACAAATGAGAGGCCTCGAGGTCGACCTCTGCCCCCCTGCCAACACAAACTGCGACCGGTCGGAGAGAAAGGAGGAGAACCACCGCAACACGGTGCCTCCCACCCCCAACTCTTCCAGCCGGTGCAGCATGATACCATGGTCGATGGTATCAAAAGCCGCTGAGAGATCTAATAGGACCAGAACAGAGGAGTAACCCCTGTCCCGAGCCCTCCAGAGATCATCCGCCAACGCGACCAATGCCGTTTCCGTGCTGTGCCCAGACCTGAAACCCGACTGGAACGGATCTAGATAGGATGTTTCCTCCAGGAATTGTGGAAACTGAAATTGAAATATCTTCAATTAATTCTTCCTGTTACTAAGGATCAAATCTGAACTAGCAGATCTCCTAGTATGCACCTCAGTCTTAAAGAAGGCAAAATGATTGCCAACTCAAGTAAAAATAATACTTAATACCTTGTGTTTGGCAACATTCATTATCTAAGCAGATGTCCAGGTATGTGAAATCTCCCATTGTAACTTTTTTCTGTTTTTCTGATAGTTCAGTTATCTGCTTTAATTAATCTTCACCTATGTGATCTGATTGGTTTTGTGCCTGTAGGAAACTCCTTGTAGGGGAACAGTAGGCAGAGCTGCAGGGTTAAATTAAGTGCATCATCAGTTTAGAGTCACTGTGTTCCCACAAGCACTCCTAGTACAACCCTCCTAAATTCTATTAACCCCTGTCTGCCACCAATTTAGTGTTGGACTTTAGTTGATCAGATTCTTTCTGTTGTCTTGAATAAGCTATGCTGCAATCTTATAAAAGGTCCTGAATCTTTGCACCCAACATTATTCTGGTCAACTCAAGTTCAACACTAAATTGGAACCACATAAGGGTCAATGGAATTCAGGAGGGCTTGGACTTGGAATACTTGTGGAAATGCAACAACTCTAAATGATGATATGCTTAACTCCTCCCCCTAGCTCTGTTTACTCTTTTTCCTATACTCTTAGCAAGATACCCATTCTGTTAGCTTGCCATTTTATCTTAACCATTCAACATTATTATTAATATCAGTCCAATGGACCTCTGTACATATATATTCTTTGCTGTTATATAACTCAACACCCCCTCCTCTCCTGTATTACCTGTTCTTCTGAAACAAGGTATTCTACTACTGGGTAAGATTCATCCCATCATGTTTCTGTAATCCCAATTACATCATATCTCCCTTTATGTTTGAAGACATTTGGAGAAGGCTACATTCAGAGTAAAATATGGACCCCAGAATCAGCTCATCCCTGAATTATATGAAGAAATGTATGGGAAGTAATTGTAACTCTGTAGCCTCTGAAACTTGGTAACACTAACTAACTAACTAACTAACTAACTAACTAACTAACTAACTAACTAACTTCAGATTTCATGTTTCTATTGCTAAGGAAACAATACCTGTGGAACTGCTTATTGAAAAAATGCTGCATTATGTAGGCGGCATTACTCTGCGGAATTGCCTACAAAATGATTCATTCGAATTTGTTAATTTTATTTATTTGCCAGACTTTAATGCCCACTTATCTCACATGATGACTCAAGGTGACTGACAACAATCCATAAAAACCATAGTTAAAAACAAAAGTACCCTTCTCCCACACGCCAGACCAATCACTCTCATAGTTCAACTCCTACTGTAACTCAATGCTTGGGGGAAGAGCCAGGTCTTCACAGCCTTCCAGGAAGCTAAAAGAGTAGGGATTCCTTGGGTAGGAAACTGTTTCAAAGAATTGAAGCGGCCCATCAAGAAGGCAGTCCCCCAAGGTCCCATCAAATGACTCCATAACCCACCCATCCTATCTAACCTAGTAGGATGGGCGGATATCCTCAGGGAGAAACAACCCACAAATAACATTCTAATAATTTTACATTTATAGCACTACGGCAGGAACTTTGTCAGCCTTTACATTATAACTTTCAGCTTCCCTCCTTTTGCAGAAACAAGAAAGCTAAAGTAGCTGAATACTTTCCCCTTAAAAAAAACCCAGCAGCTTAGCTAAGAGACTAATTAAGATACTACTTTATCTCAACAGCATAAGCACATTTACTTGTGCTGATATCGCTTGTATACTGGAAACCAAAAACCCACATAAATTGTTCTTACACCCAGAAAGATTTAGGGATTTCATTTCTCTTCCAGCATTCTTACTCCATTCCCATGTTTCCCCTCCATATCCTTTTGAAACTGAACAGGCTTAGAGATCAGCTCTCCATGGATCACAAAGCTATAGTGTTTGAAAGCTGAAAAAAATGAATAGAAAATCCCTCTGAGAACACTGAAGTTCTCATATATATTAAAAAATAAGCCGTGTGGATGTTGGGTGTACAGAAATGTACCATTATAAGGAGCCACAGTCTTTACCCAACTAGATCAAAATGTAATCAAAGCAACAGGCTGTCCAAGTTACGTCAAAAGCCAACAGGTAAGGCTATATAATTTTAGAGTTAGTTTTAAACTTTTATAGACCTAATTAGATTGTTTTTTTTTAAAAGTCCCCGATGTTTCTATGTAGCACAAAACAGACTTTATTATGAGTCCCCTGCCCCTCTGGATATCGCTGTGTGGACATAATATTCAATTATTATTATTTTAACCTATGAGCCATACCAAATCTGGATGAAGATAGAAACAAAACTATTGCGTGTAATATTGAAATCTGATTCCTGAGTCTACTTTTTCTCTTGTTCTCACTTTTGCTTCCCTTAAATAACCCAGTCATGAGAAGATAACTATAAGTAGTCACTTTTTTTTGTTTTATGAAAATCGTTAGTATAATATGACATATGAACCTAAACTATAGATTCATATGTCAACTTCATTGTGCAAAATCTAGTTACTATCATAACTGTTTCATAATATTGGCATGTTCCTACCAAACTATAGACAGGGTTAACATAACCAATTGAATTTGGAGGCTAGAGGGTAGCACAGAGATACAGAAAACTGTAAGTCTTTGTTTCCATCTAGCAGTGATTCAGATTGTTTGCAGTCTTGAACAGGTAGTCCTAATTTTGAATGACACGACAAGTTTTATTTATTCATTTCAAACATTTATAGAGCTACTCATCTTGTCCCAAATGCTGGGTGGTTCCCAACCAAGACATAAGACAACATCTATTTACAATAAAAATATTAAATTCAAAACAATTACAATCCAAAGACCTAGCCCATAACAAGTACATTTCACAATCTCACCCTATCTAGTGCAGGGGTGGGTTCTACTTACCTCCGCTACCGGTTTGCAACGGGAGCATGCGCATGCTCGTGTGCAGGTGCAGAAGCTTCTGTGCATGTGCAGATCATTCATGATGATGTCCGGGAGGGTGGGCGGAGCCTCCCGCTGCTGTTACTACTGGTTCGAAAGAACTGGACCAAACTGGGAGCAACCCATCACTGATCCAGTGCTTGGGGGAAAAGCCAGATCTTCAGAGTATTTTAGAAGATTTCGATAGGAAGGGTGTTCCAAAGGCTGCCATGGAGAAGGCACACTTCCTAAATCCCAGACGATGGCAGCATTTAAAAGAGGGGACTAGATGTTCTCCTAATCTACTGAATGTGGTCGGACAAGCAGATGTTCTTAGTGAGAGCTGGTTTAACAAATAACCAGATCTTGTTCCATAGAGGGCTTTAAAGATAATAACCAGCACCTTGAATTGCACTTGGAAGGAAACTGGGAGCCAATTCAGATTATGTAGGAGAGGTGTAATGTGGCCAAATTTAGGGGGATCCATCATCACTGTGCATACCACTCTGTACCAGTTATAACTTCTGGCTAGTTTTCAAGGGCAGCTCCATGTAGAGGAGTTCCAAATGGGAAATGACCAAGGTATGAGTCAGGAAGGAGCAAAATTGGTTCATGAATATATGCAAAAGCTCCCACTGGCCACAGACAAGAGTCACAAGTCATGACTCCAAATTGCATACCAACTGTATGTATTCAATGTCTATATGCATTCAGTGATACACACACTGCATTTCAGTGGTGGGTTGCTCCTGGTTCGGTCCGGTTCTATGGAACTGGTAGTAAAACCGGCAGGAGGCTCCACCCAGCCACCACGACATCATCATGAGTGATCTGCGCACCCTCCTGCTGCGAACTGGTAGTAAAGGTAAGTGGAACCCACCCCTGCTACATTTTGCATGCTAAATCCTAAAACCAGGTTACTCTAACACAATTTTGTGCCCCAACAAATAAGCCATATTAAAGGTGAAGAGAATAATCAATTTATCCTCAAGGCCAAAGCTTGATTCGCATAATCCCATTTTTCCAGCTCTAGTATATTATGTGAGTCTGGTGATGCAGCAGACTAAAGCACTGTTAAATGACACCAGCTGCCTATAATTACTGCAAGTTCGAATCTCACCAGGCTCAAGGTTGACTCAGCCTTCCATCCTTTTGAGGTAGGTAAAATGAGGACCCGGTTTGTGGGGGCAATAAGCTGACTTTGTATAAAAAAGAACACCGCTTAGAGGGGCCCCCCAAAGCCCTACTAAGCAGGTATATATGAAAGTATAAAGGCTATTGCTTAACGCATTGTAAGCCGCCCTGAGTCTCCGGAAAAGGGCGGCATATAAATTGAACCAATAAATAAATAATTGTGTAACTTAGCATAAATTTTGTGATCTCGAGAATTCAGTTCCTATGTCATCTTTTAAAAATATTTTAAAGTGTCCAGCAAAGCTAACTGGTTTAGAATTATATAAAGGAAAATTACTAATGAGGCTTCTGTTTTTTTATGGAAGCATTCTATCCACAGATCTCATATTAATCTCCCCAAATAGCTCTCCAAAACTCTTTGACATGCATTGCAGACTAATTCTGCTGACTGCTGGCTGCCAGCAGGTCAGCAGTTCGAGTCTCACCGATTCAAGGTTGACTCAGCTTCCCATCCTTCCAAGGTGGGTAAAATGAGGACTCAGACTGTTGGGGGCAATATGCCGATTCTGTAAACCACTTAGAGAAGGTAAGTGAGTGGTATATAAATCTGTGAGTGGTATATAAATCTAAGTTCTATGGCTATTGCTTTTAGGTAAAGGTAAAGGTTCCCCTCACACATATGTGCTAGTCGTTTCCGACTCTAGGGGGCGGTGCTCATCTCTGTTTCAAAGCCAAAGAGCCAGTGTTGTCCAAAGATGTCTCCTTGGTCATGTGGCCAACATGACTAAATGCAAAAGGCGCATAGAATGCTGTTACCCTCCCACCAAAGGTGGTCCCTATTTTTCTACTTGCATTTTTTACATGCTTTCGAACTGCTAGGTTGGCAGAAGCTGGGACAAGTAATGGGAGCTCACTCTGTCACATGGCACTAGGGATTTGAACCGCTGAACTGATGACCTTTCAATTGACAAGCTCAGCATCTTAGGCACTGAGCCACCACACCATTGCTATTACTCTATATTAAATTGGGAACAGAGATTCATCTTTTATATTTGGGATCATGGTCATTGTTGGCACTGTGAAATCTGGCTTCCCCTCCACATCATATACACTTATCGGGTTTATTATTATTATTATTATTATTATTATTATTATTATTATTATTTAATCTTTAGTGAGATTCACAGCCTTTGAGGCTGGTTAATAGCTCAGCAGCTCGAGTCCTAACCAAGGACCTAGGAACTGTTAAGGTATCGTCGGAGGATGTAAGCTGTTCCGAGTAAGGTGGTTTTTTGTAGAGTCAAAATGTTCAAGTCCGGCAAATTTAGAATTTCTAAATAGCGGGGTAGCCCTTTGGGTATTGCTCCAAGAGCTCCAATTACAATCGGGACAACACACGATTTCTTTTTCCACAGTCGCTCAACTTCAATTTGCAAATCCCGGTACTTTGTGATTTTTTCTTGCTGCTTATCTTATTATTATTATTATTATTATTATTATTATTATTATTATTCCCCACAGGTTCTCCAATGCTACAGAACAAAACATCTGACAAACATATGAGGTCTGCAGCTAATTCTGAAGCTGAAAACTGCAATGCTATAACTAGACTTGTCTTCTTGGAGAGTAGAAATATCTCAGCCACAGGTAAACTATAAGTCCTTTCTGATAGCAATAGCACTTAGACTTATATACTGCTTCACAGTGCTTTATAGCCCTCTCTAAGCAGTTTACAAGGCAGTCCCCAATTTACAACAATTTGTTTAGCAAACTTTCAAAGTTACAATGACACTAAAGTGACTTATGACTGGTCGTTGCATTTCAAGCCATCCCGATGGTTGTGTGATCACAATTTGGGTGCTTGGCCTTGGCATGTATTTACGATAGTTGCAGCCTCTTGAGGACATATAACTGACATATGCAACCTTCCTAGCTAGCTTCCAGCCAATTGGGGGGGGAGGGAAGCTGGATTTCCTTAATGACTGTGTGATTCATTTAACAACTACTTTTGTTTGGATTTACTTAAAGACCTAAAATCAGACACTTAATAACCGCCTTGCTTAGAGATGGAAAATCTGGTCCCAATTGAGATCGTAAGGCCTACCTATAATCCCTTCCTATATTTTTCTGAGGCCTAGATCATATAAAGCTCCTTGGAGTAAGGCGATACATTGCCTAACTGAAATTTTAAAAAGAGGGAAGATTAGTGAGGACAGCAGAGGTTTCAGACAGATGAATAAAGGATTTTGATGATGAAAAAGAAGAACTATCTCACTTTTTCTTGTCTTTCGGTATATCTGAACTTTTTTCTCCAGCTCTGATTTATGATTCAGGCCTTGTGAATTTATACAATGAAGTTATAATATTTTTATATTCAAACATCTTCCTCACAATTCCTATACTTTTCATCCCAAAATATATTTAAGAAGTATTGAAACCTCCTTACTTTGTCTTACATCTGCCCAAACATTCATTTTGATAATTAATGAAATTCTCTCCCTTCCCCCATTTCTGGAATTAACCTTCTCCCAAAATTAATGCCATCACTTACCATATATAAATATTTCTAAGCAGCTCACTCATTTGCTTTCTTTTTATTTGAATCAGAACTACCGTATTTTTCGGAGTGTAAGACGCTCCGGACTATAAGACACACCTACCTTTTTGGGTGAGGAAAACAAGAAAAAGAAATCTGCCTCTGCCTCCCAGCATTTTTGCCTCCTTGCAGCAAACAGCAAATAGCCTGCTTTACTTTCATTTTCATTTTCAGCATAGCTTGATTAGTACAAGGAAAAAAAAATCTGCTCCCAGCAATTTATCTCTTTGCAGCAAGCAGCAGAGGCCTATGCAAAACACCTGAGAGCAAAGCAGCTGAGAGTCAGGAGGCCGATCTAATCAACTTGTGCTAATTAGGCTGTGCTGAAGCTGAAACCAGCTGTTTCTTCTTGCTGCTTGCTGCAAGGAGGTAAACTGCTGGGAGGCAGAGGCCAAAGGGTGGGGGCCAGTGGGTGGGCGGGGCTACATTCGGTGTATAAAACACACCTAAATTTTCACCCCCTTTTGGGGGGGGGGAGGAAAGCTGCATCTTATACTCCAAAAAAATATGGTAAATTGTGTTTGATATTGAAGGTACATTCCAAATGAGCAAATCTATGATGAAAGACTGGTTACCCAGGGAGTGTCTAAGTAAATAAATATTGATTTATGCCTCTGTAAATTGGAACAGCATTGCAAGATGATGATGGAATTTTGGTCCGGTTGAGAGCTTTGCTGCAACTAATCTTCAGAAAATAAAGTCATTTCTCAGCCACTTATTTTTCCAGATGTTTCTTGAATGAAAATGTCATTGTTTCCCTCTAAGGTAAATTGGAATCTTTTTTTCAGATTTATGACCAATGATTTGAGAAATCTGTTGCTTTAAGGATTATTTAGGATTCTTTGGTGCCCATAAACTACATAAAACTGACAAGAGGAACTTTACTTTGCCAAAGTAAAAACCATTTATATGAAGATTTACAGTGCTGTGTACAAGTTTTGCAAATAGAAAATAAAAAAAGTCTGGGAAATAGGTTTCTAAGCTTAATTTCTTTTTTTAAAAATAAATTTTTATTAGAGTATAAATATTAAAAAAACATAACATAACATACACACAACAAACATTTATACAACATATAAACAAAAGAAATTATGTTTCTGTTTCAAATAACAGAAACACAGATAGATAAAGAACCAGAAACGTTTTTATTAGGAATCTTTAATAAATCATACTCTAAAGATATTAAATATCTCACAATTCACATACTAACAGCTGCAAGAATAATATACGCAAAACATTGGAAGCAAGAAAAAACGCCAAACGAAACAGATTTAATAGAAAATTTTTTAGAATGCGCTGAAATGGATAGGTTAACCAAAGAAATACAAGAAAGAGAAGAATCAGATTACTATAAAATATGGAATAAATGGTATAATTGATTAAAAATTAGAAATAAACAAAAAACCTAGAAGGGAAATATTACCGATATAGAAAATGTTATTACACTAAGGAGAGGTGAAGTAATATATAACAAGCAGAATGTCACTTTGAAACAATGCTTAAGAAGGCTTAATTTCTTATTGTGATAGCTTCTCTCAGTGTGAGAATGCGAAGGATTGCTTCATATTTCACTGCTGGTGGAAAGCTGCAGTATTAAAATGAAGACTAAAAGCCACACAACACCCATCTAGCAAGCTTCACTTGCAGTAAAAATGGCTCATGATGAAAAAAACAACAACCGTGTATTTAGAAAGTTAAACCAAATGCACAATTCTATTTGACAATTCTCAGAAAGAACATGTAAGAGAAGACTTCAAGATTAAGGCTTTAATCTTATAAATATTTGCACAAAATAGAATAGAGTACAGTCATGGGACAAAATCACATGACATGTTTTCTCTCTGTCTCTCCCAGCTGTCTCTGTCTCTGTCTCTGTCTCTGTCTGTCTCTCTCTCTCTCTCTCTAACATTCTTCACAGTAATTGTCCTTCAGGATTGTTTGAGAGATGCCAATACAGAGGTCCATGCAGCCCCAGGGTCTTGCGCTATTCAAATAATATATATTTTTATGCATGTAATTGAGCCAAGCTTTATAGTGTGAGATTAGACCCACCTTCTTTATGCCTCCTTGTCTTCCTATTTTAGGTGGAGCCAACCTTATCTCTTGTGGAGGTGCTGGTTGGGTCCGGTTTTGGAATACACAAAGAAGCAAGCTACTGGCAGAATTTGAAGCTCACAGTGGAGTAGGATCTATTATTATGACAACTGAAAAACAAAACCAATACCTCATCACAGCCGATCTGGTTGGATGGCTAAAAATATGGGACATAGAGGTAAGAGGAAGGATTTCTGTATTGACTTAATGGAGGTAAAGATCAAAAGTTTTTCGAAGAGTTTTAAGATCAAAAATTCTGGTCCCAAATAATTTAGGGCCCTAATCATGACCCTGTTTCCCCCCTACCCCCAGGGTGTATCATTAATCACATTTGCCAACGGAGCAATTTTGTGGGTTGTAGAGACCACTCCCCTCTGGCTGCTGTTGGAAACCCTGGGAGACAGCCTTGAGAAAGATATGTCTGGAATGTGCTCCTGTCTGTGGCTGCCATGTTGCTTCATCGGTTTCCCATCCCCCTTGCCTATGGCAGCTCGAGAGCAAGCCAGGGATGCTTTCCAAGTTGACATTCTAAAATTGTAATACAATTTCCTGGTATTTAAAAAAAATTCTTAATGGGATATAAATTTCTATTTGTTTCAGTTCTTGATCGTGAGATTTGAATTTAGGTTTCCCTGACTAAAATTCCAGTACTAGTCATTACAACAACCTTCCTGTCAGCCCTGAAGCCATTTTGGGAGCATCTTCAGAGCTGCCACAGCCAGGGATCCTGAAGCTGTGAGAGGGGAGATAGAGATAGCTGAGGGGGATGGATAGCCAAAATAACATTCTTTCTCATGGGAGCCAAAGATGCTCTACCAGGTGTTGGAGGGGCGTGAACAAGAGCCAGCTGGAGGTGAGACTACGACCTGATTGGGCCATGTGATCTGGGGGCAAGAACTTGGGGTTTTGATTTGGGTGGGGAAAACTCCGGGTCCTTCAGAGTCAGGTTTTCACCAGCGGTGCCAATATGACATTCCTAATAAATTCATACTTTGGGGAAATTCTAGGCCTCAGAGTTTTGATTGCTTTGGGTCTGTTACTTGGAATCCTACACTTCCCTTATCTGTCACAGCTCAGCATTGGTACCATTTCTGGAAGGAAAACGTGGTTCAGATAACCTGTGCATGTTTTCATACTTTGCAAATATGTACCCATCCTTAAAGATATTTTAATCTTAGACCTGTGCTACCCCATATCTGTTTACCCATTAGTTTATTGATTAAGCTACAAGCTGAAGTTATGTGTCATATTAAACCATATAACATGGTTATATGTAGCTGCTCCAGTCTGGCTTCAGGCCTGGGCACAGCACGGAAATGGCATTGGTCGCGTTGGTGGATGATCTCTGGAGGGCTCGGGATAGGGGTTGTTCCTCTATCCTGGTCCTGTTAGATCTCTCAGCGGCTTTTGATACTATCGACCATGGTATCATGGTCGGTTGGAGGGGTTGGGAGTGGGGGGCACCGTTCTGCGGTGGTTCTCCTCCTATCTCTCCAACCGGATGCAGTCGGTGTTGGCAGGGGGGGCAGAGGTCAACCCCGAGGTGCCTTGTTTGTGGGGTGCCCCTTCTGTTCAACATTTATGTGAAGCCCCTGGGCGAGATCATCCGTGGCTTTGACGTGGAGTTCCATCAGTATGCTGATGATACTCAGCTGTACATCTCCACCCCAGGCCATCCCAACGATGCCCTTGAAGTGATGTCCTGGTGCCTGGAGGCCGTGCGGATCTGGATGGGGAGTAACAGGCTTCGACTCAACCCTTCCAAGACTGAGTGGCTGTGGCTTCCGGCGTCCCAATATAGCCAGCTGGTGCCATCGCTGGCTATTGGGGGCGACTCATTGGCCCCCACGGAGAGGGCTCGCAACTTGGGCGTCCTCCTGGATGCATGGCTGTCTTTAGAAGAGCATGTGACGGCCGTGGCCAGGGGGGCTTTTCATCAAGTTCGCCTGATTCACCAGTTGCGTCCCTTTCTGGATCGGGACTCCTTACGCACAGTCACCCAGGCACTCGTCACTTCCCGCCTGGACTACTGCAATGCTCTCTACATGGGGCTCCCCTTGAGGAGCATCCGGAGGCTCCAACTGGTGCAGGGGGGATTATGGGAGCGAGGGGGGTGCTCCCATGTGATGCCTCTCCTGCGTGAGCTGCATTGACTTCCGGTGGTCTTCCGGGTGCGCTTCAAGGTACTGGTTACCATCTTTAAAGCGCTCCATGGCATTGGACCTGGGTATTTGCGGGACCGCCTTCTGCTGCCGATAGTCTCCCACTGGCCAGTACACTCCCACAGAGAGGGACTCCTCAGGGTGCCATCAGCCAGGCAGTGTCGGCTGGCGACCCCCAGGGGGAGGGCCTTCTCTGTGGCAGCACCTGCCCGCTGGAACGACCTGTCCCCGGAGATACGTATGATACCAGATCTCAGGGCTTTTTGCTGTGCCCTAAAAACCTTTCTTTTTCACCAAGCAGGGCTGGCGTAAACCCCCCCCCCTTTTGAGATGTTAGATTTTTAATCGTCTATGGGTTTTAGTCGGGATTTTAAATTTAGGCCAAAGTTGTGTAATTCTTTTAACAAATTTTAAATTTTGTATTGGGATGTTTTTTATTTTGGCTGTGCACCGCCTTGAGTCCAGTAGGAGAAGGGCGGTATACAAATTTAATAAAATAAATAAATAAATAAATAAATAACATGGTTTAGAAACCAATATATCTGGGGTCACATACCATATTAAGATAAAACCAGGCCAAGCTTTTACAGCTTAACATGATTTACAAATCCTATTTGGGCATTATACTTATGAAGAAGTCCAAAAGTTGAGCAAGCCCACAACAAATATCTCACATACTGTGTAGCCTCTCTCTTTAAACTCATACACACATCATGCATGCATCCTTTGCATGCATATTTCTACCAGACAGCTGTGTATTTTGCATGTCAAACCATAACTATGAAGACAAATTGATGTATACAGTTGTGTGCAAGAGGCATATTTCTACTTTATGTGAATGCTTGGTTACATACTTTTTATTGAGTTTGAAATGGAATTGTTAAAATGGTTGTTGTTGGGGAAAAGGAGAATTAGATTTGAGGTTTTTACAAAAGTAATAAAAGTGGGGTATACTTTCATAGGGGAAGTGTTTCTGAGTAATTATGAATTATGGAACCTCCATGTTCTGCCGAAGTTGACTATTAAATAACCAGAAATGGTTTCCAAGTAGAAACAAAGCAAACAGGCAAAAAAATTGTCATAGTTTGGGGTTTCTTAGATTCATCTGGACACTAATGGAAAAGGATGTTGAACCAAACACCTGTTTCTGATGGAGTTGATTCATGTTCTTTTGAATACAGCAGCTCTCAGCATAGCTGATAACGTAGATCTTTCCATTCAGTTGCTGCTCTTCCAGGAGTTCAGTGATCAATCATGTTTGCCAATTGCTATAGCTACAATACAAGGTACTATATTCATACATATGCTCAGAGGTGGGTTTCAGCAGGTTTTGACCAGTTCTGGACAACCAGTAGCGGAAAGTTTGAGTAGTTTGGAGAACCGGTAGTAAAAATTCTGACTGGCCCTGCCCCCATCTATTCTCTGCCTCCCAAGTCCCAGCTGATCGGGAGAAATGAGGATTTTGCAGTAACCTTCCCCTGGATTGGGGAGGGAATGGAGATTTTACACTATCCTTTCCCTGCCATGCCCACCAAGCCATGCCACACCCACCAAGCCACACCCCCAGAAATGGTAGTAAATTTTTTTGGAATCCACCACTGCATACGCTGTTAGGATATCGGATCATGTAAGTATTTAAATTAATCTAAGGACTATATGATGCCACTGTGGTATATCTGAAGACTGCCAAAATGGACACCATATATTTATGTAGCCTTATTAACTATTTCCATGTATTGCCCACATGTTACATGAGCCTTCTTAACCTACTTTAAACTTGACAATATGGTTAAAAACTAAACCAAACCCAAAGCAATTGGTATACTTACGTTTCTCCTATTTCTCTTTATTTCCCCCTTGCTCTCCATCAGGATTACTGCCTTGCTCCAGGAGAAAACATCATAACACAACCACCTGCTCTACTAAGATCATTTCAGGCACATGAAGATTGCATCACTAGCCTGGAGTCTTGTTGGCAAAACAACTGTCTTTTTATTGTGACTTCTTCAACAGACCATAGCATTGTTCTCATGGACATTTCTGGCACTCCATTTGGGATATTTGGACAGGTAAAAGTGTGAACATTTACCATTCTTTCTGACATGGTTTTCTCAGCATTGCATGTATTATTTTTATTTCATTGATATATTTAGAAAATTTATATAGGTGCCTACTCACTCCTAGCAACATACAGTCAAATAAGTCATTATTACAGTGGTGAAATCCAATTTTTTTTACTACTGTTCTTTGGGCATGGCTTGGTGGCTGTGGCTTGGTGGGCATGGCAGGGGAAGGATACTGATTTTTTTTATACCAATATCAAAGCCACCTTGAGCATAAAGCAAATCAGTAAAACAAATTTACATAAATAATTATTTAAAGGGGATATATATATATATATATATATATATATATATATATATATATATATATATGTTTTCTCAGGTTTTCGCGGGTGTTTGTATGTAGGTCTTTGGACTTCGTCGAAACGTCGCCAAGACACTTCCAATTTTACGTGGGAGAAGACCCGAATAACCAAAGACCTACATATATATATATATATATATATATATATATATATATATATATATATATATCCTCTTTAAATAAGCTGAAGGCGAAGTGTCTTCGGCATGAAGCCAAAGACACCAGCCTGAAGATGACGAGTGGGACCTCGTCGAAACGTCGCCAAGATACTATCAATTTTACACGGGAAAAGACCCGAATACACCAAAACTTGCGCGCGTGCGCGCGCGCGCGCACACACACACACACACACATTTGTTTTCTGAGGTTTTCGTGGGTGTTTTTATGTAGGTCTTTGGTTATTCCGGTTTTCTTGGCTTCCAAGACACTTCCAATTTTACGCGGGAGAAAACCCGAATAACCAAAGACATATATATATATACCCTTTAAATAAACTGAAGGTGACACTTGACATTTCAAGAAGCTAAAAGCTTTTCTTGGAACGCAGATAACTCAAAAAAATAATTGGATGAGCAGTAATTTGTCTAAAAAAAGTGATGGACCTGTGAAGATACCATATTCTGAAGGTGAGATGGAGGCTGATTTACATTCTTGACCTTATCTATAATACTTTCATTGTTTGATAACCTGCCTTTAGACCATTAAAGACCAAGCAAAATGTTGAGATGAGGAACTTGCACTTGCTGATTTACATCAATTTGGATCAGTTTTATTACTGAATTGTTTCAGATTCCCTTGCTTGGAAAATTTAATAGCTGGCATATTTTAGAGCTTCCTCCAATGAAACGTGAGATAAAATGTATCCCTGACAAATTGGAGATAAAGGTTATTCATATCATTTCCTTGAAATGTTCCCAAAGCGGAGCATGTGTTAAAAGCATCTTTATTCTACCAGCTGCATTTGGTCCATAAGGAAGGGGAAATGCAAATTCCATAGGAATAGAGGTGCAATACAACAAGCAATGCAGTGCACAGTGTGTAGCTACTGCATCATCTTCATCCACCACAGGTGAAATAATTGATTGTAGAGCATCCATAGTGGATATGTGCAAGAAGTCAGGAAGGAGAATAGAGTTCAAAAAGTACTACAAATTTATTTCATGCTGCCTATACACAGGAATCTGAACTTCTAACGGCCAAGGTAAATTGGCACCAGCTAAGAGTCAATGGACTTCAAAGGAGGCTAGACTTAGGTCTCTTACAGGGGCCTAAAGACTCCAAAATGATGATCTGTTTGACTCTGCCCTTGGCCTTAGCCTAGTGATAGTTACCACTCCACCTCAGTTCAGGACCTGCCCATATTTCAGATATGGGCTAAGAAGTTTAAAATATCAAAAATTGGAAATAAAATAAAAATGAAAAAAAAATCATCCCAAAATATCTCAATCTTATAACTTCTTAGACTATACCAGTGATGGCTAACCTTTTTGCCATAGCATGCTAGCAGTGTGTGTGTGTGTGTGTGTTTCACGCACGCACGCATTCCCACATCCATAATTCTATGCACCCCACCCCTGCGCATGCACACGCGAACTCCCCACAATCCCCATGCTCCCAGTAGGCCTGATTTTCTCTCTCCCCAGGCTCTAGAGCCTTTCTAGGAGTCTGGGGAGGGTGAAAACGGCCTTCCCCACCCCCACTGGAGGCCCTCCGGAGGCAGGAAATAGCCTGTTTCCCTACTTCTGGTGGGCCCAGAAGGTCTAAAAATCAGCTGGCCGGCACGCACATGCACGCCGGAGCTGAGCTCGCGTGCCCACCAATAGGGCTACGTGTGCCAGCTGTGTCACATGTGCCATAGGTTCGCCATCACAGGTGTTTTGTTCATTGGCGTGGCAATAATTATCGGAGGCTGGGCTGTAGTTAAACACCAACTTTTATTAACAGGAAATGGAAACAACATGAACGAACGTAACGAGAGCAACAATAACATCTGACAGCTCCTTAAATAGGAGCCTGTCATCCGGGATGGGCCAATACGCGAGCAGGGATCTCCCGCAAATTCTCTGCTCGCGTCTTAGCCAATCCGCGTTGGTTAGCAACAGCTCCACTGGGCTGAAGTTGTAGCCGCGAGGACTCAACAACAGGACTATACAGTACATTCAGAAAGTATTCAGACCTCCTTCACTTTTGTGAATGTTGTTTATGCTGCAGCCTGGTTCTACAGTTGTTTGAAATTCATTTTTTTTTCCTCATAAATTTACACTTACTACCCCATTATGACAAAGTGAAAACAGAAGTTTAGAAATGTCTGTAAATTTTACATTTAAAGGTCTGTTAGGGCATAAGAAGAAGAAGAAGCTTGTCTTATGAATGCTAACAAGACTGGAACAATGGCAAAATATGTGGTTGAAACATTCTGCAGTGAGATGGAAATGTAATCCAACTTTGACACAGGAAATTGACCCTGCAGAAGCCATGTCTTAACTGAGTCTTAGAGGACAAGATGGTTGGTACATCTGCAATGCAATTCCTAAATCTCAGCTTGTTGAATCGCATCCAATCCTGATTAAACTAGGTGTTTAAGGTACCCCCCCCCCTTTGGCTGTCTTCAAGTCATTATGGATTTTTGGTGACCCAAGTCCATACAGTTTTCTTGACAGCGTTTTTGGAAATAGTTTGCCATTTCCTTCTTCTTCCTAGGGCTAAGAAAGAGTGATTACCTCAAAGTAACCCAATAGTTTTAGCCCTAAAGGAGGCCTAGAATTCATGTTTTCCCACTTTCTAGCATAGGGCTTATATCCACAGCAACAAAAACTGGCTTGCAGTTGTAAACTAGCTTCCCCTAAACCAACTTTCTCTGATTAATTAACTCACCTCATGTAATCTAAATTTTTTTGCCTGAGAGGATTAATCCCTTGCAACATCCATGCCTGAGACACTATCACTTTTGCTTTCAATGCCTACTTTAGCAGTCATATGAAGCTAAAAATAAGCACCATATAGCTGCACCGTCACGGAGCTATTTTTTGCATCCTGAGGGAGAAGAGGCATTGAAAAAAGCAAGAAGTGGAGAGGGAATGAGAGAGAAAAAAAATTCTGAAAAAGAGAGGGGAAGAGGGAGAGGAAGAGGGGGAGAGAGATAGATGAGATATTTGGGAGGAAAAAACAATGTCAGAAAGAAATAATAGTAGTACCAGTTTAACCATGGCTTCATCCTCATTTTGCTTTGGCCATATCACTCACTGTCAGCCTAAAAATCGATCCTATGGCAATGAGTCCTCAAAACATTGCCCACCCCACTTTAAAACAATGGCTTTATATCCTTTTCTTAGCATCTTGGGGCTTATCACTTAAATTCTTTCTTCATCTTTCCTGTATTTTGCTGAAAGTACTAAAGGCTCACCTTGTCCTTTAGATATGACACTTTTAGCCTTAAAAGATAATACATAAGAACAAAAAATTATCTTGTTATAGAAGACCTACAAAAGATGATCGAGGAGGGGTCAACGTAAGATATTTAGAAAGATAATACCAAAAGATAGACACTGTGTTTCCTTTCTTTCCACATTAAGACACCAAAGAAGAAAATGAAAGAGTGAGCCAGGGCTACCTTCTAAAGCTCAGACATGATATCTGTTTGATATATCCTTTATCCTATGATCTGTTTTTAGGAGGAGCACTGGAGAATTGGAAATCATGTGCCATCCTCGTCCAAAGGAGAAAATGATACCCAGAGAGAAACAGAGAAAAATGTAATAAAGAACAACCCTGTACAATTGGTTGAAGACAATGCTCCCCCTTCTATCGTGGAACAAATTCAATTTGTTGCAGGGGATAAAGACAACTGTACATTCATGTATGTAATGTATCTCAAAGCTGATGTAAAATGACATATTTTTGAGAGACTAGGCTATTAAGAGAGAATCAAAACATTCCATTATCAGAAACTTTCTTTCTCAAGAAATACGGTGCATGAGCAGGTCAAGGTCAGTTGCCTTGATTCAGTTGCTTGGTTTGTGTTCTGGAAGACTTGGACCTTTAACTACTAGTCTTTGCTAGTTTGTTTTATACACGCTAATGGGACT
Source organism: Pantherophis guttatus (assembly GCF_059756535.1). Taxonomy (NCBI): domain Eukaryota; kingdom Metazoa; phylum Chordata; class Lepidosauria; order Squamata; family Colubridae; genus Pantherophis; species Pantherophis guttatus. The sequence goes on from NC_142068.1 coordinate 20,318,588, forward strand.
TCTCTGAAGAATCTAGGAAGGCTGAAATAGTAGCCATCATTTCCCTTTGTTTTGTCTTTAAAAGTTTTAAAGGTAAAGGTTCCCCTCACATATATGTGCTAGTCGTTCCTGACTCTAAGGGGCGGTGCTCATCTCTGTTTCAAAGCCGAAGAGCCAGTGCTGTCTGAAGACGTCTCCGTGGTCTGGCATGACTAAAGGCCAAAGGCACGCAAAACGCTGTTACCTTCCTACCAAAAGTGGTCCCTATTTTTCTACTTGCATTTTTTTACATGCTTTCGAACTGCTAGGTTGGCAGAAGCTGGGACAAGTAACGGGAGCTCACCCCATTACGTGGCACTAGGGATTTGAACTGCTGAACTGCCGACTTTTCAATCGACAAGCTCAGCATCTTAGCCACTGAGCCACCGTGTCCCCGTTAAAAGATTTGAGAAGGGTTTTTTTTTTTTGAACAAACAGATCCAGTAGAAGAATAGTGGTCTCCCCCATCCCCCCTCTCTCTCCACCCTCATCCCTCCCTCGTCCCTCCCTTCCTCTCCCCCCCTCTCATAGAACACAGAATAACAGAATTGGAAAGGACCTTAGAAGTCTTCTAACTCAACCCCTCCTCGAGAAGGAGACCTTATATTATTTCAGACAAATGGTTGTCCAATCTCTTTTTGAAAGCCTCCAATGATGGAGCACCCACAACTTCTGAATGCAAGCTATTCAATTGGTTGATTGCTTCTCACCATTGAGAAAGTTCTCCTTAGTTCTAGGTTGTTTCTCACCATAGTTTCTATCCATTGTTTCTTGCCTTGCCTTCTGATCAGGGGTGGGTTCTAAATTTTTTTACTATCAGTTCTGTGGGCATGGCTTATTTTGTGGGTGTGGCTTGGAGGTCATGTGACTAGGTGGGCGTGGCTAGCTGGTCAGAGTCATTTCTGGAAGGTCCTCGCACTTACGACCAGTCCTCGCACTTATGACCCTACTCATTTGTTTGCTTTTAACACTGATCAGCTGTAGGACGGCCCTTTGAAGCCCCGCGGCAAGAGTTTAAACAGTTTTTTTCCCTCTAGTCATCAGCTGGGACTCAGGAGGCAGCGATAGATTGGGGGTGGGACCAAATAAAAGGTAAGAATAATGTGGGTGGGGGGAGGGCGGGGGGGAGAACCGGTTCGGTGACATCATATCGTCACCGCTACCGGCTTGGCCGAACTGGACCGAACCGGGAAGAACCCACCACTGTTTCTGATGCTTTGGAAATAGTTTGACCTTTTCATCTTTCTCTTTCTTTCCCATTTTTTTTCCTTTTAGCCCAAGTGACAACAGGAACTTTTGGTCTTTTTTTAAAAAAAGAAATCTGTCCTCAAAGGAGATATCCACAGAATAGAAAGCAGTTAGTACTTGTTTCCCTGACAGGCATCTGAGTAGAAAAGAAGCAAGGAAATCCATCAATTAGGGGCCACGTTAACCACTGTCTGGATGTAATACCTGAAAGCTACTGAGGGCAAAGTGGAGGAAGGCTTCAATAATAGATTAAACTCCAGATATAAGCACCAAACTGCCTGAAGAGGTTTCTCTCCCCAACATCTTTTTTTCTTTTTCTTTTTCTTTTTCTTTTTTTTTTTTCAAAACTGATGAAAATAGCAGGTAGGATGTATTCTTTCAAAGTTATTAACCATTCATTTAGATTCCTTCCAAGGTTTCACTACAATAAATATCTGAAATATTCCCCGTTACTCTTCTAAAGGTAAAGATATCATGGGGTAGAAAAGAACACAGCACCCCTCAAGCAGGGGTGAAATCCAGCAGGTTCTGACAGGTTCTGGAGAACCAGTAGCGGAAATTTTGAGCAATTCAGAGAACCGGTAGCAGAAATTTTGAGTAGTTCAGAGAACTGACAAATGCCACCTTTGGCTTGCCCCAGAGTGGGGTGGGAATGGAGATTTTGCAATATCCTTCCTCCAGGAGTGGGAAGGGAATGGAGATTTTGCAGTATCCTTCCCCTGGAGTGGGGTGGGAATGGAAATTTTGCAGTATCCTTCCCCTGGAGTGGGGTGGGAATGGAGATTTTGCAGTATCCTTCCATGCCACGCCCGCCAAGTCATACCCACCAAGTCACAACATGCCCACCAAGCCACGGCCACAGAACCGGTAGTAAAAATATTTGGATTTCACCACTGCCCTCAAGTGATTTTGAAAATAGCCTACAGTTATGCTGAATCAATTCAAAAGTCATGCTGAATCAATTCAAAAAATATCCTACTCTGCTACTACATATCTACATATACAGTATGTACTCTGTTCTGCTCTGCTCTACCTTACTGTAATCTGTTGCTAGAGATTGACAAATCCATCACCCTTTGATACCTTAACCTTCCAGATTGTTAGAATTTCTGGTCTTCAAGATCATTTTTTAATGATGTATCTTATCATCCTCCTTCAACGACCCCATAATCCCTTGCGATGTGGAGTCTGGGCAACTCAATGGAGCTAGCAGAGTGTTTATCAGCCGGATGCCCTTCCTGACGCCAATGTGGAGATTTGTTCAGCAGATATATTCTCATTGTGCCCAGAGAGAGAAATATCTGCCTCTACTAGGATTGAATTCACAGCCTCCTGATTGTGAGGCAAGAGTTCCACCCCTAGGCCACTGCACCACTCCATAATGATGTATCTTCTGTTGCTCAAAAAATACTTTGAGACTGTCTGTGTTATCAGTATTGTGAATATAACATACAGTGATTTAATGTAATTGTATGTGATATTGCAATAGTCTACCAACACTTATTTTAGATCTACTCACACAACAAATATGATTGTGAATAAATTAATTATTCATTAAAAGGCAAATGATGGGGAAAAACAGAGGGCTTGTTTTTAATATGTTAATATTAATATGAGACAATCTATCAAATAACAGGGGTTATAGTAGAGGTCATTGCCAAATAGTTTGAGAACTAAGGAAAGTATAAGAGCAATATAATAATTTTTCTCAGTGTTTCCCCCTGAATCTTTTGGGATATGTTCTAACAGAAGAATAAACCAAACAGCAAAGGATCTAGTGATCCTTTGATTGGTAGGGTTTGTTGACATGACAAATCACTGGCTAAACTAGATTTCATCCAGGACCATGGTTTGGACATGCACTAGACCAAGCCCAGTTGGTGTAGTTTTGGGTATTGGAGTTGGGATGGAAACACCTCTACATTGTGAGGGCCTTCCAGTTCTTCACATGGGCAGCCTTCATGTCCTCCTTTGGCGAGCTCATTATATTGGCAGGATATCTGAGGACTGATAGAGCCTAGTGTTGATGGCATGGATTTATTTTTTCCTATTGAGTAGGCTCTTCAGGGCTTGTCTGATTCTTTGATGGTACTTGAAAATTGTGGCCTTCTTTGCTTCCTCATTGTGGTTCCCATGTGACCGTGTGATGCCAAGATACTTGTAGCTGGTTTGCTATGTTGCCTGCTGACAGCTCCACCCCATCAGTCTCTCTTCACTAGCTGCCAGCCACACATCTCCCGTCTGAATTACATCCCTGTAGATCCATGTCAGGTGGATCAGGGAGTGAATGTCTCATTCACCCTGAGCATCAGTTTGATGTCATCCATGGATGACATCAAACTGAGTTGGCTGATGGTAGTTCTACTCCTGAACTTGTATCCATACAAGTTGGCTTGATGGTAGTTCTACTCCTGAACTTGTATCCATAGCTAGTCCTTGTAATTATTTGGCTGAGGGGGCTCAAACCTATATAGAACAGCAGCACTGCATCACTTGGTATATGCTACACTTGATGACCACTTGTCTTGAGTTGACTTCTAGTGCTGCAATCCACAGTCCCATTGAATTCTTGAGGAAGGTCCTTAATGTTCTGTTGACTTTGTATAGCATCAGGCATTCACAGATCCATGTATGTGGCATTCAGTCACAGGCTTTCCTGTAGTCAGTTCAGACTGCTCAAATTGGTCTATCTACACCTTGAATCTTGGATAACTGCTCTGTCTATGGGCAACTGGTGTTTTGTGATTCCTGGTGTTGTTTCCAATACTTCTGAGCCATGCTAATATACATATGGTTGTATAACTTGGTGGCTATGATGCTTTATAGGACTTTCCATCTTGCGGGGAGGCAGGTTACTGGCTGGTAGATAGATAGATGGTACTGTTTGCGTATAGGGGTCTTTCATGATCAGTACTGTCCTTGTGTTAGTCAGTCTGGGTGGGAGCCTGATGCTAGTAGCTAGTTCATCTGTGCTGCTAAGCATTCATGGAGTACTGTTAAGTTCTTTAGCCAGTAGTTGTCAGCAGTGGTGGGATTCAAGTAATTTAACAACCGGATCTCTGTCCTAATGATTTCTTCCAACAACCAGTTTGCCAAACTGCTCAGAAAGTTAACAACCGGTTCTCCCGAAGTGGTGCGAACTGGCTGAATCCCACCACTGGTTGTCAGGTACTGTTCAGGTCTTTTCATTGTTGGATGTCTGCTAATGTAATGGTGACTTGTTTCTGTTCTGAGAGATTACTAAACTGGTATGAGTCTTTAGTTCGTGTCATTCTCATATCCAAGGTAGTCAGGTGAAGCATTAGAGATTCGAACCTTGATCTTCCACTTCCAAGAGTGACATTCCGCTATCCAGCCAGTCCACACATAATGTAGATATACTATGTAAACATACTATCATCTATCTATCTATCTATCTATCTATCTATCTATCTATCTATCATCTATCTATCTATCTATCTTACATACATACATACATACATACATACATACATACATACATACATACAGTGTATCTAGGCTATATTTATGTATTCTTATTCATATGCATGTGTGTACATGTGTGTGTATGTGTGTGTGTACACTTTTAAAATCCTCCCAGTCCATCAAACTTCAAATCACATTCTAATATCTTCAAAGCTATTCAAAGTTATACATTTCAGAAATAAGTTTGAGGAGGTAATTCAATCTAAGGTCCTTCTAACTGAAGAATCTTTTAAGAGCTTTTTACATACTTACTAACATTTAAATCCTCTGCCCTGTGTGTGTCTGTGTATAAATATAGGGCTAAAAATCTTGGTGAAGAAATACAACAAATAAGATCTTTTATTGGTCTCTTGCATTGTTTTATAGCAGTCTAATACCAAAAAAAAATCTAGCATCAAGAAATGCATCACTTGAAAAATGCATTTCTACCCCAAGTTATTAAAAATTCAGGAGCACAGTTTTGGGATAAAAGGGACTAACGTATCTGTAGATTTTCTGTGGTAGCTTATTGTGTTGTGTTTTAGAAACACAATTTATGGGTTCCCCCCCCCCTTATCCTAGTATACACTGAATAAATAACTGGTATATCCTTGTAATTCTGATGCCAAGAATTAAGATGTGTAAGAATTTGATTTTGAGTGACTTCATATATGGCAAAATGCATAAATTATTCATGGATCTTTGTAAAATATGAAAACATAAAAATGATAAGTTAAACTCTAGCTAACCGCTTCCTCACTTTAACTTCTTTGATATAACATAATTAAGCTTCTGTATTATTAAACATGCTAATAACCTTGGGCAAAACAAAGTAACCTTCATGTACAGGGAAAATGCAAAGCTAAATACAACAATAAATAATAAAATACAATGCTTTTCAATATAATTGCAGTGTTACAAGGCTGAAAATGTTGTCCAAAGCTACATTGCCATGTCCATCCAATTGGACCAGTGGTAGATTGCTACAAGTTCTTCCCGGTTCTTGCGAACCAGTAGCGGAAATTTTGAGTAGTTCGGAGAACCGGTAAATACCACCTCTGCCTAGCCCGCCCCCAATCTATTCGCTGCCTCCCAAGTCCCAGCTGATCGGCTAAAAGGAAAAAAACTGTTTAAACTCTTGCCGCGGTGCCTCAAAGGGCCGCCCTATAGATGATCAGCGGTAAAAGGTAATCTGGTGGTAGACCAGTGTGCTCCAAAAACAGTTGGGTAAACTGGTGCGCGCCAAAAACAAATGGGTAGACCGGTACGGCAAGCAGTTAAAAGCCTGGTAGACCAGTACCTCTGCTAAATCCTAAAGAATTGTCACATGACCATCAAACCACGCCCACAAAATAAGCCACACCCACAGAACTGGTAGCAAAAAAATTTAGAACCCACCCCTGAACTGGACATGTATGATTGTGGGTACAATCGGAATTCTGATATTTTCAAATTCAAAATTAATCATTTGGGGGGTGGGAATAATCAAAGGTTTTTCTTCTTTTCCTCATAGCTGACGGGAAGCCTTCCATAAACCTCTAGATCTGTTGAGGTTGCAATTCCCAGAATTCTTTTAGCTATTCAAATGGGGAATTTGAAAAATTGCAACTGCAATACAACTAGAGGTGGTTTGTTTGTTTGTTTGTTTATTTATTTATTTAAATTGTGGCTAATGTCATTCATCTCCCATGTGTCTCTGGAAGATATTCACAGTATTTTCATCCATGTCTCCTAGTATATCTGTTTCAAATTATAATGGAAAATATTAAAAGACCACTACATAGGGCCCTATGGAGGAACAGATTTAAAAAACATATAGAATATGTGTGCTAGGTCAAATCAAATAACAAATAGTTTATGCTGCATTGTATTTCCTATGGAAGCCAACCTAATGCATCCAAAAACAAGAAATGTTTGATATAGATCTTATCTCATTTAATGGTTGTCTTAACAACATAGATGTCAAGAATATATGCATTGTCTACACTGAATGGCAACTTCATTCATGAATCTCAAGCAAAGGGTCTTTTTTACCACCTGATCATTTTAACTGGAAATACCAAGAAATGAATTTGGAATCTTCTGTGTAGAAAACACAGGCTATTTAATTGAGTTATGACCCCTGTCAAATTACATTTCAGCTGTAGTTAATCATCCCATGGTACATGGGCTTTTCAGTTTTTGCCAATTTTCAATGTGTTCAGATTAAACTTAGTGACTGAAGATTCAAATAAGGTAGAAAAAGATGGATGGAGTGCTTGGGAATCAATATTTGGATTGGGAATTGTAAAATAATATAGTTTTCATCACAAAAGTCTACAACCTTCCTTCCTTCCTTCCTTCCTTCCTTCCTTCCTTCCTTCCTTCCTTCCTTCCTTCCTTCCTTCCTTCCTTTCCTTCCTGCCTTCCTGCCTTCCTTCCTTCTTCCTCTTTTCCTTTTGTGCTGTCCTGTGGCCTGTTACACATTTCTCTAGAACTCTGAGCCACTTTCGAACCAAAAAAGCCTGTGCACCAACGGATAATATGTGTATCCAATCTATACCAGAATTTATGAAGATTGGAGAATATTCTGTTCGTTTGTTTATTCAAAATGTGACTGCCTGTTAAAATCAATGACTCCAAGTGGCTTACAATTCAATTTTAGAATAGAATAACAGAGTTGGAAGGGACCTTGGAGGTCTTCTACTCCAACCCCCTGCTCAGGCAGGAAACCCTCTACTATTTCAAACAAATGGTTGTCCAATCTCTTTTTAAAAACTTCCAGTGTTGGAGCATCCACAATCTCTGGAGGCAAGTTGTTCCACTGATTAATTGTTCTAACTAATTGTTCTAACAATTTAATTGTTTCGTTAAGATAGAACTGTAAGTAGCCATACTCAAATTGAATTTGAAGATTTTTGTGTCCCTAATGGTTATTAGTGAAGCTAGAACTTGAAGAGAGGTTCTAAAATGCAAAGCAGAGAAAGCTCAACTGTTTTGTCTAAAATGGAAAATCTAGGTTCTGGAACTTATAGTTGGCTAAATGAAACTATACCTCTATACCTCTAATGAAACTGTAGTAATGACAAATGTCTCTGTGTGCTTGAATCCTAAGCCACTTGGAACCAGATGGAAGACTCATAATTGAACTCTGTTTTTTTAAAGAGGGAAAACCATCTCTAAGTGATAATTTGCTTTGTAGCCAGAAAGTCTGAGATTTAAGCCCTGGCATCTGGTTTTTTAATGTACTAAGTCATTTCCAAGACCTCTGTATATCATGCTGCAAATTATATTGCTACTGGGCACAATTATGAGACTAGAGGCTTTCATTTTTCTGTGTTCCAAGTAAACAACTCAATATAAATTGCATGCAGATGTGCACACAAGATAGCTAACAGCATGAATGGGAAACTGATCTTAATGACATATGATGGCTTCATCATTCTTGCTTTTATGAGAAACATGTTCCTATTTGTGTTTGCATGGATGTAAATAGAATTCCCTGCACAGTTAAGAAGTCTGAATAAACAGCTATTCATTAGTGCATAGGAGACCTACATCCAGAGGATGCAGAGAGATGGCTCCTTCACACATCGCTGATCAATATTTAAATGAAGTATGGGACATATGAGGTAGGAGTAGTGCAAAACAGAGGCTCCAAGGAGTTTAATTCAGCTCCTGAAAGGCAGTCTCCAAAGGTGATATTCAAAAGGGCAAATTTATTATATACACAGCTGGAACACAATTTTTCAAACTATATTTAATTTCTAATACATTTAAGTGTGAATGCAATACAACCATATTTAGCATTCATCCTGGTTCTATCCATTTTTTTAGGAGTGGAGCCCCAAGCATGTCACTCTAGATCAATAATTGTGGTCCGCCAACTTGATCTAGCCTTCTGTGTACAAAAGTGTTGGAGCATAATCATTCAATAGGTTAGTTCCCTCAAAACACAAGTTGTCAGCATTCCAGAAAAACCTCTGCTCCAATTAAAAACTCTGAGGCAAGCGTTTTCTCAAAGTTCCATTTATTAGAGTAGGTATATTGGCACATCTTGGGAAAACCCGAATCTGAGAGTTCAGGGTTTTCCCTCAGTAAATCAAAACCCACAAAACCATCCCCTCACTCATCAGTCAAGCACATGCTCCAATCACCATCTGTTCCATCTCGAGACAGCACTCCAACCATTCCTTCTCCAGATGCAGGATCATCCTGACCTTGACCGACAGAAAGAATGCTATTTTGTCTAATTACAAATCCTCAATTAAATATCCCCTCCTACTTTCCCACACATGAGAAGGTGGCAGCTTGGAAGCTTCCGGCCTAATATGGCTTCCAAAGCTGACACAAGTTCAGTTTCCATAATGGTTGCATCTGCTATGAAAATACACTGCATGACACACCGTGTTTTATGACAATTTATTGTTCATGAAGAATAAATTCAGCTTGCACAAATGAGCAGTGCACCAATGCCAACTTTACTGCTACCAAATGTCATGACTGATGATTGATGTTTCTTCTTTGTAAACAGTGGTATTTTTACTTTTTTATTTTACTTTTGAGGGAGGAATAGCAAGCTGAAGTTGTCTTCATAAAAGTAGTGTTCACAATTATGACAAAAAACTAAAGAACCGGTGAGCAATCCATTTCTTTAGAACTTCTCTAATTAATTTTAAACTAAAATTAAGACAATTAATTATATTCCTTCCTTTTGATTACAATTAAACTGAAGGAGTACAACACTGATTTATTTGATCAAGGTTAAAATAAGACATTTGTTTGCAAAGTTCTAGCAATCCTTTATGGGCTTTTAGTTACACCAGGATTGAAAAACTGATGTTTTATAATGCTTATACCATGTTTTCCCGAAAATAAGACCCTGTCTAATATTTTTTGAACCCCGAAATAAGTCCTGGCCTTATTTTCGGGGAGGTCTTATTATTTTGGGGCATGTGGAGCAAGACGGGGTTCCTCTTGCTGTCTTACCTGATTTCCAGCTCTTTCTCCCTAACCCTAACCAGAGGAAATGGGGGGACCGGCTATGCATGCACATAAATATTTTCGGGAAGGGCTTATTTTAAGGGAGGGCTTATTTTAGCGCATGCGCTCAAAAGCCTGATTGGGCTTATTATTTGGGGAGTTCTTATTTTTGGGGAAACAGGGTTGATAACAGATGAGAGATTGTAAGCATGTTTCCCCAAAAATAGGACCCTGTCTTATATTTTTTTGAACCCTGAAATAAGCGCCTGGCCTTATTTTTGGGGAGATCTTATTATTTTGGGGTATGTGGAGCAAGACAGGCTTCTTCTTGCCATCTTGCCTGATTTCCAGTTCTGTCTCTCTAACCCTAACCAGAGAAAATGGCGAGGACTAGCTGCACATGCGTTTGAATATTTTTGGGAGGTCTTACTGTATTTTGGGGGGAGTTCTTATTTTCAGGGGAACAGGGTAGGGAGTGATGAGATACTTAAAGGTTAGTTTGTATTAGTTTTTATTGTGTAATCAAAATCCTTTATAAAAATTATGCACAGGAAACTGGTATTTTTTAAAGCTTGGGTGTGCGTGTATGTGTGTGCACAGATAGTTTGAAAATCTTAAACTGACTCAACATCATCCAGAGATCAGGTTAGACTTGAAGCTGAGCTTCCCAATTCCTAATCTAGCATCTTAACCATCTAACTACGTTGGCTGTAACTTTCTATCTTAAATTATACAGATTCTGATACAGATTTTTGTTCTAAGCTAAAAATTAGTGTATTTATTCAATGTATTTAGGTATATATTTAAAAGTAGGTTGTGAGGCAAATTACTACACAACATGCTAAACCCAATCATCTACTAATTCATGAGCTTTTCCCATGAGCTCTTGCTCTTGCTCAAGAAAGAACTGGCAAGGCTTCAAAACATCATTTGCTCTTCCTCCATCGGTCTAAAAGGGAGAAGACATGACTTGGTCACTGTAGTTAATCAATATTTGGATAGTACCCTGTATAGGCCAGGCCTGGCACTGACTTCTGTAAACAAATTTCTGAACCATTATTTCCCTTCCATTTTTCTCTCTGTAAAATTAGGAATGCAAAAAGAATAGCACCAATCTAGTTTGTGTCCCACAACATAGCTTTTTGGATGGAGTTAATTTAACCTGTTCATCCCTGAGACTTTTGAGGCATAATTTAATTCTATGAGAATTAAGTGACTGAATCAATTTATCAGGTTTTGGTGCGTATATGTGTGTGTGTGTATATATGTACCAGTGGTGGGTTTCAATTTTTCTTACTACTAGTTCTGTGGGTGTGGCTTGGTGGGCGTGGCAGGGAAGGATACTGTAAGATCTCTATTCCCACCCCACTTCAGGGGAAGGATACTGTAAAATCTCCATTCCCTCTCCACTCCAGGGGAAGGATACTGTAAAATTCCCATTCCCTCTCCATTTCAGGGGAAGGATACTGTAAAATCTCCATTCCCTCTCCACTTCAGGGGAAGGATACTGTAAAATCTCCATTCCCTCTCCATTTCAGGGGAAGGATACTGTAAAATCCCCATTCCCTCCCCACTTCAAGGGAAGGTTACTGCAAAATCTCCATTCCTTCCCCACTCCAGGGGAAAGATACTGTAAAATCTCCATTCCCTTTCCACTCCGGGCGAAGGATACTGTAAAATCTCCATTCCCTCCCCACTCCAGGGAAAGGATACTGTAAAATCTCCATTCCCTCCCCACTCCAGGAGAAGTTACTGCAAAATCCCCATTTCCTCCCGATCAGCTAGCACTTGGGAGGCAGAAAATAGATGGGGGCGGGGCCAGTCAGAATTTTTACTACCGGTTCTCCAAACTACTCAAAATTTCCACTACCGGTTTTCCAGAACTGGTCAGAACCTAGTGAAACCCACCTCTGATATGTACATATGTATTTAATCCCACTTTTATTATTTTGATAAATAACTCAAGATGACTAACATACCTATTATTCCCTTTTCTCTTATTTTTGCACTACAACATTGCATTGAGCAAGAGTGGAATACTAGAACGCACAATCTGCTGGTTTCTGGCCTGGAAGCTTAACCACTACACCAAACTAGCTCTCATGATAGATTAATGAGTTCTCATGATTAACTCATTAATTCATTTTACACACATGTTTTCACAATAGGAACAATAGTCTCTTCACATCAACCCACTGAATTATGTCGTAGAACAGGGCTTCTAGTGTTACAATGGGAGTAGACTCCTTCATGCATGCAATCAAGCCACAGTTTTATCTTGTAGCTGAACACGGATAGAGTTTGAGAAACCAACTCTTTTTAAAAAGAATATCCTTAGTGTAATCACATCAAAATTGGAATTCAGTACAAAAGTACATGTCAGAGTCAACCAGACTAACTGCTCTTTTATTGATAGGAAAAACTGCTGCTAAGGCTTTCAGGACATAATGAGATGAGAAGAGATGGGACAGTGATTAATCTCCCCCCACCCATATTTTTTTTTCTTTATTTTAAATGGCCCTTTTCATGATTTTTCATCCTTCAGGGTTCTGAAAAAATGTGTTTGCAAGGGCAAACGTGTGTTTCAAATTCAACAGGCAGATAATTCACTTGGGGAGCAATTTGGAACAGCAACGCAGCAAGTTGGCAATAAGGTTAAAAACTGTGCCCTCTACCCCGTCCCTCCAGATATACCCTTTCATTAAAAAACAAACACACTGTTCTTCTATTGTATAATTTACTCTACTTTTAACTGATTGGAAACTGATTTGCAAAACATCCAGTTCAGTTTTTTATTGTGTTCTTTTGCGGAGATTGAAGGTTGTGCATAACCATTTGACAAATGAATAAGCAAAAGTCACCTCTTATATTTCAAACAGCAGCATGTTATTCCTTGAGTATTTTTCAATGACTGAGTCCTTGTAAGATGGAAATAAATGTTGTTGTTGTTTTTTGCTCAGTTACTGTGATGTGTGGATTTTAAACAAAAGAACTGTTTTTAAAACAAACAGAAACTCACACAATCTTCCAATTAAAAATTGCCTTGAGGTGCAATAACAAAAGATGTATTAACTTACATTATTCCAACTTTTTGAACATTTGTCCAAAAAAACAATACCAAAGAAATGAATGTGTGTTTAACTTTCAAATAAACATTCTATTTATGAGTAGACTTTTCTTGTGTGTGTTTGTATATACATAAATAAAATAGCAAACTCTTTTATGAATCTCTCTTGAAAATTCTTTGATTTTCCTACCTTGCATTTGACTTTGAAATGAAAGGTGGCCCATTTCAAATTCAACTTCTCATCTTGAAGGCTTCTGCTTGACTATTATAAACATCTCCGAGTTGGCACCATGGAACAGTTTATTTTGCTGTTTCGCTTGGGGATTCATTTGATTCATTCAGCCCTATAGAGCCAACCCAAGGAGAATGGAGGTTCATTTCAGAGCAAAGTTTTCTTTTGCCCTGTGGTCCAATCATTCTGCTATCTTGTCTTGTTAACTGTCAATGGTAGGCACATCTTCCAAACTCTTGCTCCTTTGTACAAAAAAGAGCAATTGAAACAAAGCAAAATCATGTCAAAAATATTTCATTTTGTTTCCTATTTCCATCCATCTAGGGGAAATAATATATGGGAGAACACAATCCTGGGGAAAAAATTCCAAGAGAGACCAAATGAGAAAGGAAAGAAATACAGTCTCAGTACTAGAATGACTGGGATAAAACCATCAGGTATGTATATTCATTGTTAGGAACATTGAAGTATTATTATGTACTTTCATATAATGTATCTACCTTACCATTGTAGATGTACAATGCTGTCTTCATTGATTTGGGGGAATACATGTAGTCTGTTGCTAAAAGAAAGTTCACAGAGCAAACTGTGGAAAATATTGGAGAAGCAATGGGAAGTTCAAACCTCCAAAATTGTCGTGCTTGATAAATCAGGCTAGGACCTTCAAAGGCCCAGAATTGGCTTCCTGTTGCTTCCTTTAGTAAACTGCTACCATAATTTATCATGGTCACCCCCATTGATGGATCTAAATTATGACATAGGCACCCTATTTTTGGTACTTGGAAGGTTGCAGTGAGTGAAATGATGACATGAAATGGATAGATTCAGAAAACAGATAGAATGAGATTGGGATTTCCAATAGTTTTTCTTCTCTAATGTGGCTGTTTTTCTTCTTCCCCCTCTTCTTTATGTAAAGTCTCACTTTAAACCTATTTTTAGGGATTTTATGTTACAATTTTTGTGTGCTTTCTACCTTAAAATTGGGGAGAAACCAGTAGTGAAATTCAAAATTTTAAACTACTGGTTCTGTGGGCATAGCTTGGTGGGCATGGCAGGGGAAGGATACTACAAAATCCCCATTCCTTCCACACTCCTGGGGGAAGATATTGCAAAATCTCCATTCCCACCCCACTCTGGGGCCAGCCAGAGATGGCATTTGCCGGTTCACCGAACTACTAAAAATTTCTGCTACCAGTTCTCCAGAACCTGTCAGAACTTGCTGGATTTCACCCCTGGGAGAAATCCCACCATGCAAGCTTGTGTATGATTGACATAGTCACAAGAGGTTCTGAGGGCCACAGAGAAGGTATTTAGGGACACAATGTCTGGCCTTGAGTTAGATAAGAATGCTGGAGTCTGTGAGTGGAAGGTGACTGGATGTGTCAGCAGCAAATTTTGTGTCAAATTGGACTTCAGGCCAAAGATGGGTTTTATACAGCTTTCTTGGAAAAATTGCCATTTAATTAGAATTATGGGGGGTTTCTAGAGCAATTGGTCTGAGGATTGGTGTTCTAAGTCTCTTTATTTAACTTATGGCTGAACATTTTTAGCTACACAAATGGCTTTAATGTGATTAGGTGATTTTACTTCAGCTGGAATTTCCTTTTGGAATGATCCTTTGGTTCTGGACAAGTTGTATTTAGGTCACTGAAGATTGAAGCCCTGAAGGAGATAACAGAAACGAATGAGCTCGAATTATTTTTGCACCCTGACAAATACTCTGGGGAGAAGTTAGCAGAGAAGTCTTCTAAAGATTTAAAACTACCTACTTTTTCAGCAAGTAAGTAGATATTCATTATATTCTCATTACATTGAGTCTCATAGGCGAGAGGCAAAAAATAATACCACTAGCTTATCTCTTTTAAGAAGAGAGGAAGGTAATGGGAAGGTCTTGGATTTATTGTGTGGCCTGTGGGAGACCTTTCAGGAATTAAGAAAGCTGGAAGACTCAGAAAATCTGTGATCCAAAGCTGTAAATGATGTTTGGCATGTACCAAAGTCAGACAGCTCAGGCACTTTTAAAAACTCTAGTGGATATTAAACTCTTTACATATTTATGACTACATTAGAAGTAGATCAGGCTAACTCTCACTGGTTGTGAGAGTTGTGAGACACAAACATCTTGTGTTGGTACCCTCCATGTAATTTATCTTTTATTACATTTATATCTTGTTTTCCTCTGGATAGAAGTTGACCGCCTCATTGAAACCCTGGGAGTGAGCATTTATTTTATTTTATTTTTTCTTTAGTTATAGAACAGGGGATCCCCAATCCCCGGGCTATGGACTGGTATCAGTTTGTGGCCTGTTAGGAACCGGGTTGCAAGCTGGAGGTGAGCAGCAGGCAAGAAAAACTGTGCATGCATGGGATGTAGGTTGCACATCCCCCGCCCTGCCCAGGTCCATGAATTGTCTTCTACAAAACCAGTCCCTGATGCCCAAACAGGTTAGGGACCACTGCTACAGAGGGTTTGTCTGGTGATTTAGGGCCCTGGAAGATGACCACTATCAGCCGGGGTAATGCTGACCACTCCAGGGTAGAGCAGGTATGGTAGTGCCTGTTTGGAGGATCTGAGTGGGAATTGATTTGGCATGTGTTCAGGGGTGGGCTGCTGGGGGTTCGCAGGGGTTCAGGAGAACCTCTAGCTAAGATTCTGTGCAGTTCGGAGAAACCCCAAATCCCACTCCTGGCTGGCCTCGTCCACCCCTCCCAGGAGTCCCTACACAGCCTGTTTTGGATGCAGGTAAGTGCAGGGCATGCATGGAGAGGTGGAAAACAGGTCTACTGGAAGTTTGGGAAGGCCGGAAAGCCTTTTTCCGGCCTCCAGAGGGGTTCCAGAGCCTGGAGAGGCTGTTTTCACCCTCCCAGAGGCTCAAGGAAAGCCTCCAGAGCCTGGGGAGGGCACTCCACTGTGGTGCAGGAGGCTGACTAGGCCATGCCCACCATGGCCACACTCACCCAGAAACCAGGCAGAGAACCCCTTGCTAAAATTTTTGAAGCCCACCCCTGCATGTGTTCATTGGTCTCCCATAAGAGCTGGAATCAAGATAACTGGTCTAATAGTCTTCTAGAATGGTTGACGCATTCTAGAATCTGATTCAACACCTTTTCTCTTCCCTCTACATCAGTTACCATGGAAAGAAGAGGGAAGAATGAGTCTTAGATGGCGCTAGTTTGACAAAAATAGTAATTAATCTGTGACTTTGGGAATTTCAGAAGTGATATGAACAGATTTCTTCCTTGCTGCCTATCTTGTTCTAAACCATTCCTTAATGTATTTCGTTTCCAGCATTCCATAACTGAAGAAGATATATTTATTTGCTAACATTCATCTTGATATCTTTCAACAAATTAAGAGAGGATTTAATCAGATAAAACAAATATTGTTTGGGACTGTACAAACACAATATGATATGTGATTTTTTCCCTTTGATATTCAAATAGTGCCTTTGGAGGATACTTGAGCCAAAAATATCCACATCAAATATCAGAATAGAGAACCTTTATCGTAAAGGCAGCATTCTTGCCAAGACCTGAGATCATTCATAGATTGCCAATGTGAATGGAATAGGATTAGCAATAAGACTACTTTCACATATCAACATCAGCACTTTTGATGGTAGACGGAAAAAAAACCTCTTGCCTCTTCAAGCTGTGTATTAAGAGACAACTGGGAATTAAATGGAAAGTAACTGAAAAACAAAAAGACTGAAATCATCATCTTGTTGATGATTCAGCATAAACCAAGAAAAAGATCCTGCTCAGCTCCAAAAACCAATTTTTCAAATTAAAAATTAACTTTTTGGAAGTCAGATCAATTTCCAAACAGCTTCTTGATTACTGTAGCTAGGCATATGATCTCAGTTGGCAAAATACCGATTTTCCAGACTGTTATTAATCCTGCCAGACAGTTGAAACTCTCCTATTTCCCTGGAGCTTTCGATATAAAATGCTATTCTTAAATTTATATGAAGCACTTCAGAATTCTCTCATTAATCCTTGAAAAAATCCTATTTTTAGACAATGGAGAAAAGCCAAAATGAGGTAAGCTTTAGTGTTAACTCTTTGGTTTGAGAAATTTGCAAGCATTATTTTGCACAGAAGGGTGACTAATCCAATATAATGGTAAAAAGAAAAACAAATCAAAAGGCACAATATTTGACAGATTTTGCTGACATTGTTGTATTGTATGTGTTTGTTTCTTTCACCAATTCCCCTTGGAACTGTACAAGTTAAATCAACCACAAGATTGGGAAAAGAAAAATGCTGTAATTTCCTAATGTCATAGAGTCAAGATTTGACTTGAATTTTGACTTTCTGGTCTGAGATTGTTACACTATATAAGAACCCAACATATAATCTTAAATTGGTTGCCAAAAGTATTCTTTTCCAAGGCTTCTCATGAAAGTTGAATTTGCCACAAATCCAATACAGTGATGTTACCAAAATGCAGAGGACTTGGGGCAACAGAATTTAGAGCACAGAATATCAGAGTTGAAAGTGACTGTGGAGGTCTTATAGTCCAGTCCCTTGCTAAAGCAGAAGATCCTATACCATTTCAGACAGGTGGCTGTCCAGTGTCTTCTTAAAAGCCTTCAGTGATGAAGCACCCACAACTTCTGAAGGGAAGCTGTTCCACTGGTTGATAGTTCACACTGTCAAGAAATTTCTCCTTAGTTCTAGTTTGGATCACTTTTTGATTAGTTTCCATCTGTTGTTTCTTGCCTGTTTTGGTAAATAGGTTGACCTCCTCTTCTTTATTTTTTATACGGTATATTATTGTTTATGGGAGCCAATGTTTCCTAGTGCTGGTTTAAAATTCATTTTGAAATGAGGTGCCTAACTAATATGAGGTGCCTTACTAATATGGACTTAGTAAGCCACTGTGAGATGCTTTGTGATCATAGTGACCATAATTAGCAATCACACTTAGACTTATATAAACTTCACAGTGCTTTACAACCTTCTCTAAGTGGCTTACAGAGTCAGCATATTGTCCCCAACAATCTGGGTCCTCGTTTTACTGATCTTGGAAGGATGGAAGGCTGAGTCAACCTTGAGACTCGGCGAGACTCGAACTGACAAACTGCTGGCAGTCTGCAGTCAGCAGAATTATCCTGCAATACTGCATTCTAACCAATGGTAATGCATCACCATTACCTTCTTCTGTCAATCACAGGCTTGGCAAAATAAAGCAACATATTGTAAAATTAATGGTTATGTGTGATAGATAAATGACCGACTCAAAAATAAGATTTGTCACTAACGTATTTATTGCATATTTATTTATATTTATTAAAATACATATTTGTTGAAATAAAGACTTGGTTTCATTTGATCTGCTAGCTCTGAAAGCTGCCTTTGATGAAAAGAACTTATTCCCCAAAGAAATTCTGGACCGTGAAAAACGGTCAAGACAGTTGCAGGAAGAAATGTGTCCCAAAGATAGGATAACAAGTGAGAGAAAGCAAGGGAAGGTGAAACGAAAATGAATCATTCCTGATTTCAAAAGGAAGGTAAGAATGAAGGCTACGAGCCTTGACAATGTAAGAGCTGCAACTTTTGTTTCCTCCCATTCAGAAACACATAGGATGGAGAAGATGCTAAAATGAGAAAAAGGTACATGGTAAATACTATAATGAAAGCATGAAAACGTAATGGATGATTTAGCTTTTTTTATGTTTAAAATTGACTCTTTCCACTTTGGAACTGCACAAAGAACATTTCAATGAAGTAAGACCAGATGACAATGCACGTTAATCAATCACTCTTAAAATGTATTAAGAAAGAATAACTGTGCCTTTTCCCTTGAGGATGAGCTGAGAATTTTTTTTTTATAATACTAATGGTGTTTATAATATAGCTAGATTAAAGCCTTCAGGACATTTACATAGTTGCTGATGTTGCCATGGAGGAAACTCAATCCAGAGCTGCAAAGGAAGAATAACAGTTGAAATGTGGAACCCAATAAACATGAACACAGGGAAGCTCAACATGGTGAAAGATAAAATGAATCAACTAAAAAATTGACATCTTAGGCATCAGCCAGTTGAAAAAGACTGAAATTGGACACTTTCAGTAAGAAGATCATACTGTGTACTTTGATAAAGTGTCATCAAATCATTGAAACTCTTAGTGACCACATATATAGAGTCTCTCAAAGGGATGTGGTGGCTCAGTGGCTAAGATGCTGAGCTTGTCGATAGAAAGGTCGGCAGTTCAGCGGTTTGAATCCCTAGTGGCGCGTAATGGGGTGAGCTCCCGTTACTCGTCCCAGCTTCTGCCAACCTAGCAGTTCGAAAGCATGTAAAAAATGCAAGTAGAAAAATAGGGACCACCTTTCCCTTCCCACCTTTCGTGGGAAGGTAACAGAGTTCCGTGCGCCTTTGGTGTTTAGTCATGCTCGCCACATGACCACAGAGATGTCTTTGGACAGCGCTGGCTCTTCGGCTTTGAAATGGAGATGAGCACCGCTGCCTAGAGTTGGGAATGACTAGCACATATATGCGAAGGGAAACTTTACCTTTACTATAGAGTCTCTCAAGGACAATCTGGCCTTAACCTTGCCTTTCACTCTTCTATTGCTACTGTAACAGAATCTATCCAGTTTCCTGGTGGTCATTCTGTTTTCCATCCTTCCACCTTCCCCAGTATTAGAAGACCCTTCTCCAGGAATCTTGATCTTCACATAAGATATCTAAACATGCTTTAACATAGTAGAGTAATTCAAGTCATTCATTTATCCCTTTACTGAGTTGATTGCTGATGCATTTTTTGTTTTGCTTTCTTTTCTGTTGGCTGTCTATGGCATTCTCAGAAGTCTTCTCCAATACCAATGTTCAAAAGTGTCAATTCTCTGTCAATCCCACCTCTTCAAACTCCATTCTTTGCTTCCGAAGATTGTTGCAATGAATATCATTGCTTGTGTTAAACGCATCATGACATATGAATATCTTTTCCAAGGCCTTCATGGCTGCTCTGCCAAGTTCTAATCTGTGATGGACGGCTTGCTTGTTTGCTTGCTTGCTTGTCCCTTTGTTGTTGATGGTTGAGCCTAAAAGGCAGAAGCTATGTACCTATTTCAATATCTTCATTACCAATTCTAGGGCAGGTTATTGGATCTGTTGTCATTAGGGAATCATCCTTATTGTTGTTGTTGTTGTTAGTTGCGAAGTTGTGTCTGACCCATCGCGACCCCATGGACAATGTTCCTCCAGGCTTTCCTGTCCTGTAACAGCCTCTGGAATCCATTTAAGCTCATGCCTACTGCTTCAGTGACTCCATCCAGCCACCTTATTCTCTGCTATCTTTCCCAGCATTAGGCTCTTCTCCAGTGAGTCCTTCCTTCTTATTAGTTGGCCAACATATTTGAGTTTCATCTTGCCTTCTAAACAGCAGTCAGGGTTGATCTCCTCTAGGACTGATCGGTTTGACCACCTTGCAGTCCAAGGGACTCGCAGGAGTCTTCTCCAGCACCATAGTTCAAAGGCCTCAATTCTTTGGCACTCAGCCTTCCTTATGGTCCAACATTCACAGCAACATCACAAATTATTGCAGTCCCTTCCTCCAGTTTTAAAACTATGCTTATTTTCTTCCAAACCAGCTTTCCTTAATAAATATTCAGCATATAGCTTAATTAAATAAATAAGAAGATAAAATACAGCCTTGTCTCAGTCCTTTGCCAACCTGGAGCCAGTCTGTTTCATTATGTACTTCCAAACCTGTGTGTAGGTTTCTTGTCTTTTTGAGGACAATAAGATGATTTTTTTCATTCTTTTTTTCTAAGCATATTTTAGAGTTTAATATTGTCACAACTGAAGGCCTTTCTATGACCAATGAAGTACATACTGACTTCTTTTTGGTATTTCTTAATTTTCCTAATTATTCAGCATGCATCAGAAATAATGTCTTAAGTTCCTCTGCCTTTTCTAAAGCCATCTTGAACATCTAGCACCTTTTGTTCCATACGGGGCTCCTATATGCGTAGCAGAGTCCTAAGCATGATTTTCCTAGCTTGTAATATTAAGGACATTGTGAAATACTTTGTATGGCGTCTCTTCCAATCTGTTGGCAAATGCAAGCTTGTAGCACTCCTTGAAGGAAAAAGTCAAAGGATGGATGTTACACATGGTCCCATTTCAACTGATGAGAGAGATATTAAATATTTCAGTTCAAAGGAAGAAGGCAATACAAACGAATCTGACAGTGGAAAAATTCTCCATAAAAAGATAATCAAACATACAAGTAAGTCCAGTGGATGAACTGTTCTGTACTATTAGAACTCTGAAACAGTTTTCAAGCCCTCACAAATAACACAGGTTGATAATTACCTCTACCTACTAATGCATATATGGAGAAGTAGAATTGCACGTTACAGGACATATTAACATGGACTTTGATCATTTCAAAGGGGTGATGCTCTCATGGAATTCATGAAAGGGGAAAGAGAAATACCAAAAATCAGTAACTTAAAGTTCAAATTATGTTGATGGACAGATTTGGTTTAGAGCAGGGGTATCAAACTTGATTTCCTTGAGGGCTGCATCAGGGTTATGTTTGACGTCTAGGGGTCAGGTGGGCATGGCCAGGGTGGGGGTGGCTAGCTCAACATCACTCAGCTCAAAATCACTGGTGTCAGGGGTGCCTTTGGTGGCCCGAGTGCTCTGCCAATGAAAACGGGCTCCCAAGCTGCATTTCCAACTGAGATGGCCTCCTGCAACCCTCTGCCAGGGAAAATGAAGTCCAGGAGGGCCGCATGTGGCCCTCTCCCGAGCTCCATTTTTGCTGGCAGAGGCAATGCAGGCCAATCCTTTGCTGTTTCCAGGACAGCCCGTGGGCCAGATCTAAGCACTCTGTGGGCCGGATCCGGGCCCTGGGCCTTGAGTTTGACAACCCTGGTTTAGAGGATCATAATCTGAGTTATCTAGAAGATATTCTCTCGGCATGAGAGGGGTTGCAGCATTTTTTTAAAAAAAAACTGATAAAGCTGTATGTGATAGAAGCATGGTGGGTTTGAGTCAGGAAACTTTAATTTCTATAATATAGTACCTTTCATTATAGTTTGTTATACTTGAAAACCATGACACAATTGATGTACAGTTCTTCAGTATAGAAAAAAGCAGGAGTATTGCTAAAATGAAATTTATTAAACCACTTGATGAAAATCAGAAAGGAAGTGGCTTAGCATGAATGACCTTAATTCTTTATACATTAATTGTCAGAGCATGAGAAATAAACAAGTCAGTACAGCGAGGCAAATGCAATTTAAGAAGTATGATAGATATTTGGTGAGAGGAGACCCTTGATTGAAATACAATGGTTGACTCATACAATTAGTTCAGAAGGAACAGAAGCAATAGATGGAGGAATAGATTGCACAACATCCATTCCTTCTCAGAAACCCAAATAAAGTAATTGGCAAAACAGTCAGTACCTCTGGATTAAAATAAGCAGACAAACGAATAAAAACAATACACTTGTGGATGTCTATTATTGTCCCCCTACCCAAGGAGAAGACGTGAATGAGGCATCCTGAAAGAAAATTGCAGATCTTTCAAATATGTATGAAGTAGTAGTGCTATAACATTTCCCTCACTTGTAGATATTTTGAGAGATGAACTCTGCCAAATCTTTCTGGAAAATTCCTGACTCGTCTTGCTGACAGATGTCTTATTAAAGGGCAAGGAAGGTATAGAGGACCTTCTACCCTTGAGCATTCCCAATACGGAAATTAAGCTGAGGAACTGGATGTAACAAGTAGATTGGTGGGAAAATGATAGCGCAATGCTGACTTGTTTAATTATAATGGAAACTAAAGCAGCATGCAGTCCAATGCATATCTTGGACTTAAAAAAAGAGAAGGTATTAATGAACTCCAGCATCTGTTCACCATAAGTCAGATAGCACAGGAGGAGAAGCAGGATAGCATAGAGAATTCCAGTGTACTCCTGATAAATAGGATAACATTAAATGAGAAACTAACGAGAACAGGAAGAAATACAGTATATCGATAAGATTTCAGAAAAACTAAAGCTCAGAATGGTTGGTACGATTGATGAAAGGTGTTGATGAATACGAAAACAGTTTCTCTAGATACAAATTAAAAGGAAAAGAAAAACATCAGAGTGTTTTTTTAGTCAATGAAGATGGAAACAGTACTGTCTGCAAGGGGATAAAAACCTGACTATACTTGCCACCTATGAGCCCAATGTCTACAGATGTTGATTTTTGTATGGATAATGAAACATGGAATCATTATATAAAATACAGTAGGTTAAAAAGAACTGTAGTTATAAAAATGTACTATAAATTAATATATATGTACTTGAATAATATTTATATAGGCCAGTGATGGCTAACCTTTTTGACATTGAGTGTCAGGAGAGGGCGGGGGAGTGTCACGCATGCGCATGCCCACACCGATAATTTTATGTGCCCTGCCCTGCGCATGCACGTGCAACCCCCCTCCCCCCTGCTCCTGGCACATGATGGCCTGGTAGGCCCGTTTTTCTTTCTTACCTGGTTCCAGATCCTCTCTATTTATCTGGGAAGGGCGAAAACAACCTTTCCTACTCCCTCGGATGGTCTCCAAAGGCCTGAAATGGCCCATTTCCCAACTCCCAGTGAGACAGGAAGTGACGTTTTTTGCTGTCCCCAGCCTCTAGAGCCTTTCTAGGAGTCTCTGGAGGCTGGGGACAGCAAAAACATCACTTCCTGTCCCACCTGGAGGTTGGGAAATGGGCCCTTTCTGGCCTTTGGAGGGCCTCCAAGGGAGTGGGAAAGGCTATTTTTGCCCTCCGCAGATCAGGGGTGAAATCCAGCAGGTTCTGACAGGTTCTAGAGAACCGGTAGCGGAAATTTTGAGCAGTTCGGAGAACCAGTAGCGGAAATTTTCATTAGTTTGGAGAACCGGCAAATACTACTTCTGGTTGGCCCCAAAGTGGGGTGGGAATGGAGATTTTGCAATATCCTTCCCCTAGGAGTGGGGAAGGAATGGGGATTTTGCAGTATCCTTCCCCTGGAGTGGGGTGGAAATGGAGTTTTTTCAGTATCCTTCCCCTGCCACACCCACAAGCCATGCCCACCAAGCCACACCACACCCACCAAGTCACGCCCACCGAACCGGTAGTAAAAAAAATTGGATTTCACCACTGCTGCAGATGCATAGAGAGGATCTGGAGCCAGGTAAGAAAGAAAAACGGGTCTTCCCCATGTCCACCCCCCCCCCAGGCCCTCCGGAGGCAGGAAACAGCCTGTTTCCCTACTTCTGGTGGGCCCAGAAGGCCCGAAAATCAGCTGGTCGGCATGCACATGCACGCCAGAATTGAGCTGGCGTGCCCACTAATATGGCTATGCATGCCACCTGTGGCACGTGTGCCATAGGTTCGCCATCATGGATATAGGCAAATGGCCCTTGACTTACAGTTCATTTAGTGACCATGCAACACTGCAAAAAGTGACTTGTGACCATTTTTCACACTTATGATCATTACCAGAGACCCAAAACTGTGAGCAAAATTTAGGGCTTGGCAACTGGTTCATATTTATGACAGTTGCAATGTCCTAGAGTCATGTGATCACCTTTTGCAACCTTTTGACAAGCAAAGTCAATGGGAAAGCCTGATTCACTGAACAACCATACTAATTTAACAACTCCAGTGATTCACTGAACAACTGTGTCAAGAAAGGTCATAAAATGGAGCAAAACTCACTTAACTACTATCTCGCTTAGCAATATAAATTTTAGGCTCAATTTTGGTGTTAGGTTTAGGGCCACCTATAGATAAGTATACACAGAATTGTAACTGTTAATTGCTGTAATGATATATTATGCTTTGTTTCTTTTCTTTTTTTTCTGTTATCTTTTTGCATTTTTGAATACTTTCAATGCATAGTTTTACTATGTACTTGCATTATAATTATCTTTATCTTCATTTTCTGGGTTTTAAATGAAAATGGCAATTAGTATCACAACAAAAGTGCTGCCTCTTTGTAGGTATGTGTAACAGTGACACATGTACAAAAAAGAGACAGGGCTTTGATTGTGGTGCTCTGATTGCCACTTGATCAGTTTCAACCTTTTCCTTCTCTCCTGCCCCCTCTCCCACCCTGCTACAGATGCCGTTGGATAGACGATGATGCCTTCTTCAACAAAAAAGGATATGCTCCACCAAGAAATGTTAAAGAATGGGATTGAAGATGCTTAAATTAGAATGATCAGAGAATAATTCTTCTTTGAATGCATTTAACTTTCCAAGATCAGATGAACTGCACTGCTGAACTTATATCCAACAGAACTCCTGACAAACTGGATGACCGAATAACTAAAAGAAAACAAATGTCTTGTCATCATAAAGATGATCCATGGAACTGTAGACCCGTAAGGAACAGAATAACAAGAGTTTGAAGAGACCTGGAGGTCTAGTCCAACCCCCTGCTCAAGCAGGAGACCCTATACCATTTCAGATGAATGGCTGTCCAGTCTCTTTTTAAAAGCATCCAGTGATAGAGCACCCACAACTTCTGAAGGCAACCCTTCCACTGGTTGCCTTCTCATTATCAAAACATTTCTCTTTATTTCTAGGTTGCTTCTCTCCTTGATTAGTTTTCATCCATTGCTTCTTATCCTGCTTTCTGGTTCCCTCAGGAAGTGAGGGGAGCCGAATGTCAACTTGCAAAGCTTTCAAGTTGCCATGAGCAGGAGGGAGGGAGAACTGAAGTGAATTCCAAACATTCTTTCTGACCGCAATCAGAAGGAGGGCGTTAGGGTTCACAGCCAGCCAAAGTCGTTAATTGGAGAATGTGATTTATGACATGGCCAGAGAGGGGGGGAGAGACAGGGTCATAGGGGAACGTAAATCTACGCAGGGTCAGTCATAGCTGCATCCCAGTATTGCCGGAATGGTGCTCCTAATAAATGACTATATTTCCTTTGAAGTTTGGATCGTGGCTCATGAATTAATTAGGGCATCTTTCAGAAACTTGACACTGGTGCTTTGAAAAATAAATTGACCCCTTCTTTGTGACAACCCCTCAAATATTGGAACACTGCTATCATGTCACAGCTAGTCCTTCTTTTCACTAGACTAGACCTACCCAATTCCTGCAACTGTTCTTCATATATTTTAGCCTCCAGTCCCTAAACATCTTTGTTGCTGTTTTCTGCACTCTTTCCAGAGTCTCAACATCTTTTTGATATTGTGGGGACCAAAACTGGTTCAGGATTTCAAGTGTGGGCTTACCCAGGCCTTATAAAGTGGTACTAACACCTTCAAATCAGTCTGGTTGTGATTGCAGTACCTGGGATTACTGTGATTATTTGGCATGACTTCCTAATGGTTTCAATAAATCTCCCTTATCTGTAGTGCTGAGGTTGGTGAACTTGTCTAAGTGGTTCATTCCTGCCTGTTGGGTGAAACCTGATATCCACTTAATCTTATCTCAATTTTTTGATAAGGTAGCTTCATTGACTGATAAATAATGTTGCATCTAGGTTTTAACAAAAATAGACTGTGTGACGTTTTGATTAGCAAGATAATTAAATGTGTGCTGGTAGCCTGACAAGTGGATATATACTTGGCCTGAAATACCACACTCAAAAGAATGTCATCAATAATTTTTCATCAAAACGGAACTAGGTATTAAATTGGATGCCTCCAGCTTCTGTCTTGGGTTTTCTACTCTTCAATATTTTTATTAATGACTTGATTGAAATGGTGAAGTGACTGCTTAGTCAATAGAATAGCTATTTCAGAAGATAGCTGATATCCTATAAAACACAACTAAAAATTAGAAGTGAAAACTTACAGAAAAGGGTGGAAAGGAAAGAGTTTCTAAATTATAGGAAGGGACACCTCTCCTGCGCGAGCTGCATTGGCTTCCAGTGGTCTTCCGGGTGTGCTTCAAGGTATTGGTTCTCATCTTCAAAGTGCTCGATGGCTTAGGGCCCATTATTTACGAGACCACCTTCTGCCACCGATAACCTCCCACCGGCCAATACGCTCCCACAGAGAGGGCCTCCTCAGGGTGCCGTTGGTCAGGCAATGTCGGCTGGCGACCCCCTGGGGAAGAGCCTTCTTTGTGGGGGCACCTGCCCTCTGGAATTAGCTACCCCCAGGGATACGACTGATCCCGGACCTCCGTACTTTCTGTCGGGCTCTGAAGACTTTTTTATTTCAGCAAGCCGGGCTGGGTTAAAAATCTTTTAATTGTTGAAATTTATGGGTAAGGGATTTTAAATTGGGGGAATTTAATTTTGTTTTTATAGTATTTTAATGTTTATATTGTATGTTTTTTAATTTTGGCTGTTCACCGCCCCGAGTCCTTCGGGAGAGGGGGCGGTATAAAAATTTAATAAATAAATAAATAAACTATTCCACTCCATTCTGCTTTTTTGTCTTTTCCTCACTGGGTATGTTCAAACAGAAGTCAGACAGACATCTATCAAGGGATCCCTTAATTTGGCATCCTGCGCCAGGCGAGAGTTGAACAAAACATCTCTTTCCAACTTTAGGGTTTTAAAACTGGCAGAAAAGTGGGCTACATTCAATCCACAAAACACAGATTTCTCATAATAGTACAGAGAACAGTAACATGGGCCAGAAGTTTGACCTGATGTAAAATAGTTTCCTATGTTACTGATCTATAGTAGTACTAATAATTACATCATTAACATAGTTATATGCAAACTAGGACTCTTTTGTTCCTTTGTTCATCAATATTAATATTTATGTGTAGAAACACTAATAAGCTTCAAAGGAACCTTCTTTTTCCTGGAACTGAGTTTGAAAGAAGTTCAAGTAAATACTAAGGATTATTTAATGTACCTTTGTGTACTCATATAATTTTAGGGTTTGTGGATGCTCAGATGAGGTTCTAGCGTTGCTAATGTTATTACTGCATTGTAGATTATTGGAAATCCAAAGAGATCCTCATGTCTTTAGAAGTATTCAAGAATAAAAATAAGAATGTTTATTTTTTAAATGTTACTTATGACATTTTTTAAAAAAAATATAGGAATATTCAGAGCTGTGAACAATACGATATGCATTAAATCAGTGAATAAATCTTAGAAAGTCCAAAGTAAACAATGTATTTAAAAAAATCTAAGAAAATTACAAATATTTGCCAGAACATTTATGTTTATTATTAACATTGGAACTACTTTGTCTGGTTTTTAAAGTTTAATGGTGTAAGGTTTTCTGTATTTTTTTTTACTGCTATTTAGTGATCAACCATTAAGTCTTTGCACCTCATATATGTTAACTTTTATTAAATATAACTGTGAAGAAATGAAATTGCAAACTAATTTGAAATATCTGTTACATTTAAACACTAAAAATAATTGTTGCTTGAAATACATCTAGAGGGAAATTGAATATTAAGCAGTGGTGGGATTCAGCCAGTTCTTTCCGGTTCAGATGAACCGGTAGTGGCAACTGCGGGAGGCTCCGCCCACCCGCCCGGACATAATGTGCGAGGAAAGAGCATTTGTGGAAAGCCATGCACATGCACAGAAGAGGCACGTGCTAGCGCGTGTGCTCTCACATTTGCGAACTGGTAGGGAAGGTAAGTGAATCCCATCTCTGATATTAAGTATTGTACTATCCATAAAACAAAGTAAATCAAGAGTTTAAAAAGTCAGAATAACTTTAAATGATGATCAGAATACATTTCAGAGGCATTGTAATTCACTGTAAGCCTTGCAGAGTGACTTTGTAAGAATAGAATAGAATAGAATAGAATAGAATAGAATAGAATAGAATAGAATAGAATAGAATAGAATAGAATAGAATAGAATTTTTTATTGGCCAAGTGTGATTGGACACACAAGGAATTTGTCTTGGTGCATATGCTCTCAGTGTACATAAAAGAAAAGATATGTTCATCAAGAATCATAAGGTACAACACTTAATGATAGTCATAGGGTACAAATAAGCAATCAGGAAACAATATCAATATAAATCATAAGGCTTCAAGCAACAAAGTTACAGTCATACAGTCATAAGTGGGAGATGGGTGATGGGAACGATGAGAAGATTAATAGTAGTGCAGACTTAGTAAATAGTTTGACAGTGTTGAGGGAATTATTTGTTTAGCAGAGTGATGGCGTTGGGGAAAAAGCTGTTCTTGTGTCTAGTTGTTCTGCTGTGCATTGCTCTATAGCGTCATTTTGAGGGTAGGAGTTGAAACAGTTTATGTCCAGGATGCGAGGGGTCTGTAAATATTTTCACAGCCTTCTTTTTTGACTCATGCAGTATACAGGTCCTCAATGGAAGGCAGTTTGGTAGTAATTGTTTTTTTCTGCAGTTCTAATTATCCTCTGAAGTCTGTGTCTGTCTTGTTGGGTTGCAGAACCAAACCAGACACTTATAGAGGTGCAGATGACAGACTCAATAATTCCTCTGTAGAACTGGATCAGCAGCTACTTGGGCAGTTTGAGCTTTCTGAGTTGACTTTGTAAAGTGAGATGACCAGTGTATAAATTTAATAAATGAATACATAAAGACATCTTAGAAAAGAGGATTGTGAAATATACTTCTTGAATTTTGTCTGAGGGCATTGTGTAGGCTAGCAGATTTATGTTTGGAGACATGGTGATGAGTGCAGTTTTAAAATTGGAAGAAGAAAGATAAATAACTGTGCTACATTGATAACACTTTTCTGAGAGCTGAAAATGCAGAGGATTTGCAAGTTCTAGTAATAAAAATCAGAGAGCACAATGAAAAAAAAAGGGACTAAGATTAAATATAAAGAAGATCAAACTAATGGCAACAGATACAAGAGCCAGCCTTGGAACTGACAATGAAGATACTGAAGTGTAGGTAGCTTCTGCAATTTAGGATCAACTAACCAGAATAAAGAAACAAGCAGTTAAGAAACACACAACAAAATAGCACTTGATAGAGTAGTTATGAAGGCCTTGGAAAAGATACTTACATGATGTGTTGTATTTATGCATACAAAGATCAGTATTGTATAGGCAATGGTAGTTCCTATGAGATTCTATGCAAATAAAAGTTGGACTTTGAAGAAGCAAGATGGAACAGAATTGACACTTTTGAATTTTGGCTTTGGGGAATACTACTAGGAATTAAAATGGATCCAGAAAACAAAATGGATTATTGAATAACTTGAGCTAAAATCTTACTCAAGGCACAAATAACCAAGATCACATTATTCTAGTTTGGACATGTTATGAAAAGTCTCTGGAGAAAGCTCTAATTTTGGGGAAAATGGAAGGAAAGGGAAGAAGTGGCAACTAGCAGTGAAGTGGATGCATTTACAGTGATAATGAATGCATTGTTGGAATACCTGAAGGACCAAGCTAGGAGACAATCTACCTATGTGATTACTAATCAAAGCTTGATGGCACATAATCAATACATAAACAAGTTGGTAATTCATATGTCATTACCAGAGGGAATGTACATCACAAAGAAGGAGATAAGTGAGCATTTGTGCATAATTTGTGCTTCTGGATGCCCACCAAATGGTTAACATAAATATAAAACCTATTTTGAGTCTATTCTTTTCCAAGTAAACTTATTTTGTGATGAGTGTATGCGAGTTGACATAAGAAAGGAGAAGCCTTACCAAGCTTATTTGCCCTGCATCCAAGGTTCAATGGACTTGGAATTTGGATCCTTCCTTGGCCAGTTCATTGGTTCAGAGGGTAGGGTAGTCTCTCAGTATGCTTTTTTCATGAATATTTTTTTTTTAAAAAAGGAGTCTTAGAAACACAACTTTGTTTTTCCTCTAGAGAATTCTCCCAGGAAACCAAGTACAGTGTAAATCAATTTAGAGAAAATAAAACATCAGACAGCTTTAGATGCTTAGCTGGACTATTGATCTCCATAA
Source organism: Pantherophis guttatus (assembly GCF_059756535.1). Taxonomy (NCBI): domain Eukaryota; kingdom Metazoa; phylum Chordata; class Lepidosauria; order Squamata; family Colubridae; genus Pantherophis; species Pantherophis guttatus. The sequence continues at coordinate 20,349,439 of NC_142068.1, forward strand.
GATGGAGAAGTAGGCACAGCTTTCTGCTAAAATAACCTGAGAGCTGATATGTGAGATTCTGCTAATTAGAAAAGAAATAGTAAAGTTTTGGTGATAAATTCACATTGCTTTTATAGAAGTGAATGATCATTACCCAAACTACATAACATCATCAGTGTTTATGACCTCATCATTAGTCTACAAGAAAACAACCAACCTCAAAGACCACCAAGGACCCCTCATTTCAACCCTGAGCTACAAATATTCTCCTTTGTTGTTATAGAAGTACTCATATAAGGATTTTTGGAATCTACATGGTGAAATTTTGGGATTAGGGCAATATCCTTATGTTCAACTAAGAAAGTTCCCAAACTTGGACAAAGCCTATCTCAGTTTACTTTTTCCTCTCTGGTTCTATTTCATTCCCTTTGACATTTACAATTACTATAGTGAGGAAATTCTGTTGGGATTTAGAATAGTGTTAATTGTTCTCAGTCAGTGGTGGAATTCAAATTTTTTTTACTAACAATTCTGTGGGCATGGCTTGGTGAGCGTGGTATGGCTTGGTGGGTATGGCAGTGGAAGGATACTGCCAAATCTCCATTCCCACCCCACTCCAGCGGAAGGATACTGCAAAATCTCCATTCCCATCCCATTCTGGGGCCAGACAGAGGTGGTATTTGCCGGTTCTCTGAATTACTCAAATTTCCGCTACCAGTTCTCCAGAACTTGTCAGAAACTGCTGAATTTCATCCCTGGTTATCAGTAACTATCTTTGTCCTCTGAATTAATTCTTGGGTGTCATAAATAAGGAAATGTATTTAAGAAATTCATATTTTCCATCATATTTGGGGGGGGGAGAATGTATTTTAAAGATGCATTAAATATGCACCTGAAGATATGAAGTATAAGGATGTTAAAAAGTCTGGGTTTCATGTAGGAATGCTGGTTAAGAGACCAGATTTGGCTACACACAAATTTGCACACATAGTTACATCTACACATATACTGTATATATTTGAGGGCAGACGCTGAAGCAAATCACCCCACTCCCCCCCCCCTTTTTTTGCTATGCGTTATGTAAATTAGCATTTTTGCTCTTTCTGTTTCTCCATTCAAAATCACTTAGTACATATAATGGGCTAGAATTTTATTCATATTTCTTTTGAATGACTCATCTAGGGACTATTAAAAAACCCTTTGTGACTGACTCTGATTTACTCTATGGCATAACATTTTATGCCCTGCTTCTTGGGGGAAGAAAAAACCTGTACAGCTTGGTTACTTTTTTTAAAAAAGAAATCTGCACCAGATTCAGAAGGCCTCATGGCCTCTGTTCATCCTCTGACAACAACACAAACACCAATTGTGATAAAATGCTCTTGGGCTTTCCAACATTTTTTGAGTCATTGTACAAAAGCAATCACCATGCATTTAGCTCTAGTTGAGTGTGAATTACTTGCTCTTTTATTTTTAGCTGTCACATCTGGCTGATCTTGCCTTTGCTTAGAAGCTAAGTATGGCTCAGCCTGATTAGTATTTGAATGGGAAATCTCCAGAGAATCCAAAGTCTGTAGACTAGACTGGGAAGTGTTTTGTTTTTTTTTTTAAATCTTGCATAAAAAACTTCTTGCATATTTCCATATTGTTAAGAAAGAATAAATGTTTCCATGTAGTCAACAGGGTTTTTGCTCAACTCAATATCAAACAAACCTCATTTGTTTGTGATTATAAAACAAGGATTAGGGGGAATTTAAAAAGCCCACCACCTTTATTTTAATAGGGATTATATTTATTTATTCCAAAACATTTTACTAGAGCTGGACCCAAATGGTTTCTCAACATTCTCTACCATATTTATAGGCAGGAAAATGGAACAGATAGTGTCTCTGACTTTTTCAGGAAGAGCAATTCATTATTAATAATGAGGATGGCATGGGAATGGAAAGAAAAAAAGAAAGAAGGAAAGGAAGATTTATCTCATGGTGTTTCCTATCGAAGCAGGGAAAGTCAAAGAGGAACCGTAGTGTGCCTGAAATAGGATATTTAGTGAGAAGTGAAACATTCATGCTAATACGTTGGCAAATTATGTTACTTGACAATAACTTGGCGGTACTTTGGACCACCATTCATGTGGGGATCACCGTTTTGCTGCTGCACGCTTTCGCCGACGACCCTTCTTGTCTGCCTGCTCTGCTGAGTTGTCAGCCCCGAGGCATGCCTCTAACTCCCCAGCTGCATGCTAGATTTTTTATTTTATTTTATTTTTATTTTATTTATTTATTTATTTTTATATGCTGCCCTTCTCCGGAGACTCAGGGCGGCTTACAATGCGTTAAGCAATAGCCTTGATACTTTTGCATATTTTATACAAAGTCAGTTTATTGCCCCCACAAACCGGGTCCTCATTTTACCCACCTTAGAAAGGATGGAAGGCTGAGTCGACCTTGAGCCTGGTGAGAATTGAACTCGCAGTAATTGCAGGCAGCTGGATGTTAAATGCTGCCTTAGTAGGAGGCATTAGCCTCCTACGCCACTCAGACTTCAGGGGCATGCACTGAAGCAGTTTCTCACCATCCATCACTTTAAGGAAAGACGGAGCAGTGTGGAACTGGAGCGGCTTGCAATGGATTGGGGAGGGAGAGAGGATATGGGTTAATTGGATAATTGAGTGATTGCACTAGGGTGGAGCTGTATGCTGCTTAAAGGGTGATGGGGAGCATGGAGCGTAAACTCCAACAAAGATTCCTTTCTGTAACATTTTAAGGCGGTCAGTTAGTACCGATATCAGGATAAACAAACTTGGTTACTGCTTTTGCGTGCTGAGGGGTTTTTTCCCCATACTTTATGGAACCTGACACCTCACCTGGTGATTCAGATGGACTCCTGCTTTCTCTTAAAATATTGACAGGTCCTCCAGCAATCTTACAGTAGCTGGTATATGTATGCTATGTTCCTAGGAAGGTATTGGTGTCTCTGGGGTACTCATTTGGGTATTTTGCTCTTTCTTTAAAACAACTTTGTCTGCTATATCTAATAAATAATACATTGTATATAATCTGAACTCGAATGCATTGATCCTACATCCTGTTATAATACCTTACAATTCTTTTTACAATATCTTTGTATCGGTTTCACAAATGGAAAATTGCTGACTCAGATTTTCCAGCTTTCTTGACCATTTTTGTTAAGCAAACTAAATGAAGTATTAAGGATAGATGAATCTTGGAATGAATTTTCGAATCCTTTCTGATTTGTTTTCTTTTATGTGCATTTATATAGTTTTGGCATGCCTCTACACACTTATTTTGCTTCACCTCAAAATAGGTTTCATCAGGGTTTGAAGTTATCTTCATGCTAGATGGGTCTCCATCATTTCTAAGAAGTTGCTCAGATAAATGAATTCATAATCACTGATTTCTTCATAATCAGTTGTTGATATCTCGTTTTTTGTAATCAAACTTTGGTAACTTGACCATTAAGCCCCTTAAACCTCCGTAAATGTGTATTTCTAGAACGCACTTAGGACACACTAGATTTATCTCCCTACATGTTCAAACTAGTTTATCCTAACCTTGTTTGTTTGGAGTTGGTTTTTTGTTTTTTTTAAGGTGGGTAGTTTAGACAGTTGTGCAAATACTGAGTTTGGGGTTTAATGCATTCGGTGTACCCAAAATAAGGTTTATTTCTATTATTAGATTAAGAATATTTTACAAATGTAAACCATGATAAACTTTTATTTTATCATAACAGGAACAAGCAGTTGAGAGCCTTAGGCATTTTACATGCTACCATTTTACATGCCATTACATGCCATTGGCATGTCTGCAAGCCATATCTGAAATCAAACCCTTATTTTAATTAATTGTAATGATTCCTTGCTGCATTCAGGCAACACACTTAATCGGGATATTAAATTTTTCTATGTTCATATCATACATTAGACCACAAATTAACCAAACAAGATGAGATGACATAGCTTATTTTGCCACTAAGTATTAACCAAGCTTAACATGTTGTGCAAATTAATTTGCCAGGTTTTTATTTGGCCTGTTAAATGTATTTTGTGAATACAGCCATTTTGTCTGCACTCAAAGAACAGTGGTTACTCTTATCTATCATAAATCAATTATCTATATAATTTCATTTGATTTTCTACAGTGAGATTTTGCACAGTGGTGATAAAAGCAACCAACCAATTAAAAATAATATTTTAATCAACCAGCAGAGGCAAAGAACATGGGAAGCTTTCAAAACTGAATTAGAAAAGTTGGCAAGTGCACATTTTGTCTTATAATAGAATATAACTCCAATCCTTTAAATTTATTATAGATTAAAGATTCCTTTGCTGTAGAATGAAAATTATGCTGAACATTTGATCGACCAGCATGTTAATAAGAAGGATGTCAACACAGCAGGTTATGTTAATCTGCCATATACTTGTGTCTTGTTTATGTATTGAGAAAACATGCCTAAACCCTTTGACTAAAACTCAACAACTTGTCTTTATATATAAAAAAAACCCAATAAAATTATTATGCATTTCTCCCATGTAATAAATATTTAACAATTCTGAAAATATAAGGGATAAAAGAGTGCAAACTTACTCTGTAATCTTAACTAGATACCATATCTGAATGCAAAGATCACAACTGTATAGAGGATTGCAAGATTATGTACACAAAAGCCACAAATTATATTACTGAATTTCACCATGAACTCCTTCTATTCTTAATTCCATACATTCTGGTGAAATTTAACCACAATTACCTATTTTTTAAATACATCAAAATCAGAAGAGTGTATATAACCGCACAGAACCCACATCGCCAAATGCTTGACTACTGCTTATATATGAATGAATTCAGATTTTTAACCTAAGGCATTTTCAGACACACTTCTAGGATTCTAAATGCTGGGAGTTGCAGACACAATTTATTCCTTAAGAGTGGGAAAGATATGTGTGATTTCCAAATTTCCTATGCTTAAGGACAAAATCTATCTTGATCTTGATATGGAAATGTAAAGGGGAAGAAGCTCTGGAAGATTATGAGGACTTTATGGAGGTTTCCTATGATCAGGTCATAATAAACTGAGATTAGTTCAGATGGGTAATGACCAGCACCTGGAATCAAAGGAAAGAGATGATCTTATCCAATGGTGGGATGCTGCCAGTTTAATAACCAGTTTGGTAATTCGCTGCGGGCGCAGTTTTGTAAATACTAACCTTCTGTGTTACCACTTGGGAGTAACACAGCTGAGTTGCGGCAATCCGCTCTGCCATGCCAATCAGATGAGAAGATAAAGGTAAGTAAAGGGCAGGGGTGGGCGGGCAGGCCGACCTGATAGTCAGAGAAAACCGATTCGTTCCCAGTTGATTGTCAGAGCTATCGGTTCTCCCGAACCAGTCCGAACTGGTAGAATCCCACCCCTGATCTTATCTCTATCAGCACTTGCAATATTTTTCCATATCTCTCTGTACTTATTTTTCTGAAAGCTGGTACTTTGTTCCCCCACAAACAAACTTTGTTACAAACAAACAATCACAAGGGTATAAAATACCCTTGTAAAATGCACACAACTCAGATCTATCCATGGACAAGGATGAGAATATATTTGGATGCTTGGTAACTAGTTTGCATTTACAACCAGTTGCAGCATCCTGTGGTCATGGGACCACTATTTATCAGCTTTTTACCATTTTCTGATTTTGTTTAGTTAACCTAGAGCACTTTGTCCTGAAGATGAATTGATGCATTCTATCAACCTTTCAATAAAAATAGTTACTAGGGCTAAATTTTAGTTCAAGAAAGTTCTGAAGACTGTAGCTCAGGGGTGTCAAACTCAAGGCCTGGGAGCCAAAGCCGGCCCATGGGGTGCTTAGATCTAGCCTGCGGGGCTGCCCTGGAAACAGCGAAGGACCAGCCCACAGTGCCTCTGCCGGTGAAAATGGAGCTTGTGAGAGCCGTGCACGGCTCTCCCGAACTATGTTTTTGCTGGCAGAGGGTTGCAGGAGGCCTTTGCACCCCAAAATGGAGCTCAGGAGCCTATTTTTACTGGCAGAGCACTTGGGCCACCACAGGCGCCCCCGACACAAGTGATATCATGCTGGCCATGCCAACCCTGGCCTCACCCACCCCAGCCTCTCGAGGCCAAACACAAAACGCTTGATGTGGCCCTCAATGAAATGGAATTTGAAAGCCCTGCTCTAGATGATACAGTGTTCTGACCTAGGCTTCCTTAGAAATTAAACAGCATAAACATAGTCCCGGCAAACCTCTTTAATTCTTACCGCTGTAAATTACTTTCATTTACAGTCTGCAAGGCTTGATAAACAGTCTTTCAGAGGAAGGTTATCAATACCCACCTATCTCACGTGGAACACTGCCAAAGAGCTAATTTACAGATGCAGGGTAAGACCAAACTTGGCACAGAATCATAAACAGAAGTTTCAAATCTGAATCGGCCAGATGAACTAATTGCTTCCTGCAAAAGCTCACGTCCTGTTTGCTTCTCTTTTATGTCTTATGGGAAGGGCCAATCATCTCCAAGCCTTACTCCCAAGTCGACCCTGTTTCCTTAATTGTTCCTGTCTCCTGGCAGCTCTGTGCATGCGCACACTGGGAATAGGCTCCCGCTGTTCTTCTGCCTCACTGATGTCAGACTCTGGAGACTCCGGAGGCAACAAAGAACTACCAGATGGCCTTGGCCCCCTCTCTCCCTCTGACTCAGAGCCATTGTCCAGATTCCAAGACTGGCCCAAGTTCCTTCCCAACCTCCTCACTGTCCGAATCTGCTGCCAGCTCTGCTGGCCATGATGGGCCACAACATACAGTAACTAGATTCCTAATAATCCTGTTTCTGGCTATTACAACATGTTCTGCTGCTAAAGGCATTCAGTGTTCACCAATTCACTAGTGGAATTTTAAACAACAAAGTCAATTACTTACCATCCCCATATCCACTTGGAGAGGAATTCATATTTCAATAAACATCCCAAATTAATAATAACAAATTAGAAAATACTTTATAGCTCAATTCTGGGCCATTTAAAATCCTTTACATTCAACTAAAATGCTTAGAACGATCTACCAATAGAGCCTGTGATTACTAAAGAAAACATGGTTTATCTATCAAGGCCACTCTTAAACAATGCAGTTTTTCAGATAGCCACCTGTTCTATATCTGCTTCATTAATCAACTGGTTTTCCGTGATAAATGTTGCTTTTCAAATACCCTTGACTTTCTACTGGTCCCCTTCAGTACACAATAATATGTGTTGGATGCACAGACTGACTGAACAAAGGACTCTCTTTTTGGTGTGTGTGTGTGTGTGTGTGTGTGTGTGTGTGTGTGTGTGTGTGTGTGTGTCTTTTTAAGGTCTTACTTGTGCTGTGCTGATGACATTACTCTGATAGATGAAAATAAAAATGGTTTGGAAGCTCTACTAATGAAAGTCAAGAAGCACAGAATTAAGGTTAAATAGAAAGAAGACCAAATTAATGATAACAGCTAAAGCAACAAGCTTTAGAACTGACAATGAAGATATTAGAAATTGTGGATAGCTTCTGCCTTTTAGGATTGATTCTCAACTGAAAGGATTTAGAAGTAAAGAAATACACAGACTAGCATTTGATAAAGTAGCAATGAAATATTTGGAAAAAATATTCAGATACCATGATGTATCTATACCTATAGAGTTTAGAATGATACAGGCAATGTTTTTTTTATGGTACTCTATAGAAATGAAAGTTGGATTTTGAAGAAGTTGAATTAATGTTAACTATTAACACTTTGAACTTCAAATAGGAAAAGACTCTTGAGAATATCAAGGACAACTAAAAAAACAAACAAACAAATGGACAGACCCAAAGTTCTTATATTTGAGACACATTTTTCTAAATTTTTCTATCCAGAGCCTGGATAGCTCTGCAGACTAAGCACTGTAATTTAACACAGCTGTCTGCAATTAAAGTAAGTTCGAATCTTGCCAGGCTCAAGGTTGACTCAGCCTTCCATCCTTTCTAAGGTAGGTAAATTGAGGACCCAGTTTGTGGGGGCAATAAGCTGACTTTGTATAAAATATACAAAAGTATGAAGGCTATTGCTTAATGCACTGTAAGCCACCCTGAGTCTCCGGAGAAGGGCGGCATATAAATCAAATTTTAAAAAAATAAAATTGCAGCTCACTTGAGTAGTCTATAATTATGATAGAAAGATGAAGGAAATACCAGCACAAGATGAATGAATTTAGTTACAGTAATTATAGGTGTATTGTTGGAAGACTTGAATTCCCTGGCTGGAGATAGATCATAATGGGGAAAGTCTATTCATGAAATTATTAGGAGTTGACAATTACCTGATGTCACATAATCAATCAATCAATCAATCAGTGTTAAAGAAGCTAATGGAAAAAATATGGCAACAAACTAGCTTGTAATCCAAAAGTATTGACTTTCCAGTCTGCATATTCATAGTTTTTAAAAAATTGTTCTTTATATGAAAAGTCATTACTAATCCTGAAGAGTTTACAAGAGTCATTTCTAAATAACTGACAATTTTTTTTCAAATATCCCATGTCCATTGCGACAAGATGGGCAGCCAACAAATTTAATAAATAGAAAACTAAAAATAATGGGACTCAAATAGAGGCAATTCTTAAGGGTTGAATAAATAACTTCAATAGATAAATTAATGTTCCTGGTATGCTGGAGCTAAGCTGACCTAGGGGCTTTTTAATAATATGAACAGGATCTCATATTTGTCATCTATCATGTCCTCTAATGAGAGTTCATTTAATATTTTTCTTCATTTTTTTTGTCCATTAAAGTCAGTTCCCAATAAACTTAAATATGTAGGAAAATTCAAAGAACCGAAGTAACTTTGGAGATCATATTTTAATTAAATTGTTCTATAAATAGAAAACCTCAATTGGTATAATTACTGAAACATATTTTGAATGTGGGAAATTAAAATAGGTTGAGGGTGTATTAAACAAAATAAATATCATTGCTGGTCTTGATTGCATATATTAGGACATGATTATGTCAACATTAACACTGCTTAGAAGTTATGAATTTGCCCTTTTGAGGAGGTCACTAATTTATGGGTACAATAAAGATATGGTTTTATTCAGTGGTGGGATTCAGCCAGTTCGTACCACTTCGGGAGAACTGATTATTAACTTTCTGAGCAGTTTGGCAAACTGGTTGTTGGAAGAAATTATTAGGGCAGAGAACTGGTTGTTAAATTACTTGAATCCCATCACTGGTTTTATTGGAAGTCAGTATTGGCTGTGGTCAGGAAACATAATACAATAAAAACACCAATATAAATGCATTAAAATTAACAAGAATTAGATAAAACTAGGAACCAAGTACATGAACAATAAGGGAGTCTCTATAAATGTCTCTAGGAAACTTATGAGGTAGATAAATCATTACTTCTGCTGTTTTTCCTAGTTATTGCAATTGAGTACAGTCATGAAACAATTAAGAACAATTTTAACATAAATATAGTGGTCATTAATGTCTTAACTGGTGATATTGAATGAAGGAATTTTGTTGTTTTTAATATCTTACAAGAAATACATGTCCGGATTCAAACAGAACATTGTTCTAATTTAATTTAATTAACATTGGAACTCGCACTGCATATCGGACATTCATACAATTGAGCGTGTCCAGAAATATTTCAAAAGAAGAATCCTCCACTCCTCTGCTCGTAACAAAATACCTTATGCCACCAGATTTGAAATGCTGGGTTTAGAAAATTTAGAACTACACCCCCTTCAGTATGACCTAAGCATAGTTCATAAAATCATCTGCTACAATGTCCTACCTGTCAATGACTACTTCAGCTTCAACCACAACAATACACGAACACACAATAGATACGAACTTAAAGTGAACCGCTCCAAATTCGATTGCAGAAAATATGACTTCAGCAACAGAATTGTTAATGCCTGGAATGCACTACTAGACTCTGTGGTCTCATCCCACAACCCCCAAAATTTTAACCTAAAACTGTCTACTGTTGACCTCACCCCATTCCTAAGAGGTCTGTAAAGGGCGTGCATAAGAGCACCACCATGCCTACCGTCCCTGTCCTAATGTTCCCTTTAATTGTATGCATTTTATGTATTCAATTCATGCTTATACTTATATATATTATCTAATATGTACTTGACAAAATAAATAAATAAAATAAATAAAATAAAATAAATAAAATAGATGGTGAAAATTTATTGTTGGTTTACTGGAAACTGTTTGGCTAATGATTCAGCACATCACCTAAAAATAAATCTTCATTGTGCATAATTTTGTAGATCTTCATCATGTCCTTTCATAGTTATCTTACTCAGCTAGCAAACCCCTACTTTTGCCTTTTTGTATAAACTGGAATTTTTTTTCCAGTCCCTGAGAATTCTGCTTGCCCTTTATTGCCCTTTTCCTAAGTCTTTTTTTTAACAGGAACTAGAATTTTAGGTGCTGGAAACCTATATTTATTCCATGTTCTATTGCTTTATAGATTTGTTCAAAGGCATTGGTCTATGACTTTGTCCATCTCTTTTCTAATGGTCTTTAACATTGAATTTGTCTTTTTTGTTGTTGCATTCTAAATCAATATTTTTATTGCTCCATATGCAATGACCATAGCACTACTTTTCTATTCAGTCTTGCCAGCTGGATATATAATAAAATATCTTTGAGTCAACCTTGACTCTAGATGACTTTATAAATATGTCTACTTAGAGTTCTTGGCACCATATAGAAATATTTGTCATTACCTTTTTCCAGGATACTTTTATGACTTCCTCGTCCTGTCTGAAGGTCTGGGATTTCTGGTGATGTAACATTTCTTAGCTTTTGGAAATTGACCAAGGTTGGTTAGATGCTACCATCTAAATTGGCAACAAAGTATGCTCTACAGTAGTGGCCAAAATGGTGGAAATCTTTTGGGAAAAGTGTATTTTTGAGGTTTGATGGCTAATAACACCACTTTTTTGGGGGGGGGGGGAGTTTCAAGATAATCATATTCCACTGCTGGAATGGCCTGGGAATAGCCCAGACCTTAACCTAATTGAAAATCTATGGAGCTGACTAAAGAAACTTGTTAGTCAGAAGCGACCCATCAATAAAACCCAGTTAATAGAAGCAATAATTCGATCTTGGTTTCACATTATAACAGCTGCAGAACTAAAAGACTTGGTTCACTCCATGGGAAGACATTGTAAGGCCATAATTCATGCTAAAGGTTACCCAACTAAATATTAACTGATGTGATAATTTTTGTATATCTCATTTTTTCTATATATTTCACTTTTCTTCTGTAACTGCTATTCTAATTGCAAATCCTTCATAAAAGTTACTGCATTACATTCTTGATTAAATAATCTTTCCATTGATGTATAATTTTATGGTACTACTTTAAAAAAATGGTGTTATTAGCTAGTTTTAGAAAATACACTTTTCCCAAAAGGTTTCCACAATTTTGGCCACTACTGTAAGTTAGAATTTTTTTCCAGGGTATATTAATTTGGAGGCATGTGATCTGTCATTGCTAGAAGAGTACAATAGAATCTGAAGTCAAAATAATTAGGTGGAAGATACATACTGTGTTGGAAATGTTAGAACTGATGCAACTTTCCCTAGTAGTTTGTATAAATTCAACACTGCACTTATTATATCTTGGTTAGTTTTAGAGAAAAAAAAAAGAAACAAGACAGTAAAAACAAGAAATAAAAACAACAATAACAACAACAACGATGTTAAAAGATTTATTAAGAAAGAAACAAAAACAACTCATAAGGTGTTATAGTTATTCGCCATATTAGTGTTAATGAAGAAAGTTGAGACATCTAGAGATATAGAATCAAGCCAAAAATGAAGAAGAATATGTCCTCTATAAGTAATGCAGCGAGTTGCATCTAGAGCAACTATCATGATCTATGTGTGACAATGAGGTAAGATTATTTGGGACATTAATTCAAGCAAGTATTTCAAAACTCTTTGGGTAGAAAGAATTGCTATTGAGAGAATTAATGCAATTGAACTTTTATGCAGTATGATGATGAATTATTGGAAAGGTCACTTTATAATGCAGCAGTGCCAAGTACCTGCTGAATAATTGTCATGAAGACATCATGAAGACAGTTTTATTGCCTAGTTTTTTCATTTCCATTTTTTGGGGATTTATCTATTAAGAAGGCATACCTCAACCCAATACCTTTCAATATCACATACTTTATAGTGGATTTGTTCCAAGTTGTTTCCATATCTTTTAAAAAAAAATGTGAAAATGTTATCTTTCAGCTCTTGGTTCTTGCTATATCTAGGAGCAAATAGAAAGCATAACATAAGATCTGAGAAAGTTTGGATTTTCATGGAAATGACAATGAATATTCTTGGACTTTATTGTTAGCTACTAATTTAAAATATCGGTATTTTAAAAATAATTGCATGCAAAGAAGTCCACAACAATATTGATGCCACAAATACAATTTAAAAGGGTTTGGGAAATTTGGAACAAGAATTAAAATACATGAAAATAGCATTAAAAATAGTAATATCTAATAGTGCAGTTCAATGAATAATCCCAATTAATTTAATGATGTTCACTCTGAAGGTTAAATCCTGCTGTGAATTCTGGAAATTGCTATTTCAACGTATGTGAAGTTGAGGAAGAATGATATATAGCAATGCAGTCTCCAAGGTAAATACTGTTGAGTGCTTTTCTGATGAATCTTGCATCAGATTGCACAATAATTATTCACTAACACTCTTCAGATGTAATTCAATGCATTCTAATCCAGGAATATATCTCAAGGAAGACACTGGGGATTAATTAATAACTACCTTCGGAAATCTAGCTACTATGAGAAAAGAAAAGGCAAAAGGCCCATAATTAAGTTGAGATCACAGAAAATGTGTCCTCTCCACCTATTACCTATCTTATTTTAAAAAATGTGGTGAGATCAATTTGGAGATCTTAAATAGAATGCTTATATATTGGATTTTGTGGATAGAAAGCACAACAATTGTTCTGATAAACATTCTTCAAATCTTTAAAAAACAATGACTCTTTAAACAGTCTTAAAACAAAGAAGCATATAAGATTGGTTTCATGTTGAGAGTCCTCCACTCCTCTGCTCACAATAGAATCCCTTATGCCACTAGGCTCGAAATTTTGGGTTTGGACAACCTAGAACTATACCAACTACAGTCTGATCTAAGCGTAGTACACAAAATTGTCTGCTACAACGTCCTACCTGTCAATGACTACTTCAGCTTCAACCGCAATAATACATGGGCAAACAATAGATACAAACTCAAGGTAAACCTCTCCAAACTCGATTGCAGAAAATACGACTTCAGCAACGGAGTGGTCAATGCCGGGAATGCACTACCTGACTCTATTGTTACATCCTCAAACCCCCAAAACTTTAACTTTAAACTGTCTACTGTGGACCTCACCCCATTCCTAAGAAGTCTGTAAGTAAGTAAGTAAGTAAGCTTTTATTGCGGTCAGAGACCAAATTAAAATAGACAAAGAAAGCGAGCATATTTTACAAATATGGATAGATCATTGGACAGTTCACCATCTACTGCCTCAAATACAATCTGTACTGTCAATACTAGTGATTCTCTGCCATCGGGCTTACCCATCTCTTTTCCCGTTTTTTTCCAGCCACGACTGCAGCAAAATTTTTTGCCACCTTTAAAGTTATATTGGGGTCTGCGTCCTGGAGTAGGAAATAAAGGCTGAACATATCAGGTGAATCAGGGAATCTCTGGGAAATAGGAGAAATGAGTCTTGATCTTATATCCCAGTAGTGGGGACATACGAATGTAATATGGAACAGGGATTCCGGGGATCGGCCGTCACATGTACAATGGATGGATTTTACTCCCCCCCCAAAAAGCCTACTGTCGAGGACATTCGAGGGGATCACATTAAATCGTGCCTTCATAAATGCGAGTCTGTGTTTGATAGAGTGTAACGCAGAGAGGTAAGGCGGAGGGTGAAGAAGTCTGTAACGGGGCGTGCATAAGCGCACCACCGTGCCTTCTGTCTCTGTCCTACTGTCCCCATTTATTCATACTCATTTCCTGTCTTCATGTCCATGTTTATACTTATACCTGTGTTTCTCGTATATGTTGGACAAACTAAATAAATAAATAAAATAAAAATGTGTGTGACCTCCAACAAAATGTTATAGTACGTATTGGCTTTTTTGTTCAATTTTCTTACCTGTTTATTTCATTCTATTGGGGCTACCAGATTTCATCAGTAACAATCCAAACAATCACTAGATAGCAGCTAGGAGAAACAGAATAAACCAACCCCTTGCTGGCTTCTAATCTTTGAACTTTGTAGTTCAGATCTGGTAGTCCTATCACAGTCAGACAGCATTGTGTGCAGCAATGTGTGTAATCATTGGTTGCTTTGTGGATCCTACCCTTCAGTATTTTCCTCTAAAATTTCCTCTTTTAGTACTGAAAATGCTGAGATTTTTTTCACCTTTTAATGGTTCTACTTTAGAGACTGAATTTGCATATCACACTGATATAGAATATGCTTTAAAAGTTACGTTGGTTGAGTTTAGTAACTGCACTAGGTCAGAACTGAAGGAATTGTACCATAGCTCAGAATGGGCAGATCCAGCCACTGAACTTCCTTTCACTTTCCCATTAGTTATTTCAAATACCAATGATTCTGCAAGAATCTTTTAGTTATCACAAGTTTATAGAAGGGTTTTTTTTTTAAACCTAAGAATGATATGCATAATAAGGAACCCAGCCCATTTTTTTTGGTTGGTTGGAAACATGATTGCTTGGTTTCATTTGAGAAAAAGCACTGGAAAAAAAAAGAAAGAAAAGAAAAGAAAATTAATGTGGCCTTCTATGCAGCTAAAACTGGCGATAATTGAAGGCTGCTTTCAACTGCAAGCTCGAAGAAAATGTATTAAGTTGATATAATTGATTGTTTTTCATACGCAATCTGAACAAAATGCAATTTACAAATCAAGCCAAGTGTGCAGAGAACACATTTGACATCACTTACTGTATAGACTATGCTCTATTGAAATATTTGCTGTTTCAAAACCAAAACCCCAAACCCCAAAACCCCTTTGACTTCCAAGCAATGAGAACAAATCCAAAAGACAGATGAAGATATTTATAGTGCATTAGTAGACCGTTTGCAAATGATTTAAATCTATTCATTCAAGGAGATGATTGCCTACTATTTCAGTACAGTTCAATTTTGTCCTCCGCTTTAGAAAATTCATTTGAGGAGAGACCCTCTTGCCTCTAAATTTCACCAGATGTCTCGCTGTCAGTCACAGACATAAAAGAAGCTTTTCAGATATCTGTGTAGTGCATGTAATTATGGGCTCTTGTGATGATGTCGTAATTGGTTCAATGTTGTTGCAGTTTTTCTATTAAAAAGAATGTCATTCCTATAGATTTAAAGAGAAAACAAGGGCAAGAGATTGCTGGATGTTGAACGAAGCAGCCCTGCATAGTAACTGCAAATCTTGATTGATAGGATGATTCATTCTTCCTTTGTTACTAAGCTAAGGACGTCCCTGAGAATTCTGGTTTAAAGATGAAAATCTTAAGAGGACACAGACATCCCTGAAAAATCATAGTAGTGATAATTCCAAGAGTTGATTTTCCTGATGTCCGATATTATAAATCAAGATTTTTCAAACTAAGGTTCCACAAAAATTTGATAGGATTCTATGAAATCTATAAAGGAAATTTTTTTCACTTGAACACAGTCAATATTCTATTACTAGAGTTTCACCTCTTAGACAAGATTGCAAGGAATTAATTTTTAATGAACAGATTCTGTAGTTCAAAAAGCCTGTTGTAGACAACCAGAGTGCTGGTCCTATTGTTCAGTTCCTGTTTGTCCATAAATCTGGCTTACTGAAAACCCTACCTTGACTTTGGACTCCTCTGGATAGGTGTTTGTGTATGACATTCAGCTTAGTGAATTGTACCTCATTGGCAATTCATTGGCAATTGTACCTTTGAAATCAGTTCTATTTACTTGCTGTTAACTCTTTGGTTGCATGTAACAGTCTAATCCAACAAGATTTCACAATTACAGTATTGCCTGCTTTAGACCATTAAACAGAACACTGTGTATGCTATTAGCAAACAATAATGGAGTCGGATTTTCTTTTCTTATTAGCACTTTCCCACCCCTGGAAGTGTTCATGTGCACAGTTCCTACATATAATGAAACATTTTCAAAATTGGTATTCTTTGTAAACCTGATAAAGCTCTAGAAATGACCCAAGGCCATTTCTCATACTAATGAACTTTCCAACCATAAACTATAAGGTACTTTTCCAATGTTAAATGCCTAGTTTATTTTTCTGATTTATTTTCCCACTTTCCTGTTTTTTGCTCGGAATTTCTTTGTCTTTCTTTCTCATTCTTATTCCTATATGCTTTCATTTGCTCCTTCAAATGCATTTAATAAGGCTTCTGAACCGAATACTAGGTTGTTCACTTTTTTTAATGGCCAATGAAACAGCAAAACTAGATATTCTCCATCAGGTTCTTATGGATAAGAAGCATTTCTCTGCTCTTTCTGACCAGGTTGAGACAAAATTGCACAAAATCTTTCAATTGGGTAGGATCTGGGCTAATGAAAGGGTTTCTGACATCTTTCAATGATTTAAGAAATAGTAAGAGTATATTCAAAAGGGACGTGGTGGCTCAGTGGCTAAGATGCTGAGCTTGTCAACCAAAGGTCGGCAGTTCAGCGGTTTGAATCCTTAGCACTGTGTAACAGGGTGAGCTCCCGTTACTTGTCCCAGCTTCTGCAAAAATGCAAGTAGAAAAATAGGGACCATATTTGGTGGGAAGGTAACAGCGTTCCATGCACCTTTGGGGGTTTAGTCATGCCGGCCACATGACCACGGAGACATCTTCAAACAGCGCTGGCTCTTTGGCTTTGAAACAGAGATGAGCACCACCCCCTTAGATTATTTATTAGAATGATATATACAAAGAAAGTCAAGAGGAGTGGCAGAGGAATTATAACATCTTTTGGAACCACATTCAGTGGTTTTCAAGAAAAGAACATATGGCATGCCATCATGGCAGTCTTTTTTTTTTTTTTTTTTTTATTGAAAAGGTTTTCAAATACAAATTTTTCCCCCTTTTCCCCCCCCCTCCCCCCCTCCCTAACCCCCCCTCCCCACCCTTCCCCCCCTGTGACTTCTTCGTAACAAAAAAAACCCTAATTCATAACAGATTACTTACTCCCTCCTCAAAATACTGACCTTTACTTACTAAAAGTATTATAAATCCCCCTTTATCCATACATTTCAGAAAAGAAGAAGAGAAAAAAAAAAAAAAAAAAAAAACCAAACACATTATACTATAACTATTATAAAATAACTCTAATTTAGCATAATAGTGTTTTATATCTATGCATTATTGCAACAATTCAAAACCACCTTCCACTTTAAAACTATACAATAAGTCCTACTTTAATAACATTTCAAAGCGGGCTCCCCATAAAATCTAATTTAACATTTATTCCACTCTATCCATTTCCTCCACTCCCCTAAATGTATCACTTAAAAATCCCTTTTCTTAAACTAATCAGTCTGTAGCTAGCTTATTCACCCACTGTCTTACAAATTTACCATACACAACAATTCTTGATATCTTTAATTCACTGCCCACACTACTTGAAAATATATATATATATATATTCCATTGTATCTAAATAAAAAAAGAAAAGACAATAACTTTAAATTTATAGTCCATATAATATCTTCTTGAAGTCTTTCCACTGGATTGTTAAAACCAACATCCATAATAGGGTGACATAGCTTGCGGATGCAACAGTTTATTCAAGGTCTCCAATCATATCTGCCCCCATCAGTAGTAAACATCTTCTTATATATATAAAAGTAAAAACAACCACCCGAGTGACATTATAATTGTATTCCATATAATGATAATTGTGGGTTTCATCAGGATTATTAATTTCCATCATCGTATTGGGTAACAACCCGATCTTCTGCATGTCCCAATGTGATTCTCTTGCCTTATAATTCAAGATAATTATAATATATTTATCAACACAAAAAGAAGTTTCAAAGTAGATAATTCAAAACCATCAATTTGAGGCTCTTTCCATGTCCCAAAATTACGGCAATGCAGAGATCTGCCACTATCCTCAGGATGATATTGACCAATATGTCGCCTCCTCTATGTTTTCACATAATCATTCATATTTTAAAATCACTGGCTTCACTGTTGCTTGGGTTAGAAATTTCTATTTTTGTACAACCTATTTCTTTTTTTGTTTTCTTTTTGTGGGTTTGACCTCCATCCTAATTTTTTGTGTCTCGCATTTCTTTTTTATCCCTTGTATATCCTCTAATTGGTTTCCATGCTTGTCCTTGCCTTGATAAGTCATCACATTAAAATCAGATGGCACTTCTCTCAAATTTGTAGATAATCCAGCTGGGGTATCCGATAAATCCAAAGGCAATTTATCTGGTACAGTCTCTGTCTTTAGTTCCAGCTCCTTCTGCTTATCCTGTATTATATCTGAAGACGTTAAATTCATTTTCAACCTATTTTGATAAAATTCTTCCGCCCTTTCAACAGTATTTAACTGGTATCTTTCTCCTTGATATCTCAATATAATACCAACTGGGACATCCCACCGGAATTGAATATTTCTCCTTTTTAACTCAGACACCAGAAAGCCAAATTTCTTCCTTTCCATTAGTATCTTAGGTGGGAGTTCCTTGTAAATCCAAATCTTTCTTCCATACAATTGCAAATTAGAATTGAAGGAATTTTGCACAATTTTATTCCTAATTTCTTTATCTGAAAAATAGATTACCACATCTCTAGGCAATTGCCTTTGCTTGGCAGTCCAAGAGTTTATTCGATAAGCTCTGTCAATCCTACAAAACACTTCCTCAGGTTGAATCTTTAAAATCCCAGCTAGAAATTCAGAAGATATTTTCCTTAAGTCATCTCTGTTATTTTCCTGCAAACCTCTGAGTCTTATTGCATATTCTGTGAAATTATATTGTATCTTTAGAACCTCTTTTTGAATCCTCTGTTCCAGATATTCTACATTACCAGACTTTTGGTCAGCATCCATTTTAAATTTTTCTTCTGAACTATAATCCTGAATATTTAACAAATCATTTTCAATTTTTTGAATTCTATTGTCCAATTTATCTTGAATTTCATCCATTTTTGACTCTAGTAAATTAATATTTGTATCCAACCGAATCATGAATTCTGGCAATTTTAAAATTTTTTGCTGCAAAAAGTCAAACTTGGATTTCACCAATTCCTTAGTTTCCTGCTTAAATTTTTCAAGTTGCTGATTCACAATCTCATCCCTTCTTTCAATCTCCTCTAAGAGAAATTCTATTATATTAAAATCAGGTTTCTGGGACTGAAGAGTTAAAACATGTTGCTTTAAATTCTTAGTGGGGGAATCCCCCCCACCTATTTGTTTGTCTGACTTCACAAGCCTCAGTGCCATGTTTCCGCCTAAGCAGGCTTTGTTAGAAGAAGAAAAAAAAAAAACAAGACAAAAGACTTCCAGCCAGCAACACTCAAGCCTCCAGGGAAAAAAGAGAAAAACAAAAACAGGAGCGGAGTTTTATCTACAAATGTAGCCAGTGGTATTTATTCCGCTACATTGTAATAATAAAAAACGGAAGAACTTTCCCTCTCAAACTCTTCTCCAGCCGCGGCAGACGCCATTTTAAAAAGAAACTTTTTTCCTCTTTCTCTTCCTCTATTCTCTTAAGTAATTTTTAAAAGATAAGTAAAATACTTGCGCTTCAGTATTACAGGTCCAGCTCACATTTTCTTTGAGTAATCTGTCAAATTCGCAAGCTTGCTTTTGACGCCTGGCTCTGCATTAGCAGAGGTCTCCCAAAGCCCGGAGCAACGGCTGGGGATATGGGGCATCTCATCCGCTCCATCCCAAAAGTAAAAGAAAAACTTTTGGGACTCTGCAGAGAGTTCTACCCACCCCTGCCGGCTCTATCTCCGTTTCCTCATGGGAACGGAGTTTTTTCGAGCCGCCGTTCCGTTGTGAAGGCGGCTCTGACAGGCAGTGGAAGCTGACGATCCCAAAGGAACGTCTGGCGGCGGCCAGCAGCAAACAGGAAGTCCCCCATCATGGCAGTCTTGTCTATTGCAGATGCTGAGGTTATTAGAAGTTTGCATTTTTTAAAAAAAAAATATATTGTTTTGCTGCAATATTTGGGTAAAGAAATGGCAACCTTGATTTCCTGATTGTGATTCTCTATCTTCAGATTTGTACTGAGAGTACCAAACTAGAACTAAAGATATTTCTAATATAATTGCCATGAAGGTTCCAGGATGAATTTGCTCCATCATATCTTATCCGTATAGAAGCTGTGATGGCACAGTGCTTGGAATGCAGCATTGCAGGCTAACTCTGACCACAGCCTGGAGTTCGGTTCCTGACTGGCTCAAAGTTGACTCAGCCTTTCATCCTTCCAAGGTCAGTAAAATGAGGACCCTGATTGTTGGGCATAATATGCTGACAATTGTAAACTGCTTAGAGAGTGCTGTAAAGCACAATGGAGCAATGTATAAGTCTAAGTTGCTATTACTGTACGGCAGTGGTGGGTTTCAAAATTTTTTATTATCGATTCTGTGGGTGTGGCTTGGTAGGCATGGCATGGCTTGGTGGGCGTGGCGGGGGAAGGATACTGCAAAATCCCCATTTCCTCCCAATCAGCTGGGACTTGGGAGGCAAAGAATAGATGCGGTCGGGGCCAGTCAGAATTTTTGCTACTGGTTCTCCAAACTACTCAAAATTTCTGCTACCGGTTCTCCAGAACTGATAAGAACTTGTTGAAACCCACCTTTGCTGTATGGTTATTTTAAAAAAACTATATAAAGGAAAGAGCAGCCTTTGTGAGAGCCACATACAACTATGAGCAAATCGATAATTTCTTTCTTTTAAAAGAAATTAAAAAGTTAAAATATTAGCTATTTCTTACATTTTCAAAAAATAAACTAAGTTTTTTTTTTAAAAAAGAAAGAAAATCCTATCCCAAAGGTGCTTTTTCAAGAGACAACTGGACTTTCTGGTTTTTCTTTGAAGATGTTTCGCTTCTCACCCAAGAGAAGCGAAACTTCTCTTCTTGGATGAAACTTCACTTCACTTCTTGGATGAGAAGCAACATGTCTTCAAAGAAAAACCAGATAGTCCAGTTGCCTCTTGAAAAAGCACCTTTGAGACAACCATGACCTGGATGACTGAGAATCTCCATAGACATTTAAAGAAAATTCTATTTAAATTTCAATCTCTCCCCCTCCATTTTTTTTTGTTTGTTTGTTTAAAGCAACCCTCAAATATAAATTCATTTTTAGCAGATTATGGCATGATTCTTCTACATCTCAACTTGCAGATAAAAAAATATTAGTTAATATTTATTAAAAATATATAAATACATTAGAAAATAAATCCAAACCCGAAAACCGAAGTTGTAGGCATCTGTCCTTGAGGTACATCTTATTAGATATGATACATGGTTGCCTTCCAGGAAAAAAGACAAAAATAGAATAGTTTTTTTTAAAACCCTTCATCATATGAAACATGAGCTAAGCAATGTTTTGAAATGTAACATTTGCTATTATACTGATATATACTTTTACAGAAAGAATACAGAATTGTACATTACTTTTGTTTGATACAAGTCAATTTTAATCACAGCTAGAGCTACTTCCAGGAAATTCAATACTTAATCCATTAGAGAGCAATGAGAAATTATTTCCAATGAACTGCAAAATAATGTGTTCACCAGTGTAGATTCTATACAGCCAGGGTAGTGCTGAATTTGAACAACTTGTGGCATGAAAATAAGTTGGTTTACAGGAACCAGGTGGAAGCTTGGATTCTGAAGTTTATTATATCAGTGCTGTGTATGATAAAAGGACTGTTTCAAAGAAGAGGATTGTGCTTAACTATTAAGTGACATCCTGTAGCCCACATTCCCAAAATAATTTATTTGGTTTCTGTGCCATCTTTCTGTTAAAAATGAATATTTGCAATGGCTTATAATTTAACTGTAATATAGGTAAAGGTAAAGGTTCCCCTCACACATATGTTCTAGTCATTCCCGACTCTAGGGGGTGGTGTGCATCTCTGTTTCAAAACCGAAGAGTCAGCGCTGTCCGAAGACGTCTCCGTGGTCATGTGACCGGCATGACTAAACGCCAAAGGCACACTGTTACCTTCCCACCAAAGGTGCTCCCTATTTTTCTACTTGAATTTTTTACGTGTGTTCAAACTGCTAGGTTGGCAGAAGCTGGGATAAGTAACGGGAGCTCATCCCATTACGCAGGACTAGGGATTCAAACCACTGAACTGCCGACCTTTCAATCAACAAGGTCAGCGTCTTAGCCACTGAGCCACTGTGTCCCTTCTAACTGTAATATACTGGCAGTTAAAACAATTTGTTATGTACCCCAAACCCAGAATATGTAACATAAAAGCAAGAATAAATCAGTGATATTTAATGGTTTGCCTAACCAGAGTTGTTCTTCAGATTTTCTAAAGGCAGAATGAATGACGGTTGAAGGTAACAATGGAGTACATTCCATACCTTAGAAATGATAGTCGTCTCCCTATTGTCCCATAATAAGAAGGTCTTTAGATGGGCTTCCCCTTAATGTCTATCACCTAACAATAAACACTGACAAGACGAGGTGATCCCTCTGATAGTTGGTCCTAAATTACAGGTAGGGCCAGATCTACTTTGTGAACAAATTTTACTTAATTCTTTTGTCAGAAGAATAATTTGGGGTTCCAACCCGAATTGGGGGTTGCACAAAAATAAATAAAAATGAAATCCAGACAGCTGTGAAGAAAGGAAAATTATTTAATCCAGTGGTGGAATTCATTTTTTTTACTACTGATTCTGTGGGCGTGGCTTGGTGGGCATGTCAGGGGAAGGATATTGCAAAATCTCCATTCCCACCCCACTCTGGGGCCAGCCAGGGGTGGTATTTGCTGGTTCTCCGAACTACTCAAAATTTCCATGACTGGTTCTCCAGAACCTGTCAGAACCTGCTGAATAGCACCCCTGATTTAATCCCAAAAGCAAAAAGGTTTGATTATGGGGACAGCTGCAGAGAAAATAGGGTACAGAGACATTGTTTTATAGGGGAGCTTGTCCTGGGTGTGGAAGTGTGTAAGTGTTGATTCTACAGAAGGGGTTGATTAAATCAAATAATGTGGTTTAGCTTTCTGTGTTTGAACTGTGAGTGTTATAATTATGTTTACATTGTGTTAATTGACTCGTATGTGTTTACTACATGAAATAAGTGTTTAATTAATTCTTACGTTTGTGTAAGCTAGACAAATTTTGGGGGCTGTTAATCAGTAACTTGCTAGTCCCGGGTTGGTTAACATATGATTCCCTATACAATATTTCTAACACAGTTATATAAATTTATAAATTCTTCCCACACTGTTTTTTGTCATTGCACTGAGGAGGTTAACTTCTCTTCTTGGCATCATATTCTCTTCCACAACTTCCCAAAGAAACAGCTTTAAATAGATACCAGCAATTTCTCTTCTGGCTGCCATTGAAGCAAAATAGTAAGTTTTTTTAAAATCAGCCAATTATTATCAATTATCAAACACTATTAGCAAAATTAGCTTCGTATGCAAAAAAAATGACTATTTGGTCAAATAGCTAAATTTCAGTGAATGGATTATTGTGAAGATATGACTATGGCCACGCTTCCATGGATATTCCTATGAAACCCAATGAGATGCATGTCTAAGCAGCTGCACATTGAACTGTGGGGTTGCTTTCTTACACTTCTTTGATTGGGGTATTGTTTACTGCTTGATTGTTGGTCTGGTGTTAATCTATACCAAAATTAATACCAGACCAACAATCAAGCATTAAACAATACCCCAATCAAAGGAACTATCAATTGTAAAAAACAATTAAACGTTAAACAACAGCCTAATCAAACCAGGCTGAAGAAGAACTCCTATTAACATTGACAGGGCAAGCCACTTATTGTCAAAATAGCAATACATGGACTATGATGTCATCACACAAATCCTACCATTATGTCCTTCTGTCTGGTGATTAAAGTCCAGATGTCCCTGGGCACGTGTTGTTATTTGCCTGTACACTGCAGATGCCCATGGTGGCAATGTGTCTGTCTACATTGGATCCGTTTTCCTGACATTTCCAAAATCCTCTGCATCTGGGAATGATCCAGTTCAAGGAACAAGAAAGATATTTGTGATCTATTAATATGGTGAAATTTAAGGCTTTCTTGTTAAAAAATTCTGCAATAAAAAGATTTACTTTGTGACTCTTATGGTGAGAAAATTTTGATGTCCACTCATAATGAAGTCATTCCAGAAATTGTGGTCAATAGCTTTTATGGCCAAGTCAATAAATCCCTTTTATTGCAGAGCATGAAGACAAATAACAAAGTAGCACACTTAAAAATAAGACTCTTTCCTAGGTTGGATTTATACCACCTAGTTAGTCTAACTACTAAATTTTCTGGATTCATACAATCTACAGAATCAACCACACAGGCTGAGTCTGGAGAACATACAAAGCACATACACACACACACACACACAATTTAGTCATGTTCAACACTAAGCAAACTTATGTATAATACAAGTGCTTTTCCTGCACATTTCAAATGTCTCATTAAGTATCCTTATGTGAACATAATCACGATGCATTCAGATGATAAAGACCCTAATGATAATAGGCTAGGTTAACTAGATTATGGGGGTTAATACAATATATTAAGTTCCTAATAAATCAAGTAATTGAGTCAATAATGCTGAGGTGTTACTTTTATCCCTCAAAAGCCAAAGGCTTTTGGGGAGAAAAATAGCCTTCCCAGCTCAGTCATTCTATTCAAACAACTTAGATTTTCCCTTCTGTCTTCCTTGTCCTTTCATCACCTGTCAGCCTATAGCAAAATTAAAAAGGGGCAAAAAAGGAGGAGGGATAACTGCCTTCTTCTGTCTGCAGCAATTTCACCCACCTAATTTGGCTAGTACAGATTTCTTTTATTTTACTTTCTGGCAGAAACTCCTGAACCCCAGGAACGAGAAAGGAAGTGACAGCATCCTTCATAGCTCGGAGAACTCAAAAATGTCTGAGAGATGATTGATCCAGTCCTTTGGATCAGGCGTTGCTGGCACATACAAGAGAATGAATTGGCTGTGGGAGAGGATGATTGACAAGGTCAGCCATTTAAACATGGTCAAAGTTTTCCTTTAGCTGTAGTCTGTCTTAAGAGATAATGCCATTTTAGCCAGCAGTCTAGTCTATTATTCATGGAAATGAATTAATTATATTGACTTTTTGCTTTTTTGGTGAACAGCTTAACCCATGTTCGTCTCCGTCTGAGCTTCATGATGTCCCTGCAAGACAACTTAGATATGCAGGCCAACTTTAAACATTGTTTTATTCCATGACTTATTTAACTGGGATTTGTTAAAGAAGTTACAACCAGTTATGTTGATATGCCATACTAAGCTAGAATCAAAGAAACTGTGTTATGGCTTAGCACAGTGTACGCTATAATAAAAATCTAGCAGGATCTTGATATACATAGGAATGGAATAAGGTATTTCCTATATTCCTATATTCAGTATAAATTATTTCTCTTTATTTTACAATGATATAACTATTTATGTTCTGTGTTCATATGTTTCCTGCATCAAATGGCAAGGTGATAGTGATAGCGAGGGATAGACTGTACTACCAATTTTTCACAAGTGATTCCAGGTACCATATGCATCCACAATCATATATATGAGATGGGTAGCTGTATAAATGATAAGAATGGATGGATGGATGGGTGGGTGGGTGGCTGGATGCATGGATGCATAGAAAGGTTCTTTGGTTTTGTTGTGGCCCCCCAGCTGCCAACGGAGCTGGTGGCAGACTCAGATGATGAGAAGGTTGGGGGGGAACTTGGGCCAGTTCTGGAATCTGAGGAAGGCTCTGATGGATGTTCTGCATCAGATGCAGAGATAGAGCCAGAGTCGTCCGACATTTCCCAGCCACCAGAGAGGCATCTGCCTTTGGAGGCTGAGATGAGTGAGGAGGAAGAACAGCTGGGGCCTGTTCCAGATGCACATATGTGCAGAGCAGTTAGGAGAGGTGAATGATGGAGGTCAAAGAGTCGACTCAGGACGCAAAGCATACGTGGATGCTGAATGGCCCTTCCCTGTCTGGGGAATAAATAGAAGTAAAGGGGAGTGGTTGTCATAGAAGACAACAGTTTGTATTTCTGAAGATTTTTCTCATTGTGTTTTGTGCCACAAAGACTGTTTGCCAAAATTTAATTTGCAGCCTTTCAGCTGGGATCTCACGGCCTTGCAATTATTGCAAGGAACTGATAAGGTCTGTTACTGCAGTTAACTCCTTGAAGGACTATTGCCTGGACTTTTTGGTGGGTGAATGACATTAATTCACAAGCGGTAAATAAAGGGTTTTTTCGTGACAAGGAGTGTGTTTCCTGCTTCTGTTAAGGCTGGGTCAGAACAGGTGGACTTCAGATTGTAATCTTTGTAATAGGAAGTATATGCTCCAAAAGGACATTGATAAAATTGTTAAAAAAAAAGAAAAGAATTGGCATTGTTATTTAAAATAGAGATGTCAGGGTTCCAAGTAACACCCCCAACAAAAGAAGACTCCGAGGCTCGAAGTTCCTCAAAGTTCCATTTTATTAGAGATGTCATATTGGCACATCAGGGAAGACCCCAATCTGAAAGCTTCCAGGTTTTCCCCACCCAAAAGAAAGTTCAAGTCCTTTCCCCCTGCACCCACATGTCCATCACATGGTCCAATCAATGCACCGTCCCAACTGGAGATGCCTCCTAGTCACGCCACTCCAGGTGCAGGCTGGACGTCCTGGACTCTCAGAGAAAATAATGTTATTATGGCTAGATATCCCTGCAACTCCATGCAATCCCCCCTTCCCAGTTTCACACAGCACTAAGTGTGGCAGCCCTGAAGATCCAAAGAAAAAGATGGCCTCCAGGGCTGACAAGAGAATTTACCAATTTGGATATTTTGAAGTCACTGCAAGCTTCGCTTACATTCTTCTGTGCAGTATCATATAATTATCTTGCTCAGTTCCTTAGGCAGAAAAATCTGTTCCCTACTATGAAATTTTTCATTTCCATTCACCAGAGGGTGACATTCCTCTATTTTATTAGAATACAATTTTCATCATTACTGACCTCTTTATGCAAATCCATGGTTTTATACCTTTTCCTTATCTCTATATCATTCAGTGGTATAGATTTTCCAGCATATCACTAATCCAAAATGCATATAAGAGAAGTAAAGGACTTCTGCTCACTTCTGTATGGATAGCCAAGAGAGTAGTGTATCAACCATAGGTCGGATTAATAGAGCCATGGGTTCCAAGTAGCATCATAGTTTTATATATTTATCCTTGGAGTTTGGGCCTAATTTTGGGCTAGACTTAGGTAAGATAGAAGAATAGGGCATGAGTTAGGTACAAGAATATTGAGTGTTCATTTTGGAGACCAGATTACCAAAAAGGAAGAGGAAAGCAATGTTGAATTTCCTGAAAGAGTGTGTATATTAATTTTTCTCCACTGCCCAGGAGAGCAGGACTAGATATAATGGATTAACTCAGATGGAGAGAGGTATTTTTTGAATGTTATGCTAAAATTGTTAATGATTCTTAATTATGAAAGCAATTATCAGTAGCTTGTGCTAATCGGTGCCTTCCAGCCGTGTTGACCTACAAACCACTCAATTATTAGACAGCAAAACCAATTGATAGGGAATGATGGATGAATTATCTGGAGAATATAAGATTTACATCTGACTGAAAGTCCTGGGAACTTTGCCGGATGTCTTTCTTTTATAAGATGGTCAGTCTTTTTTTGGGAGGGGAGAATGTTTTTTTACTAGATTATTATTATTTTTTTGCAGTGGCTAAAGATAGTTTTCTAAAATGACACAACTACCTCCGACTTCAAGCATGTCTTTCCATCATTTTCTCAGTGTTGCAATTTGGATTTCTGATAGAGATATGAAAGAATTCTTAGGCTGCAGACCTATATATATTTGTTTAGTAGTCTGCTCCAGTAAATGCAGGTAGACTTTCAGCTCAGGAAGCATACATGGATTTGCTCTTTTATTCTTCCAAAACAGAGGTGGGTTTCAGCAGGTTCTGACCAGTTCTGAAGAACAGGTAGCGGAAATTTTGAGTAGTTCGGAGAATACGGTAAATTCAGTAAATACCACCTCTGACTAGCCTTGCCCCCATCTATTCTCTGTCTCCCGAGTTCCAGCTGATCGGGAGGAAATGGGGATTTTGCAGTAACCTTCCTTTGGAGTGGGGGGGGAATGGAGATTTTACAGTATCCTTCCCCTGCCACGCCCACCAAGCCACACCCACCAAGTCATGTCCACAGAACCAGTAGTAAAAAAAATTGAACCCCACCACTGTAATCCAAAACATGTGAGAGTTAACCAGAATTTGTTCCTCTTGATGTTCTGCTTTTGAATGGCTTCATTGAAAGAGTTCAGAACATTTTACACATTTGATTTTTTAATTTTATTATACCTTAAAAAGAAGCTTTCTCCCAGTGTGGCAAATCAAAAGCATATTAGAAGAAGAATATATATTATAGTAAGGGCCAGTTCTAAATATTCAAATTTAGTTCTTTCCCTAGTAGGATAAACATAGGATCTAATCAAGCACTCTGAGTGTAGCAATCGAATTTGCAAATGTTTCTCTGTTTTCGAAATTCCATAAAGTCAAATCCTACTTATAGATGATTTCCTAATTTCCTTCAGTGCCTGAAAACATTAAAGCACTATTTCCTAATTAGTATCTATTTAATACTCTGTGATATGGAAGGCAATCTGTAGGAGTATTTACTGAACAACATGATCTGTTCATGAATGTATTTTCATTTCTTGCATTTGTGTGCGCTCTGCCTTTCTACCTATCAATAGAAATGTGATGTTAAGAGCTTTTACATCCATATCATGGGAATAGGTACCCCAGGCAATAGTTCCTGATACGGATGCATTAGATGAAGATGCCATGTGGAATGGAACTTATCAGAGTTTGAATAACCTATAGAGGCTGGGTTTATGTAATCACATTAATCCATAAACCACCATTTAGTCAATAAAAGTAAACAAACCACATTAGATTGTTGTGATATATTATGCTTGCCGATTTTAAAGGCTAATACTGATCATCCATTGAAACCAACTAGTAATCAACATTCAATAGGTGCAGCACATTCTCAGTTTTTAAAAGATAGAATTTGGTACTAGTATCGTTTCTGCACTGTTAATGGTCACCACTACTGGTATTACTGAAGCAGACCATCAGTAATGACCATATGGAAGCAGATTGAATAAACACCACAAACCACTTGGTCTTTCCTACAGTAATTGTAGGGTGCATTTTAATTATAAGTATACTATTATTTCTAAATATGTGTCATTCATTCATTCATTCATTCATTCATTCATTCATTCATTCATTCATTCATTCATTTTGGTGCCTTCAAGTCAGTGTTAATATTTGATGAGTCCCTGCAGAAGATTTAGCAAGATTTTCAAAAGTGGTTTGCCATTGCCTCCCTCTTAGATCTAAGAGAGAATGATTGGCTTTGCTCCCCCCCCACTGGCTTTGTGACTAAATCGGGATTAAAATGCCTCTTGGTTTCTACCCTGATACCTTAATCACTGCACCAGTCTGGCTCTCCTGATATAAATTAGGACATGCAAATTTTATTCAGCTCAGTCCTCTTTCCTGACAATGCATTCTTTCTAATGCATTCATTCTTTTTTTAAAATGATGCTTAAATACTGCAGTGCCTGAGACAGGGCAAGGCCTTCCTAGTTACAGTCTTCAGCTCAATTACATGCCTACAGAGCTTGTTTGAAGGCTGGATCATTTGGCATTGTCTTTTTCCATCTTTTTTTCAGGAAACTGTCTTAGCTTGTCCCTTGTGATGTAATACACTATTTCTTTTAGGAGATATCAGTTGTATAACCCTTCCATATAAAAAAGGACGACAGGTGAAATCAATGAAACTGTCATGTCCCAAGAACCAAAAATGACATGAGGAGTTACTTCTAAGTAGTTTTCTTCATTGTTCTTCACCTATAGACAGAATCATGCCAGACTAAAGCAACTATCTGCAGAACTATAGCTATTCTCTGTGAACTGCTAGGGAGGAGACATTTTAACCCTCTTCTTGATGACTAAACTAGCTAAGCTTCTCTATCTCTTTGCCCTCTAGAAAGTAACCCCTCCCTTTTGGGAATCCAGATGTAGTTGCACCACAGAAACTTACTCAAGTCTGACAATGGGGCATCATCTTCCATTGCTCAGAAAACCAACAGCTTAATATAGGTCAGGGCTGTCAAACTCCCCGCCCATGGACCAAATGCATCACTCTCTGGCCACACCAACACCTGGTTTAGCGAAGGGGGAAAAAGTCTCAATATGTCACATGATGCAGCCGTGATGACGTGAGTTTGATACCCCTGATGTAGGGGATACAAAGATAATTTTTGGAACAGACATTTCTGTCCACCAAATATTTCTTGTCTTACTAACTCTAAGTAGAGTTATTTATTTAACAAGACTGGCCTTCAGAATGAATTTTACTAAGAGATCTAAAACATGAGATAATCCAGTTTATCAAAGCTATAGCCAAAGTTATTTGGCTTTTTATGTGTAAGAACAAGCTCAACCTCCTGACAAGAAAGTTCACCCTTTCCTTGCATATCCCTCATTTTTCCAAATAAACCACATGTCAGGCCTGGAAGCCATCTTTTTCGTTGGATCTTCAGGCCTGCCACATTTACTACAGTGAGAAACTGGAAGGGGGGAATTGTGTGGAGCCAGGGTGATATATAGTCATAATAACATTCTTTCTCAGAGAATCAAGGACATCTTGCCCTGCACCTAGACAACTGGAACTGGGAGGCATCTCCAGTTGGGATGGTGCTTTGATTGGACCATGTGATGGACTTGTGGATGTCGGGCAGGGACTTGAACTTTTCTTTGGGTGGGGAAAACCTGGAAACTTTCAGATTCAGGTTTTCCCAGATGTGCAAATATAACATCTGTAATAAAATGGAACTTTGAGGAACTTCAAGCCTCAAAGTTCCATTGGGGGTGTTACTTGGAACCCTGACACCACATGTATGTCATGGCTCAGAAACCAATGCCACCTTCTCCTTTATAGGTAGAGTTTGCTTAAAGGGAAATATGAAGTTTCAGGCAATTTTAAAAAAAGAAAACATGTCTCTCTTGCATAGGAACATCATTACATGTTTGGGTTCCTCAAATGAAGATGGTTAACTCTTAATGCTTATTTTCTTCAGGTGAAATGTTCTTGAAGCTCTGGACCCTGTTCTCTGCCACCTCAGAAAGAAAGGCAGTTATATTTAATCTTGTCAATGCCCTCCACCTTCAAGAAAGATTCATAATGAAAGAACAGTATCTCCATAGCAACCAGGAATTATTTCAGGCGGCTGTAAAGCTGGTGAATTTCCAACATGCTAAAGCTTCTGCAAAGGCCATAAGCACTTGGGAAGAAAAACAAAACAGATGGTTTTAAAAAAAATCCACCCTCTCTTCAGCTTCTTTACTTTTGGTTGCTTCATAGGAATTGCTAGTTAAATTTGTTTTCTTCAAAGCTCACGTTTGGCAGCTAAATGTATATTTACATAAAGAGAGTGAAAATCATGGGAACTTTCTATAATACAACTATGTCCAATATAACTGTGTTCTCTTGTTCTTTGGAATAAACACTGAACATTTTAATTTCATCAAGCTAAGGGAGAATTGCTCAGAAAAAAAATGCAAGTTAATTATTTCTGCAAGGCACTGGTTCCTGCAAACTTCCTATGTTTGAGGCAATTCTCCAGAGTCCACCTATCATCCAACATTGCATTTGAGGAAAGAAAATTCACCATCTTCCTTCTTTCCTTTCTCAGATATACCGAGGATTAAAATATTGCTGGGACAGGTATACAGAACAATAGAATAATTGAGAGGAAAAAAATTAAATGAAAAGAGTATGTGGTAGCCCTTCGTCCTTGGATACAGTGATACAATGAGAAAAGAAGTCCAATTGCCATGACTCAACTTTCAGACATACTCATCTGAAGTATACCTATATATTTTTGAGACTGTTCCATTTGGTTGTTCTAAACGATAAAGTAATAGTTTCTCAGAATTAGTGGGGATTATTGGGGAAACAGGAAAACATCTTCAGCTGATTCTGTAGACCACATCTAACCCCTCCCCATCCCTATAGTCCAAGTTGGTCTTTCCCTATGCAGGCTTGGCAACGGATGTCACCAGTAATATAATTTGGAACATAAATGGCAAATAAACTGAATGCCATTCACCGCTCAACATTTCCCAAGATGCTACAATAAAACACAGTTCTGGGGATCCATAAAAAAATGAAATGGCAGGTGACTTCTGTCCATCCCAGTGAATACCTTCAGAAAGATCTGTAGATGGAAAGACTCTCCATCCTCCCAGCCTTTCCAGACTGATCTAACTGATGCTTCTGTTAAAGACAAAACAAAGGACCAATAACTGTGAAACTGACACATCTGGCAAGGCGGATGAAGACCTGTCAATTCCACCTTGTTTTTCTACCCTTTTCAAGCAGAAGCAGTCAAAAAATTAATGAACTTATCACCTCCCTATAGAATGGAGCTGGTCTGATAATTCGCTAGACACATGGCTTTTCAAAGGAGAAGGAGACTGTTCCCTTTTTTTTATTATTGCACAGTAACAAGAAATTAAGTAAACGTTGGAGAATTCAGGTTGCCTTTCAAAAAGCTGTCTTCTACATTG
The DNA here is from genome assembly GCF_059756535.1 of Pantherophis guttatus. NCBI lineage: Eukaryota > Metazoa > Chordata > Lepidosauria > Squamata > Colubridae > Pantherophis > Pantherophis guttatus. The sequence goes on from NC_142068.1 coordinate 20,382,378, forward strand.
TGTGGGGTCAAGCTAATGAGCAATCATCCTTGAACAGAGCTAGTGCTATGACAGTATTAACCAGATAGAAAATGGCATTTTCATTATTGGCTGGAAGCATCTGAGGAAAGCTACAACTATTGATTTTCTTTCTTTCTCTTGTGTACTTGTTAAAGGTGTGAGGGCTACAAATATGTCTGTTTTCTATCGATACACACATTGTCTTGTTTCTCAGAAATTTCAGGTTTTTTAAAATACTTTGACAACCAGAAAATATGTTTCCAGAGATCTATTTATTCTGACTGTAACAAACGGAAAGACTTAATCTGGTGGAAGCAAATGCCCCGTTTCCCAAAGCTGCATAAATCATTCCTAAAATTCATTAAAAATATGAGTTCATTTGTTTGGCTCTGCATGTCACTAAACCATAGCAGCATTGCAGGTTGAAGTTGGAAAGTGTGTCAAGAAATGTGATTCCACTGCAAACTTAAAAACTTAAAGAAAGGTCAGTGATGCCAGTTGATATAGAAACATTTATTCAAACTCTTTTGGGGAATAGTGGAATCAGTGAGTTGTAATTTCAGATCAGTTTCATTTCCACAGATCCAGATGTAGGGCACATTGTCCTAGAAGTGGTTTCTATCCTACCTGACAAAGTGAGGACTATGATTTAATTCTGTAGTTTTCTAATTTACCATCAACTTTTCAATTTCTCTTTGGATAGCCTGTTCTACAGGAATTAGCAGATAACATTTATCTCCATGGTAAAGATAGGCTCGCATGCAATTTGAGATCTGTTTTCCAACTGTTGTTAACAATGGAAATAGGAAATTAAAAAGGGTTTTTAAATGCATTAATGAATGAATAAATTGTTGCGGTAGAGATACATGTACATACAAGCTAAAAAACGGAGACAATCCATTCCCCATCCAATATTATACTAGTACCATGGGAGCTCTTTTATCTTGCAGAAAAGTTTAAAAAGTATTTGTTTTAGTAAAAGACTTGTTGCTCAAAAATGCTTATACTGGAATTCACCCCATTTAATTCTCATTTCAGTTAGACTTGCAACCAGGGATGCTATTCAGCAGGTTTTGACAGGTTCTGAAGAACCGGTAGGGGAAATTTTGAGTAGTTCGGAGAACCTGCAAATACCACCTCTGGCTGGCCCCAGAATGGGGTGGGAATGGCAATTTTGCAATATCCTTCCCCCAGGAGTGGGGATGAAATGGGGATTTTGCAGTATCCTTTCCCTGGAGTGGGGTGGGAATGGAGATTTTGCAATATCCTTCCCCTGGATTGGGGTGGGAATGGAGATTTTGCAATATCCTTCCCCTGGATTGGGGTGGGAATGGAGATTTTGCAGTATCCTTTCCCTGCCACACCCTCCAAGCCATGCCCACAAAGCCACACCAAGCCCACCAAGTCCATCCTCAGCCATGAAAACTGAGTAGGTGACTTTGGGTGAATTACTTCTCAACTCACTTGAGGGTACCTTTCTGGGGTGAAAATGGGAGCTCTACCTGAACTCCTTGAGATAAAACAAAACTTTGAAAAGATGAATGGCATGCAAGATGTTGAAATAAAGGTGAATAGTTATTAGACTTTCTTCTTGTTAGCATTTGTTCTATCAGGGATCTTCTAGGACCATCTTCCAAAATCTACTTCCAGCAAGATTCTTGCCAGAATTTGTTCACATTCTTATCCCTAACAATGGCAGTCATTCAAATTGTTTCAGTCAAAGATGCTAAGTTAAGGGCTTTCCTTTCCTCTCTGCAAGATGGAAATAAATATGTAGGCCGTACACATTTGAATTTTCATTTTAGAATACTCCATAAGAAAACAATAACAATTAAGGAAGCAGACACTTATCTTGTCCAGGTGTTTCTTAATCTTAGTTATTTTAAAATATGTGGACTTCAATTCTCACAGTTCCCCAGCCAGCATGCTGGAAGTTAAACATAGTTAGCTAGTTAATACTTGAATGAGAGCCTTTGAGAATCCCAGGACTGAGGGAAGGTAGACTGGAAGGTTCTCCTCAAGAAGCCTTCCCTGGATCCAGACTCACTTAATAACTATTGTCCCATCTCCAACCTTCACTTCATCGCAAACGTTGTTGAGACTAGTGGCTCAACAGCTCCCACAATTCCTGGAGGAAACGGAATACCTTGACCCGTACCAATCAGGCTTCTGACATGGTCACAGCACGGAAACGGCATTGGTCGCTCTGGTGAATGATCTCTGGCGGGCTCGGGATGGGGGTTGTTCCTCCATCCTGGTCCTACTTGACCTCTTAGAGGCTTTTGATACCATCGACCATGATATCCTACTGCAGCGACTTGTGGGGTTAGGGGTGGGAGGCACTGTCTTACAGTGGTTTTCCTCCTACCTCTCGTGTCGCTTTCAGTTTGTATGGGCGGGAGGGCAGAGATCCACCCCTTAATTGTGGGGTGCTTCAGGGGTCAGTTCTCTCCCCCCTGCTCTTTAACATCTATATGAAGCCACTGGGTGAGATCATTCGTGGCTTTGGGGTGAGATATCATCAATATGCTGATGATACCCAATTATACATCTCCACCCCAGACCACCCCAGAGATGCCCTTTCTGTGATGTCCCATTGTCTGGAGGAGGTACGGGCCTGGATGGGCAGAAACAGACTCAAACTCAATCCCTCTAAGAATGAGTGGCTGTGGATGCCGGCATCTCGGGTTTCAGAGGCTCCATCACTTTTGATAGATGGGGAAAAACTTGCACCCGTTGATAGGGCTCGCAACTTGGGTGTCCTCCTGGATGCTCGGCTTTCCCTAGAAGACCATCTAATGGCTGTGACCAGGGGGGCCTTCGCACAGGTTTGCCTGGTGCGCCAGTTGCACCCTTTCCTGGATCGAGATGACCTTCGCACAGTCACTCATGCCCTGGTTACTTCCCGCTTGGATTACTGCAATTCCCTCTACATGGGCCTGCCCCTGAGATGCACCCGGAGACTCCAGCTGATCCAGAATGTAGCTGCACAGGTTGTTATGGGAGCCCCTCGTTACTCCCATATAACACCCTTCCTGCGTGAGCTGCACTGGTTACCAGTGGTTCTCTGGGTCTGCTTCAAGATGCTAGTCCTCACCTATAAGGCCCTTCATGACTTAGGTCCGGGATATTTGCATGACCTTCTCCTGCCTGCCTCTCACCATCCTGTTCGCTCACATAGGGCCGCTCTCCTCAGGGTTCCGACAGCGAGCCAATGTCACCTTGCTGTGCCCAGGGGTAGAGAACGTTCTCTACCAGGCGTTCTCTGTGGGTGCTCCCACGCTCTGGAATGAATTACCTACTGAGCTCTGGACGGCTCCTGATCTCTGTTCCTTCCGTCGGGACTTGAAGACTTGGCTTTTCAAACAAATAGGCTGAGACTGATTCCGGGCTTTATTATTTACTACTAATTAATTATTTGGATTAAATTATGATTTTATTGTACTTGTTTCTTAACTTGTGTTCACTGCCCTGAGTCCTTTGGGAGAATGGCGGCATAATAAATAATAAATAAATAAATAAATAATAAATAGGCCTGAAAGAAGCTGTGGTGAAATCCAATTTTTTTTTACTACGGGTTCTGTAGCTTGATGGGCATGTCAGGGGAAGGATACTGCAAAATCCCCATTCTCTCCCCACTCCTGGGGGAAGGATATTGCAAAATCTCCATTCCCACCCCACTCTGGGGCGGGAATGGAGGTGGTATTTGCCGGTTCTCCAAACTACTCAAATTTTCCGCTACTGGTTCTCTGAACTGCTCAAAATTTCTGCTACCGCGTCTCCAGAACTTGTCAGAACCTGCTGGATTTCACCCCTGGAAAGAAGCCAATTGCATATTCTTCCTGTTGTTTCCCCAAAAAACTCCTACCATATATGAAGATTCCTATAAATTGTAAAGACATCAATGTTTTGGAAGTGTAGTTTGAAAGAGGTTAGAATATATGTAAGCTGTCTAACCCTACCCATCAGGGAGTTTTATATTATATCTGGGAATCTTCAGGGTCAGGTTTAAGCTAGAATGTGATTCAAGAGTTCGAGAATGAAGGGGAACCTGTGCTGAGATAAATCAATTCTCAGGAATTTAGCACACCTCTGGCTTGTTTAGCCCTTAAGCTTTTTTCAATCCGCCTTCTAAATGCCCCAATCCTAGAGTGTTTCATTGTTTCTCAGCTACACATATATCAGTGTAATGTGCTGACATCTTACTCTGTATTGGCAAAAATTGGCTGTGGGTAGTCTCAAGTGAACAAGGAAAATGCCAATGTCTGAGAACAAAGAAAGTGAAAATTCTTCTAAGATAAAGGATGATACTTTTGCCTTGCGGATTTCAGAAACAATAGATGGAACACCAGGGTGAAATCCAGCAGGTTCTGACAGGTTCTGGAGAAGCAGAAATTTTGAGTAGTTCAGAGAACCTGCAAATACCATCTCTGGCTGGTCCCAGAGTGAGGTGGGAATGGCGATTTTGCAATATCTTTCCCCCAGGACTGGGGAGAGAATGGCGATTTTGTAGTATCCTTCCTCTGGAGTGGGGTGGGAATGGAGATTTTGCAATATCCTTCCCCTACCACGCCCCCCAAGCCAGGCCCCCCAAGTCCCACCATGCCCACCAAGCCACACCCACAGAACCAGTAGTAAAAAAAAAATGAATTTCACCACTGTGGAACACATTTATTTATTCATATCCATATGTTGTAGCACAGGATTAACCATATTTCCACAACTAACCTCAAATGCTTCTGGCTCTGTTACCTAGTTTTGTCAACTACTTTCACTTTATGTCAACCATAGTAGAAATTAACTAGCAGGATTCTTCAGAATGATTGTGCAGTGCTTTACTCTGAAGATCAGAAGTTTGCTGCAGCAGGAAAATGATTGCTGGGGATCTCTAGACAACACTGCACTCCTGATGAATTGCCATCAGGGAGCAGAAAGCAAGATATACAGGATCCTCACAGCAATAATTGATTTTCAAATAGCAGGAAATTATGGGAGGTTGCCTGTGCTGCTGTCACTTTCTAGGACACTTCGACTATAATGCATAACTCTGGTTACCATAACTCTTTGGTCTTGATGAGCAATGTTATCCATGTTATTGTTCTAATGCTGCACACATTTTTCAAGACAAATGATAGGCTTCTATGAACCAGACAATTCTTGGCAATTCAAAAAATAAACAAACCCTAAAGTCTTCCTATCCCTTTTGCTCTCTATAGAATTATGAAAGAAAAAATCTTGGACAAAGGATGGCCTTGCTCTCACACTGCAGTAGATGTTTGCTGGTGAATGCATTTCACCAGCAAAGAGTGAAGAAGCATGGTGGCGCAGAGGTTAAAATGCATTATTGCAGGCTAACTCTGCAAACTGCCAGCAGTTCAATTCTCACTGGCTCAAGGTTGACTCACTCTTCCATCCTTCCGAAGTCAGTAAAATGAGAACCCAGATTGTTGGGGGCAATATGTTGACCCTGTAAACTATTTAGAGAGGGCTGTAAAGCACTGTGAAGCAGTATATTAGTCTAAGTTCTATTGCTATTTCCCTTTAAAGGAAACTGGAAGCAAATATTTTTGACTGGAAGATATGGCTCTGCAGTAGAAACATCAATGGTTTATTTTCAGCTCACAGCAAATTCTAACAGTTCTCCGTCTTCATGTATATACAGTATATTGATAGATGGGTGCTATGAGAGTGAATATCGATCTCAAAAATGTCATTTAAACATCCAAACTAACCCAAAAAGCCCTTTTGAATAATGTTGCAGAAACTAAAAGAGGGATCGAATGTGGAATAATATATCTGTTGTATACTAGTCTTCAAAAAAAGAAAAAGCTAAAAAGAGACACTATTCTTCCTGTTACATGAAATCACACAAATAATTGAATAATTGAAGAGCCAAGGTGGCACAATGGTTAGAGTGCAGTATTGCAGGCTACTTCAGCTGACTGCTAGCTGCAGTTCAGCAGTTCAAATCTCACCAGCTCAAGGTTGACTCAGCCTTCCATCCTTCTGAGGTGGGTAAAATGAGGACCCAGATTGTTGGGGGCAATATTATGACTCTGTAAACTGCTTAGAGACGGCTGTAAAAGCACTATGAAGTGGTATATAAGTCTAAGTAATATTGCTATTGCTATAATAACATTCTTCTAATTCTTGTACAACAATTAAATACATGACATATATTTAAAGAGGACAACTTTAAATATAAGCATTTAAGCATTTAAGAAAATGCTTTTGACGAATGCACTATCTAGGCCAGTGGGCAATTGGCATTAAAAATGGCTATTTTTATTATTTGTACTTATGCTTATAAATTGAATATACAGTTAAGAAATACAAAACTATTTCTTAAATAGTACATAAAAATAGTCTCAGACTAACAGAACAGAATAACAAGAGCAGAGTTAGAAGGAATCTTGGAGGTCTTCTAGTCCAACCCTGTTGCTCAAGTAGGGAGACCCTAAAATCTCGAGTGATGGAGCACCCACAACTTCTGGAGGCAAGCTCTTCCACTGATTAATTGTTCTCACTGTCAGGAAATTTCTCCTTAGTTCCAGTTTGGTTCTGTCTCATTATTCATCACACCTCACACAACATCCATGGCTTAGTTGAAAAACTAGATTTTCTAAAATATAGAAGAAAATGGATCTGGAAGAATGGATCTGTGGGATTGGTGTTCCAGAAGATAGGAGTGGTGGCAGAGAAGACACACATCTGAAGTCCCACAAGATGGCAATCTTTAACTGAAAGGATTGGAAGGATGCCCCCCTGTCAGATTTTATGGGATGGGCAAAACCAATTTATATCTGCTATCTATCTTTAAAATATTGCTAAAGCAAGGAGGCACAAGATATAGGTAACATTTCTCTTTAAAGCAGTCAGAGAAATAACAGTACAGAAAATGAAAAACAGCCTCAAAGTTTACATTAGATTTATGATATTAGTAGATGTGAACTTCTGCATTGCCTGAAAATTAACTAAGTAATTAAGTTCAGACATCCTACAAAACGATCAAGCCAACAACAATTATAAGCAAGGCTATTGGTTTATTGATTCTGTGACTCAACAAAATTATTCTGCTTTATCATCAAATTCTCATGGTACCTTTTAGAGACATTTATTCAAATAACGGAGCTGAAGATGCTTAGTTAAAATAGCCAAGTTTCCCAAAAGAGGACAATTAAATAACTGTAAGAACATTGTTGAAAACATTCCTCTCTTTCCCTCTCCCTCCCCCTCCCTCCCCCCCCCCCGTGTGTGTTTGTGTGCACATGCACCTTCAACTCAATTTTGACTACTGGTGCAGGCCTGGACAAATTCCTAACCAAACATAGTGATTTTGTTTTCAAATAATCCCACTACTATTGATATTAACTCATCATTTCGAGTTGGACTATAATAGGTTATAGTACATCACTTGATATATCAGCTAGAAGTGTATAGATGGATTTAAAAAATCCATCAAAGGTACATATATTGTTTTACATATCTGACCTCTGACGCTATGATCTGGATCCATATATAGAACCCTTCCATAGTGTTAAGTCTATCAGATTTGGGCTTCAAAAATCCTGGAGGCTCACTAAAAGTAGCAAAGGATTGACTTCTGGCTGATGTTATGGCAAGATCAGACATGAGAAGCGGGACTCCGCACTCCCACGCCAAGTTCTCCCTATTGGAGGGCTCTGAAAGGAGCTAAGGCCATCCTGTAGGGGTGGTGAAGTAAAGAGGGGTGTCCTGCAGGTCGCAGAGAGCCACAACTCTCCTGCTTGACCCAGGGCTTCTTCCTTCCAAACCACGACAAGAAGAGGCAGCCATCATGGCTGCCATGAAGCTGGGACAGCTGAGTCAACAAAGAAATGTGCAGGAGCGGGGTAGATGACTGGAGCTGGGTGAGAGGATTCTTTTTTATTTAGACCCTAACTTTAAAAGAAAAAGAAGAAAAGCCAGGAAAAATGACTCTTAGAACTATTTCTTAAAGTGGCGAATAAAGATAGAGAAAAAAGTCCTAGACCCAAAAGAAAGAAACTAAGGGGAGAAAAGCTACAGACCTTTTAAAAATAGAAAATTGGACTTTTGTTCAATTGTAGGCATTGTTCTGGAAAGGCATTATAAAATGCTGGAACGATCTACTTGAATAGCTGACTTTGCTCCCATAAATTTAATTAAATTTGGATTAATCAATTTCTCAGACTCAAAACAACACTGAAACCTAAGCTGAGGGTGCCATCTACTGGAATGGAAAATATACCATACCTCTACAAGCCTGCAAAATTTCAGATAAGAAAATAAACAACATCCATCTGGAGGACTGTGGTGATACTCACTGTTCTATAACTATCTACTTTATGATTACTGGACTCTATTGTGAGAATAAGGAAGACCTTTAAGTAAAGTGACTTTTGATTTTTGGAAAGCTGCCTGGTTTTCTTAAATGGAAAAGATTAATAATCCTGAGATGTAAAGAGATGATTATTGAACTTTCTGAGGAGTAACATTGGACCTGAAGGTATTGTTTTGGACTATTGACTAAGAGTGGGATTTACCAAAATAAGACAAGATGCTCTTTCAGGGGGGAATGAATGAGATTTCAAAAGAAATGGTGTTGATGTTTCAAAGCATTAGGAATAGTATGACAAAGAATCACAAAGAGATGAAGAACCTAGTGCAAGGCATAAATGGGAAAATAGAAAATATCCTACAACTGATAATGAATGAAGATCAAAGAGTCCAGGAAAGAGAAGAGACAGAAGAATTGAGGAAAAGATAGAATAGACAAATTAGTAAATAAAGCAAGGACATGAGAAGGAGAAGGCAATAAACATAATAATGATTGATGAAATAAACCAAGGAAAAGTATTTTAAGGGATTTAAAAATGTAATCAGATAAGCTGGAAGATACTTTTGAAAGGAAGATAGGGGTTTGGGTGGACATTCTGGAGAACTGGCAGCTTAGGGGGAGAACCAGTAGTGGAAATTTTGAGTAGTTCGGAGAACCGGTAGTAAAAATTCTGACTGGCCCCGCCCCCATCTATTCTCTGGCTCCCAAGTCCCAGCTGATCGGGAGGGAATAGAGATTTTACAGTATCCTTCCCCTGCCACACCCACCAAGCCACGCCATGCCACGCCCACCAAGCCACACCCACAGAACCGGTAGTAAAAAAATTTGAAACCCACCACTGCAACACTGACTTGAAAGCACACACGCATACAAACTTTGTGTCCCATTTTCTCCACTATTATACTCCTTGTTATATTTACTGGCTCTTCAATAGTGAACATGAGATGCATTTTGTTTTACTTATCTGCCAAGACCCACCAAAAAAAAACAGTTCTTAGACATTTAATAAATATTCCTGTGACAAATGACTCATATTTTCTTGTACAAAATGTTTTCTTCTACTTCCTGGTTTCCATTCAATTTCTTTAAATCTTCTGAGAGCAATTTATTCCCAACTGTGAATCCCAGAATGGAAGGTTTTGGATAATATAACATTTAAAATGCATTTTTCTTGGAGAGTTTTTTTCTCTCTTTAAAATAGATGCTTTTAAACAGAAATGGCAAAATGCATCAACGATGCCTTTGTCAAAATAGTAAGTCAGAATGACAGCATTCCAATTAAACTATCTGTTCCAGTACACGATAAATAATTTCCAATTGTCAGAATCACAGCTTGTTTGTTCTCTCTTCTTTCCCTGAATCTAACCTGATATATCAAATTAATCACACTCAAAGCATACCAATGTCTTTTCCTTAGCAAAATAAAAGTACCAAATTATTTCTTTTCTTCTTATTTGACTTGATTTATACCCTTCCTTTATGGCTGGGCAAGCAGTTAGGGTGGGTAACCAAACTTTAGGTGTGTGTAAAATGATGTATCTTTATGGATTTTATAAATTTTAAAGGGGCAGGCCGTCTCTTCTATGCCTGATACATCTCTGATAGAAGGAAATAAGCTGTAATTCATGAAAGCTTATGCCTTTAATAAAATGTGTCAGGAGGAAATGTTCCTACCAGAATTCTTCTGGGTTTTTTTGCTACAATAAATTAACATGGCCCTCTTCCCACATTGTCTCATAGTAAGGACATCTCCTCCTGTCAATCTTAACCATCAGACAGTTTGTCTATAGAAATTGGAATCAGAATAGAGCTGGAAGAGACTTTGGAGCCCCCTGCTCAAGCAGGAGATCCTATACGTATGATGGTGAACGTATGGCATGCATGCCAGAAGTGACACATGTGTCAGAGGTGGCACGCAGAGCGCTCTCTGTGGACGCATGCGCCACAGTGGTGAAATGTAAAATTTGTTACTACCAGTTCTGTGGGCGTAGCTTGGTGTGTGGGGGGGTTAATATGACTGAGTGGGCGTGGCCACTTTTTTTTTTTTTTTACTTTTAAAAGCATTTTTTCTACAACCTCTTCGGCTGAAGAGGTTGCTAAAAAATGCTTTTAAAACCTCTGACGATCCCAGCTGACTTGCCTGATTGGCAGAGGCTTTTTTTCCTTTTAAAAACATTTTTTCTATAATTTCTTTGGCTGAAGAGGTTGTAGAAAAAATGCTTTTAAAAGCCTCTGGTGATCCCAGTTGAGCCACGCGATCATCAGAGGCTTTTTTTTTTTACTTTTAAAAGCATTTTTTCAGCCAAAGAGGTTGTAGAAAAAATGCTTTTAAAAATTAAAAAAAAGCCTCTGATGATTGTGCGGCTCAGCTGAGCAATTGGGGGGGGCAGGGATTTTTGCTACCGGTTCTCCGAACCACCCGCCTCCTTCGCTACCAGATCAGGCAATCCGGTCCAAACCAGGAGCATTTCACCCCTGACATGCCATCACTATCTGCTCTTCCGGGTTCCATCACATGCGTGATTCTCAGTCATCCAGGGTGACTGAGAGTTGCCCAAAGTTGCTTTTTTTCAAAAGGCAACTGAACTTTCTTGTTTTGCTAGAAGATGTTTCATTTCTCATCCAAGAAGCTTCTTCAGTTCTGACTGAATGGTGGAGAATGGAAGGAATGTAAATCCTATAAATCTCCACCATTCAGTCAGAACTGAAGAAGCCTCTTGGATGAGAAGTGAAATGCCTGGTGGCGCGGCAGACTAAAGCACTGTTATTAACAGTTATTAACATCAGCTGCCTGCAATTACTGCAAGTTCAAATCTCACCAGGCTCAAGGTTGACTCGGCCTTCCATCCTTTCTAAGGTAGGTAAAATGAGGACCCAGATTGTGGGGGCAATAAGCTGACTTTGTATAAAAAATATACAAAAGTATAAAGGCTATTGCTTAACGCATTGTAAGCCGCCCTGAGTCTCCGGAGAAGGGCGGCATATGAATTATTTTTTTTAAAAAAAATGCCTCCTAACAAAACAAGAAAGTCCAGTTGCCTTTTAGAAAAGAAAAAGCACCTTTGGAAGACCAGACAGTTTCATAATTGGTGACATGGTCTCTTAGATAGGACTGTTAGTTTAGCTAAGAAGGCCCTCAATCTTCTGAATCAGAAATTCTTGCAAAACTGTAAGAAGAGTCCTGTGTGCTTTAAATTTCTCCATCACTGTCTAATTTGTAGAGTCAAGCAACTGGTGACATTGTCTATCCTTTTTGATGTGGTTGTAGAAGCTCATGGTGTAGCAATGCAATTAAATTAAATAACGTTTAGAACCAGTAAGGTCCTACTTGGTGGTATAAAATTCCCAAGACTGGCACAATTCTTTGTGTACTCCATTTATTGTATGCAAATACATATTGATTTAGTCATGAAGGAAGATTATTTGGCAGCTTGGTGAAAAATGTTTCTGCAAATTTCTAAGTATCAGGGAAACGTATCTCTAATGGGATGTATTGGATAGTATAAGCATAACACCACTGATATGCTGGGTTTTATTTTCTTGCTGTAAAATGTAGAGCCTACATAGTGCTCCAGTCTTTTCAGCATTTTTAAGAAGATTTAGGGTGGAAAATAACTCTCTTTTTTATTACGTCATTATCCAGCTTTTCACCCACATATTTATGATACAATTAGAATAAAAAAAAATGTGAGTTGGCAGCTTCACCCCTCATGGAGATGCAAGACTGAGTAGAGATATAAATCAATGTTTCTTCAGTCCTAATCTGGCATTGTAACTACTGCAGAATGATCTGTTACTTGAAATAAGAAGAAGCTAGGAAAATGAATATTTGTTGTTGTTAGTTGCAAAGTGATGTCTGACCCTCGCAACCCCATGGACAACGTTCCTCCAGGCCTTCCTGTCCTCTACCATCCTCTGGAGTCCATTAGTCCATTTAAGCTCACACCTTCTGCTTCAGTGACTCCATCCAGCCACCTCGTTCTCTGTCATCCTCTTTTTCCTTTTGCCCTCAATCTTTTCCAACATTAGTATTGACAGTACAGATTGTATTTGAGGCAGTATATGGTGTACTGTCCCATGATCTATCCATATTTGTAAAATATGCTCCCTTTTTTTGTCTATTTTAATTTGGTCTCTGACCGCAATAAAAGCTTACTTACTTACTAGGCTCTTCTCTAGTGAGTCCTTCCTTCTCATTAAGTGGCCAAAGTATTTGAGTTTCATCTTCAGAATCTGGCCTTCTAAAGAGCAGTCAGGGTTGATCTCTTCTAGGACTGACTGGTTTGATCGCCTTGCAGTCCAAGGGACTCACAGGAGTCTTCTCCAGCACCATAGTTCAAAGGCCTCAATGCTTTGGCGCTCAGCCTTTCTTAGGTCCAACTTTCACAGCCATACATTGCAACTGGAAAAACCATAGCCTTGACTATATGCACTTTTGTTGGCAGGGTGATGTCTCTGCTTTTTAGTATGCTATCTATATTTGCCATAGCTTTTCTCCACAGGAGCAAGCATCTTTTAATTTCTTGGCTGCAGTCCCCATCTGCGGTGATCTTGGAACCTAGGAAAATAAAATCTGTCACTACCTCCAATGAAAATGAATTTATGCACATAGGTTTGATGATTCACCTTATGGAGAACCTATAGTTATCACAGCTAAGACAGTAACTTCAGTTCACATCCTAAACTGTCTTTTCCTCCTTGACTGCTAAATCCTTTTGTTCTTCTCCTCCCCACTTTTGCTTAGTTAATGAATTAATTATTTCTGACCTTATTTTTTTTTTCCTGATCATAATGTGAGTTGCCAGGTTTCAGAGTTGCTATAAAAAAGGAAAAGAATTCATTTTTGTTCTGATACGTCTCACAGAAGATGTGTCTATTGAAGAAGTAGAAAAATTCATTGCAGGTGTACTAATAAAAGCCTGGTTTAATTATTCATTAATGACATATTAGATATAAAAACTTAAAACTTTTACTGCCCCAATGCAAAAATGTACATAACTTGGACCAACCACTGAGGGGTATGCAGTACACTAGAAGCCACAATGTTAGTGGAGTCCATGTAATCCTTGGTCACCTTCTTTGCTCCTCTGTCATATACAAACTTTATGTTTCAAAATTTATTTATTAAAATATACTTTTCAAAAATCAGGATCTTAGGCCACAAGGGAGATGTTTCGGAACATGACTGTGAGCAGCAGTTTGTTATCCCTGTGATTTGTCAGTATCAGAATTTGTTTAATTCCAATCTTTTTCCCTACCTTTGTCGCTTGCTTTTAGCACCTATGCCTCAAACACAACATTCAGGAATATTGGATTCTTTCCCTCTGTATGACTCAGGCATGCCGCTCAGAGAAAACTGAGTTCAAGTTTTCTTCATTGTACCTAATAACAGGGGTGGGATTGAAAAATTTTAGCAACCAGTTCTCTGCCTGGTTGCTGAGTGGGTGTGGCCATGGGGGTGCGGCCTAGTCGGCTTCCTGCATCACAATGGAGGGAGTGTTTTCACCCTCCCCAGGCTCCGGAGGCTTTCCTGAAGCTTCCGGGAGAGCGAAAATGGCCTCCCCCGGGCTCCAGAGGCCCTACAGAGGCTGGAAATGAGCCCATTTCCGTACTTCCGGTACTTCCGATAGGTCTGTTTTTCACCCTCCCAGAGCTTCCACATGGGCCCTGCACTTACCTGGCATCCAAAACGGACCATGTGGAGACTCCTGGGAGGGGCTGGATAGGGTGGGTGGGTCAGCCAGTCCTTGCAACTATCGGTTTGGTGAACCAGATTAAAATTAACATCTGGTTCAGCCAAACTAGTCTGAACCGACTGATTCCCACCCCTGCCTAATAACAAATGTAGGTTGCATGTTGGAGGAAATGGAATCATATGGATCCAAGAAAAAAGCCTGGAATTTAAATTTCACAAAAATAATATTCTACTTGCTTAGTATTTGATAATTATTAAGCAACCTGTTGGGTCACCATTTCAGAGATATTTTCTTGCAGAATGATTATGGGTGGGCAAAAAAAAAAAAAAATCAGTAGGACTGGATGGATTGGGCTGAGAGAAAGTGACTGACCCAAAGTCATCCAGCCAATTTTCATTCTTAAGTAAGACTGGAATTCTCGGTCTCCTTATTTCTAGCCCGGTGCCACTAGACCAAATTGGCTCTTCATGTCATTTGTTATGGAAATACATGTATATATAGAGAGAATCAGAACTATCTATATGCCCAGGAAATCTTTGACAGGAAGGTATAAAGCAAGCTGGGGGAAAACCTTTCCACTGGAATGAAGAAGTTTCACTTGGTTGTTTCCAATGGTTTCTTGTAGGGTACATATTTTATATTAGGAGTGAGCAACCTGAAGTTTTTGGATTAATTTCAGAAGCCTGTAAATGATGGATTTACCTATGCAATAAGTAAAGAGAGGGAGAGGGAGAGAGTAGGACTAGGGAGAGGAGGAGGAATGAAAATGGTGAATGGCAGAAATGAAGAAAAATGGTATTTTAGGGATGAAGCCAATAATCACTGGAATATAATTCTCCACATTAGTCAGAAAAAAATATAGACCCTGATAGCCAAAGATTCTCACTTTCATTCTTATATTCCGTTTCTTCAGATTTACAACAGAGCAAATGGCAGAGTTGAAAAATGTTTTTCAGATGCTTAGTGTTACTGAAATATTTAATAGTGGATGTGACCTTTCAGGAACAACAGATGCTTGATTTATGATGTTGCTATTGCTATTGTGAAAATGTTTATTTTCAGTCCTCTTCATCTGCTTTAATAATGTACTTTTAATGAGGAATGTTCTGGTTTTGTTCAAGGACAAAGAAAAACCCTGATTTTTAAAATATTTAAATATAAAAGTATATTCCTCAGACTCTTCTTCACTATACTCAAACATTATTATATTCAAACTTTACTATACTTAACAAAGAGCTGCATTCAAAACAAAGCAGCCAAACAGATTTGGCTTCAAGTGAAATTCAGCTAGGGTGGATGATCAGCTGAAATTCAGAATTTTGAAATGCACTTCAAGGAAGCAGTTATACTTCCTGAAAAAAAAAAAATCAGAGTCTAAACTTTATTATATTTCATCCCCATATAATTTCATATGCAATAAAAATATTTTCTTCAAGAGAAAGATTGGAGAAATCTTTGTGGAAATGAAAATGATTCAATGGAGAAAATATTAATGAAAATATATTAAATTAATGTAATTTCTATAGCCTTCATGCAGACATTGTCCTCATCTCTTATATCAGAGTTGGCTTTGACCTTGAATCAACCTTGAATCCCGTCCAAACCAGACCAAACTCCAGATTGTGGGCAGAATTTGCCTCCAATACTGCACTTTAACTACTGCGCCACCAGAGTTCTTAATCCCCAAGATTTTAATTCTTGGTAACAAATGGCCAAACAAAAATTATGAAAAGTTCTTGCTCATTAAAATAAAAAAATCCAATAGATCCATTAATCCTATTGGAGGTCTAACAAAACTGCTTGAGTTTAGACACTTTCTTCATGCCATTTCTTTCTTCATTCTGAGAATGTAGGACTTTCTCTATCCAGGACAAATAAAAATCGTCTTTTCCCATACATGCTATGAGTGTCCAGAATAATTTTGTGGCATAACAAAACGTAAAAATAGCATCTCTAAGGCTAGTGAAGATACTTCACATTTCATTAGCGCAGAGCATAGCCTTAAAATAGCAATCCAGTTTAGCATCAGGGGAAAAAAAAATGTGCTTTAAGAATTATTTCAAAGTCAAAGATGATTTCAGGAGCATTTTGAGGAAATGGAATGGAGTCCTACTTTGTTAAGGATGGCCAAAATTTCTGTGTGTTTGTGTAGGTGTGTGTGTGTGAATAATGAATCTTTCATTGTATAGCCATGTTTCTAGCATTTGGCAACCTGCTAGCTTTCCAACATTTTAATTAAGTCATTTTATATGTCTTCCCAGTTCTGTTGTGCTGCTTCATTGTGGAAGTATTCCTGGGACGAATGAGTGAAGAATGTTGGGAGTATACACCAAGAATATGTGCTTCATCAAAATTAGAATATGACCACAGTGGCTCACAAAGTTAGAACATTGGGCTGATGGTCACCAGGTTCATGTTCAAGACCCTTTGTTGCCATAGGGCAGGGTAAGCTCCCATCACATGGTCCATCTCCTGCCAACCCAGCAGTTTGAAAGTGTGTGACTGTGAGTAGATTAATTGGTACCATTTTGGTAGACAACTTCATGGGAACAGGAAAGGATACCCCCAACTGGGCGTTCCCCAGAAAATGGTGGTGTCACCAGCAAATTGTTTTGTCACAAAAGCACTTCAGTGCCTCCAAGATAGGGAAAAAAACCCAGCAATCCAGAATATATAAAGGTTGTCTTTCACTTACAACCATCTGTTTAGCAACCGTTCGAAGTTACAATGGCGCCGAAAATAGTAACTTACAATCAGTCCTTGTACTTACGACTGTTGTAGCATCCCAACAGTTGCATGATCAAAATTCAGGCAACAGACACACATTTATGATGGTTGTAGCATCCTGGGTTCATGTGATCTCCATTTCTAATTTTCCCAATGAGTTACTGACAAGCAAAATAATGAGAGAAGCAAGATTTACTTAGCTACCGTCTGATTCACTTAACAACCTTGGCAAAAAAATATCATAAAATCAGAAGTGATTAGTTAAAAACTGCCTTTTTTAGCAATGAAAATTCTGGTCCCAATTGTGGTTATAAATTGGGGAACCACAGATATTTTCTCTGGTCCTGGGAGTGATGGTCATTCCAACATCCTAGTTAAAGCCAACAGATTGGCTTTATTGGACAGGTGTATAGGAAGATATGGAAATGGATGTCTAGGTGACAAAGGTGAAGGTAAAATCATTATATTTTAATTCCTTGTTTTGACCTATATAGTTCCCATTTGGGTTTATCATCTGATTTATCTACTGAACTGAGTAGATGCTGCTTATTTTAATAATATTTTAATGTATTTAATCTTTTGTTTTAGGAAGGTAATCTTATTGTTATCTATCTTGAATTTCAGTCTCTGATAGTAATATACATTAATATTTGTAAAATGCCATGTGCCAACTCTTTATTGATGATTTTAGTTCTAATGCACACATTTCTAAATCTATTTAAAAAGTCTTCATTGTCATCTATAAAGATGAAAATGAAGCTGCAAGATTTACAAAGAAGAATACAACCAAGTATTTATTCGATCTATGGAATGAATGCTAAATCTCCCAATGACTTTAAATGATTACAATTGGCTATCATAGTTTGTGCATAAAAAGACTATTTCCAAAATTGCTATATCACTGCTGACAATTATGGCTCTTGTTATAATCGTGTATTCTCCACAAAGTCTGAATACAGTATAATCTATGTAATCTTTTGATGGTATATACTATTGGAGAGTCTGATTATGCAAGGCTCTTGACAATATATCAATAATCTACGTGCATTAAATTTTTATAAATTTTGGTTTCACTTTTTCATATCTTTGGATGACCATCCAATGATCAAGAGACAGACTATTCATCCCCTTTACCCCATCTGAATATAATTAATTTGTCATCACCTTGGGGCATATTTGGAAAATAGATTTTGTACCATTTTAATGGGGAGAAACTCAGCATGTAATTTAAGAAATGTTTTCAGGGGCGAGATCTCTTTTTGGGTTATTTCTTTAGCCTCCATTTGTCCTTGGCCAATTGATTATTTAGGCAGAGCACATTGTTGCAAGGTGTGAGATTCTAAAAATTAAAGCCCAGAGGATTTTAAGTAGTTGATGACTCCGATAATTAATGGCTTATTTTCATCCAGACATATTGGAATACATTTAATGTTTCTCAACAGTCTCCAGTAATATAAAATATGTCATCATAAGGCTGTAATACAATTCACCTTCCCCTTGAAGTAATTCCCAGTGATCATGGTGAAATATATTCTTAAAGTAAACATATGTAGAAGCAAGTTTTTATTCTGTGCAGAAACCTTATAGTGTATATATACATACTTAGTGGTTGTTTGCCTGCTGGCCCTTTTGTAGATAAAGCTGACACATCCATACATACACAAAAGAAGTTACCAGCAGAAATGCAGAAATCAAAGTGCTACATAAATACAAACAACATAAAGTATATTTACTGGAGGGGGGGAGGAGTACAGGACTGATTGTGCAGGGTGGGAAAAAACTGAATACAGGAAGTCCTTGACTTATGACTATAATTGGGCTTGGAATTGTTGTTGCTAAGCAATGCAGTAGTTAAGTGAGCCACATCCAATTTTATGATCTTATTTGGCTTGGTTGTTAAGTGAATTCAGTTTCAGCCATTGAGTTTGCTTGTCAGAAACCCCTTTAGAAGATCACAACGGTAAGCAAGTGACTCTAAGATGCTGCAGCCATTATAAATACCTCCTTCTTCTTCCTCTTTTTCCTCCCTCTCCTCCTCCTCCTCCTCCTCCTCCTCCTCCTCCTCCTCCTCCTCCTCCTCCTCCTCCTCCTCCTCCTCCTCTTCCTGCCATATCCGTCATTGGATGTTGGCGATCATGTTGGTGATCCTATTTTTATCAACAGCCACACGAAAAAGTGCTGCTGAGTTTTCTCCAAAATACATACTGTATAAATACATTTTTTTTATTTTTATTTTAATTTGATTTATATGCCGCCCTTCTCCAGAGACTCAGGGTGGCTTACAATGCGTTAAGCAATAGCCTTCATACTTTTGTATATTTATACAAAGTCAGCTTATTGCCCCCACAAACTGGGTCCTCAATTTACCTACCTTAGAAAGGATGGAAGGCTGAGTCAACCTTGAGCCTTGGCGAGATTCGAACCTGCAGTAATTGCAGGCAGCTGGTCTTAATAACAGGGTGCCTTAGACCACTGTACTACCAAGGCTCCTGGTTGCTAGCAGCCTGAATTTCAACCACATGACCATGGGATCATTGTGATAGTTGTAAATGTGAAGGCCGATCGTAAGTCATTTTTTTCAATGCCATCGTAACTTTGAATACTTGCTTAATGACTGGTCATAAGTCAAGGACTACCTTTTTATAGAAAGTACAATACAGGCAAACAGGAACTCCTCCTGAATTTCGCTGAAATGTTCCATTTTGCTGAATTTTCAATTTGTTTTATTGAACCATCTTTTTTTTCTCTTCAAAGTGTATCACGATCTATTGCATTCCAGTTTAAATGAACCGGAGCTGCATCAGGGCACATAGAGATATATTGAGCTGTTGCTGGCCGATTTATTTACGATATGCAGAAGCCAGTATTTTATATGCTCTGAATAAAATAGCATGAAAGCTGATTATTTCTTTGGGTGCACCCAGGATGATAAACAGGCCTATTGATTCTGGGCTTAGATGGAAGAAAAGGAGCAAGAGGCTGGCTGAGCACCTGTTTCTACTAGCTGAGTCCTGCTCCTTCCAAACAGCCCATTATCTCCTTTCTAAGTTAATAAATGATGGTCACGCTGGGTGGACTTTGTAGAATCAACAACATGGACTTTTTAGTATTGCTGTACTTGCTAACTAACATAGTTATTTTAATTTGACGTATTCTTCTCTCTTTTAAATGATGTTAACCATTTATCAAACTATTGTAGACTGGAATGTATAATGGATTGATTAATAGCTTCTAACATTCCAAAAGATAAAAACTGTTGTTGTTCTCTATGGATAGGATGGGACCATGTTTGCTTTAATAGGATGTCTGGAGTTTGTCTCTTGATAAGAGAAAGCTTATTGGTGCTAATTGATACTAATTGATATTGGTGCTGGTTTGTCTTTCTGTGAACTCCAAACAACCTTTTTTGTCAGAATATTCCGACAAAATATTCATGAACTGGAATAGGGCATAGCAACAAGGTCAGCCAATGAATAGGCATAGCAACTAAGTTAGCCAGTGAGGACTGTTTGGAAACTGACACAGTATTTTGCTGTGTGAGCAATGAGACAGCAAGGAGCCTGGACGTGGGTTAGGCTTAGCTTAACTGCCCTGTATAGAGGAGGTTCTTTTTGTCTGTATTAAGCTCCGAGTGCTGTGCTGAGAACTGAAAACTAAAACTAGTCTGCTGAATTGAAACTGAAACTCTTCTCCCCTCTGCCTGTGTTTGCTTGTACTTGCTACCTTGGAAAACCTGTTTTGGTATTGCATACAATATTTTTCGGAGTATAAAGTGCACCTTTCCCCCCCCTTAAAGGGGGTAAAAATTTAGGTGTGTCTTATACATCAAATGTATCCCCGCCCACCCACTGGCCCCCACTCTTTGGCCTCTGCCTCCCAGCAGTTTACCTCCTTGCAGCAAGCAGCAAGAAGAAACAGCTCATTTCAGCTTCAGCACAGCCTAATTAGCACAAGGTGATTGGATCGGCCGCCTGGTCTCAGCTGTTTTGTGCAGGCCTCTGCTGCTTGCTTGAAGGAGGTAAATTGCTGGGAGCAGATTTTTTTTTCTCGTGCTAATCAAGCTATGCTGAAAATGAAAATGAAAGTAAAGCAGGCTATTTGCTGTTTGCTGCAATGAGTCAAAATTGCTGGGAGGCAGAGGCAGATTTCTTTTTCTTGTTTTCCTCACCAAAAAAGGTAGGTGCATTTTATAGTCCGGAGTGTCTTGTACTCCAAAAAATATGGTATTTACTTTATGTGTTTTATTATATATAAAGAGAAGTTAATGAATCCTGTTGAATCAGTTACCTGTGTGTGCTTTCTGGATGTGATTGCTGCAACGAACTCTGACATTTTTTTCCTCATTAACTTCTTAAATTTTACGTCCCTGCTTTCATCAGACCTCATTAAAATGGACACACCTGCAACTGATTTCTTATGAAAAGGGGAGGCTTTTATGAAAAGTTTGTTGCCTCTGTTCTCCAAGTCAAGATCAGCTGCCAGAAGATATTGGGCACTTGGAGAATAACCATAGTTACTTATCTTAACTCATTTTGTTAACATAAGGAATGGTGTCTTGGATGGCCCATACCAGATATATAGTTTGTAAAATAAGGGTATTTCAAGGTTTAGTATACAATATGCAAAATGGTACAGTGGCTATTACTATTCTCCTATGCAGGAAGAGTACAGCTTTGGGTGGTTTTATTTTAGAATAAAGGCTGGCAAAAGGAGACATAAGGCTGGCAAAAGGAGGCGTCTGGGATGGCTCGGGAGTTTATGGCTTCCATGACAGCCATGGACCTGACACAATTAATTCATGGCCCCACTCACGCGGGAGGACACACTCTGGACTTGGTTTTTATCTCTGGTCAGTGGCGGAGTGGTCTGGATATAGGAGATATAGTTATTGAACCCCTGTCATGGTCGGACCATTCTCTCCTGAGACTGGACCTTTCGACCGCTGCACCCCACTGCAGGGAGGCGGAACCGACCAGGTGGTTCCGCCCCAGGCGCCTGATGGATCCTGATAGGTTCCAGAGGGAGCTTGGGCCAGTTCCTGAAACTCTGGCACACGACTCGGCTGAAGATCTGGTGGCTGCCTGGGATAGGACAGCCACCGGTGCTCTGGACCGAGTCGTGCCTTTGCGGCCTCTGACCCGATGCCAAACCTGCCCAGCCCCTTGGTTTTCCGAGGAGCTGAGGGAGATGAAGCGCCGGAAAAGATGCCTAGAGAGTGGTTGGAGGGCGAGTCACTCCGAATCCGACCGAACACTAGTTAGGTCTCATATTAAGACCTATCTAGTGGCGATAAAAGTGGCAAAGCGTAACCACTTTTCCGCTCTTATTGCATCGGCAGATAACCGCCCAGCCGCCTTGTTTAGGGTGACCCGCTCCCTCCTACATCAGGGAGCACGGGAGGACCCCTTGCAAGGGCAGGCTGAGGATTTTGCACAGTATCTGCACGATAAAATTGCTCAGATTCGGGAAGGCTTGGACTCTGACTGGGTAGATCCCGGCGGGGTGACTGAGGCTGGTCTTGAGAATGTTACCTGGGATGAGTTCAACCCTGTGACTCCTGAGGACATGGACAGGATCCTGGGGAGATTAAACGCAACCACATGTTTATTGGACCCGTGCCCCTCCTGGCTGGTACCGGCCACCCGGGAGGTAACACGAGGCTGGCTCCAGAGGATCATAAATGCTTCTCTGAGAGAGGGTTTCTTGCCTCCCACCTTGAAAGAGGCGGTGGTGAGGCCCCTCCTCAAGAAGCCTTCTCTGGACCCGGCCGTTTTGGCAAACTATCGTCCGGTCTCCAACCTTTGCTTTGTTGCGAAGGTTGTGGAGAGTGTGGTTGCGCGACAGCTCCCACAGTTCCTGGATGAAACCGTCTATCTAGATCCGTGCCAGTCCGGCTTCAGGCCTGGTACAGCACGGAGACGGCATTGGTCGCATTGGTGGATGATCTCTGGAGGGCTCGGGACAGGGGTTGTTCCTCTGTTCTGGTCCTGTTAGACCTCTCAGCGGCTTTTGATACCATCGACCATGGTATCATGCTGCGCCGGCTGGAGGGACTGGGGGTGGGAGGCACCGTGTTGCGGTGGTTCTCCTCCTATCTCTCTGACCGGTCGCAGTCTGTGTTGGCAGGGGGGCAGAGGTCAACCTCGAGGCGCCTTGCTTGCGGGGTGCCGCAAGGGTCGGTCCTCTCGCCGCTCCTGTTCAACATTTATGTGAAGCCGCTGGGTGAGATCATCCGTGGTTTTGGGGTGCGATGCCATCTGTACGCTGATGACACTCAGCTGTACATTTCCACCCCAGACCACCCCAATGATGCCCTCGAAGTGATGTCCCAGTGTCTGGAGGCCGTGCGGGTCTGGATGGGGAGGAACAGGCTTCGGCTCAACCCTTCCAAGACCGAGTGGCTGTGGATGCCGGCGTCCCGGTATAGCCAGCTGGTGCCATCGCTGGCTATTGGGGGCGAGTCACTGACCCCCACAGAGGGGGCTCGCAACTTGGGCGTCCTCCTGGACACACGGCTGTCTTTAGAAGAGCATATGACGGCCGTGGCCAGGGGGGCTTTTTATCAGGTTCGCCTGATACGCCAGTTGCGCCCCTTTCTGGATCGGGACTCCTTGTGCACAGTCACTCATGCCTAGTTACGTCACGCCTGGACTACTGTAACGCTCTCTACATGGGGCTCCCCCTGAGGAGCACCCGGAGGCTCCAGCTGGTGCAGAATGCGGCCGTGCGGGTGATTATGGGAGTGATGTGGCGCTCCCACGTAACACCTCTCCTGCGCGAGCTGCATTGGCTCCCGGTGGTCTTCCAGGTGCGCTTTAAGGTGTTGGTTCTCATCTTTAAAGCGCTCCATGGCTTAGGGCCAGGGTATTTGCGAGACCGCCTGCTGCTACCGATAACCTCCCACCGGCCAATACGCTCTCACAGAGAGGGCCTCCTCGGGGTGCCGTCGGTCAGGCAATGTCGGCTGGCGGCCCCCAGGGGGCGAGCCTTCTCTGTGGGGGCACCCGCCCTGTGGAATGAGCTGCCTCCTGGAATACGATTGATCCCGGACCTCCGGACCTTCCGTAAAGCCCTGAAGACGTTTTTATTTCATCAAGCCGGCCTAGCCTAAATGGTTTTTTAATTGGGATTTTAAATTTTATGGATTTGGGGTTTTAAATTTGGGTAGCCAATGATTTAATTCTTTTAATTATCTTAACTTTTGCATTTGTATGTTTTTTAATTTTGGCTGTTCACCGCCCTGAGTCCCTTCTGGGAGAAGGGCGGTATACAAATTAAATTAATAAATAAATAAATAAATAATAGAGGTATATAAAACGTTATGGAAAATGTGCATAGAAAAAGATGTGTGAAAGTATTAAGCTACCAATAAAAGTTCTTTTAAAACAGGACACGTTTCAACTGTTGACGTCACTGCCATAGATTATCAGTTTGGAAGGTCTTAAAAGGGCCTGAACAAACTTATGGATGATGAGGATATCAATGGGTATCTAAAGACTGTTTACTCTTTCTGAATTGAAGGTAATGTACTTCAAATGCTGCTAAGAATGGAAGAGGATTGTCAACATTTATGAACTATCTGAATGCATCTGATTGGCTACCAAAGAACACAGATGGGTCATTGGTCTGAATCAAGAATTCTTATGTTGTCTAATATCTCATTTATTTATTTATTTTATTTTATTTATTGAATTTCTATACCGCCCTACTCCCGAAGGACTCAGGGCGGTGCACAGCCATGAAATAAAACACATAGATATACAAAATTTAAAATCGAATAAAATGAATTAAATAAATTTGGCTGAATTAATACCCAATTTAAAATACCCATATTTTAAAATCCATTAAAAATTTAGAATTTACACTTTAGAAGGGAGAAGATTTAGGCGAGGCCAGCTTGATGAAACAAAAGCGTCTTCAACTCGCGGCGGAAGGTGCGCAGATCCGGAATCCTCCGTATCTCTGGGGGGAGCTCATTCCAGATCGTCGGTGCCCCCACAGAGAAGGCTCTCCCCCTAGGGGCCGACAGCCGACATTGTTTGGCCGACGGCACCTGGAGGAGCCCCTCTCTGTGGGAGCGTACTGGTCGGTGGGAGGCTGTTGATGGTAGTAGGCGGTCCCGTAAGTAACCAGGTCCCAAGCCATGGAGCGCTTTAAAGGTGGTAACCAGAACCTTGAAGCGCACCCGGAAGACCACCGGGAGCCAGTGCAGCTCGCGCAGGAGAGGTGTTACATGGGAGCTCCATGTTGCTCCCATAACCACCCGCGCGGCCGCACTCTGCGCCAGTTGGAGCCTCCGGGTGCACCTCAAGGGGAGCCCCATGTAGAGAGCATTACAATAGTCCAGACGAGAGGTGACGAGGGCATGAGTGACTGTGCGTAACGAGTCCCGATCTAGAAAGGGACGCAACTGGCGAATCAGGCGAACCTGATGAAAAATCCTCCCGGTCACGGCCGTCAAGTGCTCTTCTAAAGACAGCCGTGAGTCCAGGAGGACGCCCAAGTTACGAGCCCTTTCCGTGGGGGCCAATGATTCGCCCCCAATAGCCAGCGATGGTGCCAGCTGACTATATCGGGACGTCAGAAACCACAGCCACTCGGTCTTGGATGGGTTGAGCCTGAGCCCGTTTCTCCCCATCCAGATCCGCACGGCCTCCAGGCACTGGGACATCACTTCAAGGGCATCGTTGGGGTGGTCCGGGGTGGAGATGTACAGCTGGGTGTCATCAGCGTACAGATGGTACTTCACCCCGAAACCACGGATGATCTCGGCCAGCGGCTTTACATAAATGTTGAACAGAAGGGGCGAGAGAACCGATCCCTGCGGCACCCCACATATAAGGGGCCTCGGGGTCGATCTCTGCCCCCCTGTCAACACAGACTGCGACCGGTCAGAGAGAAAGGAGGAGAACCACCGTAAAACGGTGCCTCCCACCCCCAACCCTTCCAGCCGGTGCAGCATGATACCATGGTCGATGGTATCAAAAGCCGCTGAGAGGTCTAACAGGACCAGGACAGAGGAACAACCCCTGTCCCGAGCCCTCCAGAGATCATCAACCAACGCGACCAATGCCGTTTCCGTGCTGTACCCAGGCCTGAAGCCCGACTGGAACGGATCTAGATACGACGCTTCATCCAGGTACTGGGGTAGCTGTCGCGCAACCACACTCTCAACAACCTTCGCAACGAAGCAAAGGTTGGAGACTGGACGATAATTAGCCAATACTGCCGGGTCCAGGGAAGGCTTCTTGAGGAGAGGCCTCACCACCGCCTCTTTCAAGGCGGCGGGAAAGACACCCTCACCCAACGAAGCATTTATAATCCCCTGGAGCCAGCCTCGCGTCACCTCCCGGGAAGCCAGCACTAACCAGGAGGGACACGGGTCCAACAAACATGTGGTCGCGTTCAATCTACCCAGAATCCTGTCCACGTCATCTGGGGTCACAGGATCAAACTCATCCCAGATAACAGTCTCAAGACCTGTCTCCGTCACCCTCGCTGGATCTATCCCGTCAGAGTCCAGACCTGCCCGAATCTGAGTGATTTTGTCATACAGATATTGAACAAAATCCTCGGCTCTCCCCTCCAAGGGGTCCTCCCGCACTTCCTGGTGGAGCAGGGAGCGGGTCACCCTAAACAGGGTGGCCGGGCGATTATCTGATGACGCAATAAGAGCAGTAAAATGAGTACATTTTGCTGCTTTTATCGCCACTAGGTAACTCCTAATATAAGATCTTACCAGTGTTCTGTCAGATTCAGAAAGACTAGCCCTCCAACAGCTCTCTAGGCGTCTTTTCCGGCGCTTCATCTCCCTCAGCTCCTCGGTGAACCAAGGAGCCAGGCGAGATCGGCGCCGGGTCAGAGGCCGCAAAGGCACGACTCGATCCAGGGCTCCAGCAGCCTCCCTATCCCAGGCGGCCACTAGGTCCCCAGATGAGGCGTGAGCCAGAACCTCCGGGATTGGCCCAAGTTCCATCTGGAACCTATCAGGTTCCATCAGGCGCCTGGGGCGGTACCATCTTACCGGTTCCGCCTCCCTGCGGTGGGGTGCTGCGGTTCGAAGGTCAAGGCGAAGGAGCGAGTGATCTGACCATGACAAGGGCTCGATGACTATATCCCCTATCTTGAGATCACTCAACCACTGTCCAGAGACAAAAACCAAGTCCAGTGTGTTTCCCCCAGTGTGCGTAGGGCCATGAATTAGTTGGGTCAGGTCCATGGCCGTCATGGAAGCCATGAACTCCCGAGCCACCTCAGACGCCTCACCCACGGATGGCAGGTTGAAATCCCCCATGACCATAAGTCTGGGGGTATCAACCGCCACCGCGGCAATAACGTTGAGTAGCTCGGGCAGGGCTGCCGCCACGTGGCAGGGAGCCAGGTACGTGATCAGCAAACCCATCTGAACCCCGTGGCCCCACTTCACAAGGAGGGACTCACAACCGGCCGTCTGAGGAACAGTGGTCTCCCTCGGCCTAAGGCCTTCTCTAATAATAACCGCTACTCCCCCACCCCTCCCCTGTGACCTTGGCTGATGGAATGCGTGGAAACCTGGTGGGCACATTTCTACCAGAGGGACCCCTCCCTCTGGGCCCAACCAGGTCTCCGTAATACCCGCCAGGTCCGCTCCCCCCTCGTAAACAAGATCACAGATGAGGGGGGCTTTATTTACTACAGACCTGGCGTTGCACAACATCAGACGAAGGCCCGGGCCCTGAAGGTCTGTACTACCTGGAGAACGGGTGGAGCCTTGGGGGCCGGAGCACTCTACCGCTTGAAGACAGCGGGTGCGTGCTCCCTTAACATGATATGGCCCCCTGCTCCCGCCATATCTACCCCTCCCACACACAGTACCGATGGTGAAAGCATAGTCTGGACCAGCTCGACCCCCTCCGGATCCCCCACCACCCCCGCCGAACGTCCTGGCCAAGCCCGACTCTCCCCCTAGTGGGTTATCCCCCAAACCCACAATCCTAATTCCAATCCCACCCCCCTCCCCCCTCCCAGAACCCCTTAAAAGTTTAAACAAGGACAATTTTAAAAAACCCCGCAGCCCCCTCTTTGCGGCATGCCACCTCTCGGGACTCCAGAGCCCGTCATCGAGGTAGGCCCTCGATAGAATGGAGGGCCAAGCCTGCGAGAGGGGGGAGTCTCGCAGACCAAGAAGCTCCGCTGCTGAGTACATTAATCATAATGGGTAACACGACCATATCCTGAGGGTGTATATAAAGGACCGAGGAGAAGATAAAAGAATGGGGGGATCTCAGAGACATATTTGCAGGACCAAGTCCCCTGTCCCCTCACAACAGAGGACATAGTCCAAAGCCAGGACGACCACAGTTCCAAGGGGGAAATAGATCTAACCACCCTCTCACGGTGGTTAGGTCAGCTGGACAACCCCCTCTTGTGGTGGGGTGGCAGCAATGAACCGGTGCATATAGACAGCGTCCAGGGGTCAGGTCCAAAAGTCGCCCTCTCACGGCGTTTTGTCCGGTGGTAAAGACCGATGGTAAGGTCCCCCTCGCTGGTAAAGTCCCCTCGCTGGTAAAGTGCATATGTGTGGAAAGCTGGTAAAGTGCATATATGTAGAAAGCGTCCCGGTTCAGCCCCCAGGGGCTCTGACATTTCCTGCCCATTAGGAGTTTTTGAGTAGAACAAAAGGGCAACTGTACTCAATATTTTGCCTGTGGATTCAGACACAAAATGAAGAATGTTTCTATAATTAAAGGTTGATCCTGCCACACAGGCTGCAGAGAAGGTCTCTTAATTGGTCAATTTCAACTTCTTTCAGGGTCGCATTTTTTCATTACACATCTTTTTAAGAATTTATTTTTATAAGTTTCACAAAAAACCTTGTATATTTCTATGTAGAATTTCATCTGCATGTTTTGGAAGTGATTTTTTTCTTAATACAAAGTAGTTGGTAAGTTATATTGGAAGTCTAGTCCCAATAGCATTAATCTTCAGCACCTCGAGATCTATTGACCACTAGGGGAGTGTCCTTGCTTAATGACCACTCACTTAATGGCCATTTGAAGTTATGGAGGATGCCTCCAAAGCTACTTGCAACCTGGTCCCAAAGTTATGACAGCTACCGCTGCAGGTCATTCACCCTTACAAGTGAACACAGGGACACTGCAGTGCCCCCCACTTATCTCTCCATCTCCCCCAGTCTGTCCCTGCAGGCCTTTCTTCCAATGTGTCCTCACAGGGCTTCCCTCCCCACTGGATCCCTGCAGGCTTTTTCCCACCCCATCTTTCTAAGCTTACATTATATTAAATTCCTGCTCTCAGGAATGCACATATTCCCAGAAATGCTTCTATCTCCAACTTTTGTTTTTTGTTTTTTTTTTCATTTTAATAATTCCTTTTTTTTTTTACTGGAGAGCAGCATCACAAATCTGTGATAAGTGAGTCTTTCAAAGGATAATTTGATCTGGTTCAAATGTGCATGTATCAGCAAACCAGTACTAAAATGCAAACTGAATGTACTTTGGTTCTGGCTTTTTTCTCTGAGCACAATGTTTCCCAAGAGAATAAGAACAAGTGTATTTATGCCACTATATTTATGTACCAATATATCATATTTAGTGGAATTTGTGGCATCACATTGTAAATATACAAACCTATTAATAGAAATATGGATGGCCTAATTTTCTGTTCTTTTAAGGGTGCAACCCACTAATATCACACCTTTAAAAATAGCAATTGTATCTCCAGGGTTAAGTAACTCTTGTTAAATATATTTTGCAGTTGCATGGCCCATTTTTTAAAGTTCTGGTTCCACAAATGCCTGCAGGGAAGGTAATAACTATACTTAGAAGTAAATGACGCAACAAACATGTCCTTCAAATATGTCTGAAAATGGAGATGGTGATTTCAGCTTTTCCAGCTCAGTGCATCAATCTCAGCTCAATCTCTGCTAGGTTATTATCTCTGATAGCTTTGGCTAAATCCTTAAAGAAAATGCTTTATTATAATACAATAGTGTGATGAATAGGAATTTCCTAGAAATGATTCAGTTGCCTTCTGACGATTTGTAACCAAAAGATAGGAAAAGGCTGTTGTAAATCATTTTCCACTTGCTAAAGAGCTTGTTTAGAACTGCAGGTGATCTGAAAAATAAAGGACATTTAACATCTGTTTCTCTTCTGCATCCGATCCATTATGCTGAACTGATGACACATGTTGATTTGATCTAAGTTATGGAAATCTATGAGGAAGGAGTATTGCTTCTCTGTAACAAGTTCATTTGTCTTACTATCTGTCCCTTTTGGCCATGAAAATGATGTAGAGCTTTGGCTGAATAAAGCAGATTATGAAGCATTTTGTTATTAGACTATTCAGTATGTTGATGGGATGGAAGAAAACACTGCAAAGAATTTAAGTAACTTTTATACAGCTGCTGAGTCTCCCTTATCCTTTTTAAGTAGGGTCTTAGTACTATCTTATTTATTTTTATTTACATCTTGCCTTTATTATTTTTGGAAATAACTCAAGGTGGTGAACATACCCAACACACCTTCCTCCTCCCATTTTCCCCACAACAACAACCCCATATATAACATATATATATATATATATATATATATATATATATATATATATATATATATATATGTCTTTTTTCCTTTTTCGTAGGCTTTTATGTGACAGTTTGTCAGCAGAAAAAAGGCCCAGAAACTTGTGAATGAGATTTCACAGAACCAGGGCTGTAGAACAACTTAGTTTACGTAGGTAAAACCTGGCTAGAAAGAATATGCACATAAAAGCCTACGAAAAAGGAAAAAAGACACATTGTACCTTTACAGGGAGGATATCTGAGAAGTGGGTGTGGCTCACTGATGATGCCTTAATAGGCAGAAATAGCTATCTGAGTCTCCCAGAGAGCAACACAGAGTTGCAGTTTGTCAGCAGAAAAAAGGCCCAGAAACTTTTAATATTTTGGGTTTCTTCCCGTTTAATTGTGGATATATCCCTAAAAGGGTAGAAGCGACGTTTCGACAGAATCCCATCTGCCATCATCAGGCTTATGTCAGCAGTCTTTTGTAGTAACTGCCGTTGCTATTTCAAATCTGGTGCTGGTATTCTGGGATGGCTCCACCTTTTCATTCTGATTGGTTGGGAGTCCCAGTATGTGTTTATTGGAGAAAAATTTAGTGGAGAAAAACCGACCATACACCCGAAGCCAAGCCAATAAACACATACTGGGACTCCCAACCAATCAGAATGAAAAGGTGGAGCCATCCCAGAATACCAGCACCAGATTTGAAATAGCAACGGCAGTTACTACAAAAGACTGCTGACATAAGCCTGATGATGGCAGATTCGATTCTGTCGAAACGTCGCTTCTACCCTTTTAGGGATATATCCACAATTACATGGGAAGAAACCCGAAATATTAAATACACACACACACACACACACACACACAGATATATCAACCCTATATATAACCCAGCTGGTTTTCATGATTAAAGCATGACTAGAATTCACTATCTCTTGATTGCTAATCTAGTGCCTTAACCAATAGATCAAACTGGCTCTCCATAACCGAGGGCTGTCAAACTCGCAGCCCATGGGCCGGATATGTCACACACTGGCAATGCCCACGCCTGATTTAGCGAAGAGGAAAACAGTTGCAATGCACCACGTGACGCCACCGTGATGACACAAGTTTGACACCTCTGCCCTAACCCTTCTCTATTTGGATATTCCTTTTTGGCTAATACTGTATTGCAATTATGTACTGTATCAGAAATGTCAATTGACTAAGTGAATGTCAAGCAATAGACTGCTATTACTTCATATTGCTTTCCCATCATTAATGGCATTACACCATATACATATCTTTTCTTCCCAATAACTTATGGTGTAATAAACTGCTTTTCTTTATGTGAGACATAAAGAATTTTCTCCCTGACAGCAAACCTACTCAAGATTGCTATTCTTCTGCTGAGTAATTCTGCTGTGTTTTTTCACTTCCCAGTATTTTAACCTCTAAGCAAGCCTCCAAGCCAGTGGTGGGTTTCAAATTTTTTTACTTCCGGTTCTGTGGGTGTGGCTTGGTGGGTGTGACACGGCTTGGTGGGCGTGGAGGGGAACGATACTGTAAAATCTTCATTCCCGCCCCACTCCAGGGGAAGGATACTGTAAAATCTCCATTCCCATCCCACTCCAGGGGAAGATTACTGCAAAATCCCCATTTTCTCCCAATCAGCAGGGACTCAGGAGGCAGAGAATAGATGGGGGCTGGGCCAGTCAGAATTTTTACTACCGGTTCTCCAAACTACTCAAAATTTCCGCTACCAGTTCTCCAGAACTGGTCAGAACCTGCTGAAACCCACCTCTGTTCCAAGCCTCTCCTATTTATTTCCTATGCCTCTGAACAAATATATTAAAACCAGTTCTGTTGATACATGTGTTTTAGGAAAGCTGTACTGGGGCACGAGCTCTGAATGTTTTCCTTTTGGGAAAGATTCAAAGGTGCTTTTTCAAAATCAACTGGACTATGTTTTTTTTTTTCCTCTTGAGGAAGAAGACGTTTTGCTTCTCATCCAAGAAGTTTCATCAATTCTGAGTGGATGGTGGAAGAATGGAAGGATTAGTTCTGACAGGATGGTGGAGAGGGGAATGGAAGGGACATATTTCTTTGCAGTTATCTGGTCATTAGCACTCTCTCTGAGAGCCATTGAGGCCTCTTGGGTGTTTATCTGTGCCTTCGGGGTCACCTGAATCAGAGGGCAAATGGGTGTGGAATTTTCTTGGAATTGCTGAAAGGACTGCATTGTAAACAAGAGATAGATGGTGTCGTATTCCTCCCCCTCTGTTGAGGGAGGGCTTTTTGGGAAGACTTACAATTTCCACAGATGCCAGATGAAGGAAGAGAAGAGAAAGACAGAAGACGGGCTAAAGGTCTATAAACATACGTTGCAGCCATATGGTTGCCATTCCTTTTTTTAAAAAAATTAGCTCTATCACATTTAATAACTTCAACTTAAGGGGGAAAATCTGCTTTGCTGCTTTATGCTTGCTGTTAACATCAAACAATCTCAAGTATCCTGCTGCTTTATTAAACTGTAGATGAGAGATGAGTGACAGCTCATTTTCAGAAAATAATGGTGACAGCAATAAAAAGAGGAAATTACTGTGATTTTTTTTACCAATTACATGATCAGTATTTTTTCTTTTGAGAAATTTCCACTTGAATTACTGTTAATACAGCATAATGGTATGGGCACTTTATCAAAGTTTTTGGATAACCTTAATTGGAGCCCAGGGAGTAAGTCTGCGTTTGTATCAGCTTTTCAAATGAAAACATGAAATGGAATTCTTGTGGAATTCTTCCCTTCAACTTATCAGTTTACAAGAATGGGTATATGCAGTATACTCAGAATGGGTAGCATAACCCTACCTAGAACTAAGTTTAGGAAGACTCAGATACAAGACAATTGCAAAGAACTGGAATTATAAGCCAGAGTCCGGTTGCATTGGAAAGACACATATGCCTAGATAGATGAGACAGACAGAGAGAGAGGGGGGGGGAGGGAGAGAGAGAGAGAGAGAGAGAGACAGACAGACAGACAGACAGACAGACAGACAGACAGACAGAGATATGATAAAGATGATATATAGATATATATAGGTGATATAGGTGATATGGATAGATACAGATGATATGTATTTTTCTTCAACCAGGTATTTTCCTATGTAAACCAAGTTTCTCAAATTGCAGCCATAGCTCAGTGAAATCACATCCACTATCCTGCAATTTGAGAAACTTGGTTTACGTAGGAAAATACCCGGTTGAAGAAAAATACATACAAAAACCTACCATAAGAGAAGAAAGCAAATACAGATGATATAGATATAGATAGATAATATAGATATACATAAATGATATAGATATATAGCAATAGCACTTAGTCATATATAACTTCACAGTGCTTTACAGTCTTCACCAAGTAATTTACAGTGTCAGCATATTGCCCCAACAATCTGGGTCCTCATTTTATTGACCTCAGAAGGATGGAAGGCTGAGTCAACCTTGAGCCTGGTGAGAACTCTTGAGAACTGACAAACTGATGGTAGCCAGCAGTCAGCAGAAGCAGCCTGCAGTACTTCATTCTAACCACTGCGCCACCATGGCTCTATATTCTTACACTGTTATCATTGCTCAATCATTTTTCTTTTTTTGTTTTAAATCAAAGTCAGGCATCAGGAATGATGTCTACAGAAGAAGAGGTAATGTGATGAATTACAGTAAAGTCAAAGTTTCTCAAGAAGGAAAGAGGTTGACACAAAAGTCAACACAGCCCAGAGCTGATAGAAGACAAAGGGAGAAAGTCAGGACAGTCACTCCCTAGAATCTTCCAGGATATATCTGTTAGGGTGAAGGTAGTGAATAATTAGTCTGGCAAGATTCTGTCTATTGGTGTGAGTGAAATAAAGAACTGAACTTTGTCTGGATTGTTCTATGTCATTCTTGATGTTCTATGTCTAGATCTGACAGCAGGCAATCTTTTGAGATCAGTGGACACATTTAGAAATTTGGGGAAATGTTGAGGATGGTATCACTAAATGGGATAAGTTAGGATTTCTCTGTACAAGACTTCCTATCTTCCTTCTCTGTGGCTTTTTTGCCCTGCGTGGCTCTCTAAGTAGTCACTCATACTAATGTAGTAGTAGGAAGAATAAAACCAAAAAGTAGAATCTCCTTCATTTTGAATTCAACTTCTGATGTCTTCAAGGTTACATTCATATAATTTTTATGACAATAATATGAAAGCAGTTTCCAAATATCCTTCTTCAATGCTTTCCTCCCCAACTTTGTAAGTTTAGCTTTTTAAAATCAGTCAATTTTCTCTTATTATTTATTTATTAAATTGACATGCTATCTATCTCATTGTCAAGTGACTCTAGGCAATTTACAATACCACGAAAACAGAGAAAGAAACATTAAAATATCAATATTAAAATTCACAGAAATTAAATAACATAGGAACCAGAATACAACAGGGTGGAAGTGGGATCTTTTGTCATTTTATGATTAAGCAATTAATGAGTGGGCAAGGTACTACAACATACAATTATTATATAAATATATCTCAATGAATGTTAGCACAATGTAGTTATCCAGGTTGATGAAGACTTAAGAAGCTGTATTTGCATAAGATGGTTAGTGTGATAAATGTTAATATGTTCAATTTGGTTTGTATGTTTTGGCATGTTGTGTGAAGTCACCCTATTTGGTTAGTTTATGGATCAATATGGTGAGCAATATTTTTAAAGGTTAATTCAATAAATAGGAGAAGGATATGTCAACTCAAACAATGGCATCATGATTCAAGATTGTGAAGCAAATAAGAATCCTAGTTTAACCATGATTTCATTACGTGTTGCACACTTTATGTGGAGTGTTAATTCATGTACAGTAGCAATAGCAATAACACTTAGACTTATTTACCACTTCAGAGTACTTTACAGCCGTCTCTAAGTGGTTTACAGAGTCAGCATATGGCCCCCAACAATCTGAGTCTTCATTTTACTGACTTCGGGAGGATGGAAGACTGAATTAACCTTGAGCCGCTGAATAGTGGATTCAGTTTTCCATTTATTTAAATAACTCTCCAGTAACTCTGAAGAGAGGAGAATTACGTGCCAATATGTATGTGCCTTGTCCTCTACTTTGTACATATACATAGACAGTGATTCTAACTGTTGACAATCCTTAAACATATTTTACTATCTAGCACGTATGGAACCTCAGTTTTGTATTTTTGTTTTGTTTAGGAAGGAGAAACTATAGCAACAAGAAAGAAGTCTTCAAGACTGAAATAGTTCATATTTGTACATTTAAAATGGTAACTTTCCACAGATTCTGGTACAGGAGAAAAAGGCAAGATCTGCCTTTTAAAATCTAGACAATTTTAGAAAGTCATGTTTGCATAACATTTTAATAGAGTAAATTAGCATTCTGCTCTGAATGCAAACAAAGTAGAAGTGGAAAATGTGGCAATGGAGAAAACAGAATCTGTATATCATTTTAAATAGCCGTTTCAGCTATACGATTCTGTTCGCCATGAAAACAAAAAAAAAATCTTATATACCATAGCCATTTCTCTTTCTTGGTTTCTCAAAAGCAGTTTGAAACAGGAGCAGCTGCACCAAAAATCGTTGGCTTCAAAATGGCAGGCATAACTGGATGATCAAAGCCCTGCCTCTTTTTAATATGCACCACATACAGTACATGGCATGCATGGATGGTTTTACCAATATGGCTTCACTCACCCAGTTGCGCTTGACAAAGAACCAGTTTCTACTAGTGTTGAAGATAGCAGGCTAGAAACAAGGAAGATTTTAGTCTCACCTTAAGTAGAGGTGGTATTCAGCCAGTCCAGAACCTGTAGCTCCGACAATCAGATGGCCCCGCCCATCTGCCCCCACTCTATCCTGTCCTTTATTTTCTGCTTTGTAGCTCTTCTCAATCATGCGGCACAACTGATTTCCCCCCCTTCTCGCTGTTCTGCTTACCGTTGCTGACTTGGAAGGTTAGCAGCTGAGCTTCTAAATGCTGCATTTTCAGTACTGCGTGCAAGCGCCTTAGGCCCGTGCATGCTCACCGAACAGGTTGTTAAACCAGCAGCATTCCACCACTGACCTTAAGCATGAAAGCAATCTGAGTGACTTTGGATCAATCACCAGCAGAGTTCTAGTCCCACCTTAGGTTTGAAATCCAGCTGGGTGACTTTGGGTCAATAACTAGGAGAGTTCATGTCCCGTTTTAGGCATGAAAGCTGCATGAGTAATTTTGGAACAATCACCAGGAGATTGTGAGTTCTAGTGCTGCCTTAGGGATGAAAGCCAGCTGAGTGACCTCAAGTAAGTCACTCTGTCTCAATCCAACTCATCTCACAGGATTGTTGTTGTGGGAGGAAGGAGCATTAGGCATGTTTGATGCCTTGAGTTATTATGAAAATAATAAAGATGAATAAAAGATGAATTTAAAAAAATGAAATAATTTTTGAAGCCAATGCATGTTGTTGTGGATGCTCCTGGTTTGAAATCTTCATGACTGTCTTCTGCAAATTCAGAATGCTACGATCAAAGACCAAAAATTATTATCTGCCCAAAGCTGCTTCAAGTCCTATAACAACAGGCTTTTCCATGTCATCTACACAGCAAAGACAAATAAACTAAATACAACATTCAAGTAGCTGGTGCTTTGTAGCCAGGAAATGGGAAGAAGATGCCCTCTCCATTTTGCTTGGATCATCAAAAGGGAGATGCAAAGTTGTCAGGCTAGCATCCCCTTGTGGAACCTCTGGGGCAGTTAAAATTCAGAAGCTGGGATGTGGCAAACATTCAGACAATGGCAAAATAAACTGCTTCAAATCTCCACAGTGCACTAGCATTTTTATCTGACAACCCACTTCATCCTGGTTCCTCTTGCATTGTACCTAAAATGGAAGTTAATCTCCTGCCAGGCAGAGATGGATAGGATAGGGCCATAAGGATATGGAACTAATCTAGAAGCAGCACAAATGCTTCTCATAAATGACCCAAGATCCAAATATCTTTTGGGGATGTTCAATTGTGCCTGAATACCTGAGGTACTTTCTTTCTCTTTGATTGAATAATCCAAACCAAGAAACTAGAAACCTCTTCTAAGTGTATTTTTCCAGGTATTTGTGACCAATTTGACACTGAGGTCTCTATCCTCTTTTCTAGCAATCAAGTTTTATCTATTTATTCATTACATTTATCAAGTCTGCCAGACTTCAAAGAGACTGTGCCGCCTACAAAATATCAAGTATCTAATTAAAACATACTGTAGCTAAATTGTGTTAATGATATCCATTTATTTTCCATTTCTTTGACTCCTCAAAATGTATCCACATCTATTTATTTTATCCTTAGGCTTGCCAGCTCTAGCTTCATACTGAACTTTGTGGTTTAAAAGCTCATCATTTTCCATTACATTGAGACAAGGAGTATCAATCTACTTTTATGTATCACACTTCTAGAAAAAAATCCTCTTTATCCTGACAAATGCATATATGCAAATTTAATTTTCGCTCTCCAACAGTGTGTTTATGGGTTTGTGATTACACAACTGAATTTTAGACTTGAAAATGTATGTCATAACAATCTTGTTATGTCCGTAAGGAAGAGTGATGAAACTTTTGGGGACTAAAAGTCTCACTTAGATAAATTTGATGATGAAAGACACAGAAGCCAGGTAAACATTTTCAAGTCACAGGATTTCTCTGACATTTATTTATACTGTAATAAAATATAAGACTAGGCTGAAATTGACATTTGTGGCTGTATCCTAAAAAATAAACTCAGCACATACGCAGAAAGGACAAAATGGTGCAATCTTGTAAGAGTGGCACGGTTTATGAATTTTATGTTGTGGGATTTTAAAACTGTAAGCCACCTACAGTTACCATATATTTGGGTGGCCAAACAAATTTCTTTAATAAATAAATCTATCTTGTAAAAAAATCATTTTGGAAAATAGATGAAAAAGAATCAAGTCATTAAGAATCAAAGGAAACGTCATCAGAAAACGGAGACTAGGTATAGACACAAGGTGTCATCTGAGGGATGCCCTGATTAAATCATGAATCTCAAACCAAGCTTCAAAATAAATCCAGTTATTTATTAGAAGCTTCATGTCGGCATGTTCCCAAGTGACACCAGCTCTGACCCTATGTAATTTACGCTCCAATTATGACCCTGTTTTCCCCCTCTCCCCAGGGTGTGTCATCAATCATATTCGCCAATGGAGCAATTTTGTAGGTTGTAGAGGTCACTCCCCTTGGCTGCTGTAGGTAACCCTGGGATACAGCCTTGGAAGAGATAAGCATGGAATGTGCATCTGTCTTTGGCTGCTGTGCTATTTCACCGGTTTCCCACCCCCCCTGGCAACTCGAGAGTAGGCCAGGGATGCTTTGTGAGTTGACACAAGGAATTCTTTATCTCATCAACAGCTACCAGATTTTCAGATCAACAATGTGGGTGAGGAAAGAGGGGTATTGAAGCCCACCCACTCTTGAGGTCTAGACTTGGCAGTTTCCATTCCTGTAGATAGTGCCTGGTTAGCCCAGCTCAGCAGGATTGGATAATTAGGGTGTGCGTGTGAACAGGAAGTAATTTCATGCTGGTAGTTCTTGAAGTCTAACTACAATGGAACATATCTATCATAGTTGTTAAATTGTGATGGTCATAAATGAGTTAGTCACATGACCAGCCTAATTTTATGACTTTTTTTTTTTTGCAGTGGTCAATAAGCAAACCAATGATCAGGTGACATTGAGGTGCTGCAAACAGTCACAAATTTGCCCACTTGGTGAGCATCTGCAATGTATTCATGTGACTGCAGGGTTGGTGTTCAGATGTTGGCACTTTGGAACTGTTAAGTATCACCAAGGAGGTCATAAGTATCACCAAGGAGGTCTGTTGTAACTTCAAATGCTCTCTAAGTGACTTGTTGTAAGTCCAGGACTACTCGTAGTTTAATTTGCTGTAGCTTCAAATTTGGCAGGTCTCCATGCATTCAATCAGAACCTTGATTGTCTCAGTTTTCCATTGAAACTTATTTGCACCTTTGTAAGTGTTTCCCCATTGTTAATCAGGGCTGTGTGTTCTGTAGGTCCTAGCTGCACCTATCTGGATCCCTTGCAGTGGTGGGTTTCAAATTTTTTTACTACCGGTTCTGTGGGTGTGGCTTGGTTGGCGTGGCATGGCTTGGAGGGCATGGCTTGGAGGGCATGGCTTGGAGGGCATGGCGTGGCATGGCTTGGAGGGCATGGCAGGGGAAGGTTACTGTAAAATCCCCTTTCCTCCCAATCAGCTGGGACTCAGGAGGCAGAGAATAGATGGGGGAAGGGCCAGTCAGAATTTTTATGACTGGTTCTCCGAACTACTCAAAATGTCCGCTACCGGTTCTCCAGAACTGGTCAGAACCTGCTGAAACCCACCTCTGATCCCTTGATACTTGGGATCTTAAAATATCTTAAAGTTGGTTCCCCTGAAGAATGCTAGGAAATTTAAACTTGGGGTTTTATTTTTAATACTTTATAAATGAAATTTGTGGACATCTTTTTGAGGTGACTCTGGAACTGGTTTGAAAATTCATGTGGTCCCCCAAAACTACATCCCTATCAACACATGATTCTTTATGTGAAAAATATTCTAGACCTAGCATAGATTAAGGATTCACTCACTTTAGCCAAACATAAGAAATAAACAAAAATGTGTCTCAATTGAAATACATCAATATTGGTCTGAAATTCTAGTCCAGGAGGACTACGGTTAATCTATGAGAGGAAAGTTTATTGCAGATTTATAGACCTATAATATATTCTCAGATGTAAAGCAAAAGAAAAAGTCGAGGATTATCCAAAGCTGCAGTTTTTAAGAGGTGTTGATAATAATAATAATAATAATAAATAAACCTGTTACAAGCCAGCCTAATGGAATTATGGCTCTTGAGGATGAACAGAATTTACTATAGAAAAACAAAACGAAACACTTTAACTCTTTTCGCTAGTTCACTTTATTGTTCACATGTATATCAATATTCCCCAAGCTGACACACTCCAGAGATGTCAGTCTACAATTTTTATTATCCTGGCTAAGTATTATCAAGGCTGTGGGCTACCACTATAACTTTTTCTTTTTCTTTTTTCCTCTCTTTGCTACAGAGCTTGATACCGTTGCAAAGCTTTTTTGTGTGTTTGCAGGACTACCAAGGGACACGTTTTGAAAGAGGTGCACGCTGCTTTCTTGTGATAAGCCAGGAAAGTATGAGTTAAACCTGAAAGGATGGGGGTAACACCTGTCT
Source organism: Pantherophis guttatus (assembly GCF_059756535.1). Lineage (NCBI taxonomy): Eukaryota > Metazoa > Chordata > Lepidosauria > Squamata > Colubridae > Pantherophis > Pantherophis guttatus. Next base: position 20,422,993 of record NC_142068.1, read on the forward strand.
TCTTTGTAAAGTAGCTCAACTCTGAACAATCAGATTTGAAAACAGACACATTCTTCTGTTTCACTGGTATGGGTTTATCTATTTTCAAAACTCCATGTCTCTCCAGAGCAGTTCAATGCTGGATTTTGAAAGACCACTCTCCCCTCAGTGAAAGTCTAGACCAGTGTTTCTCAAACTTAGGAGCTTTAAAACACAGCTCCCAACGTTCCCCAGCCAAAGTCCAAATTGCTAGATTTGAGAAACACTATGTCATCTGTCTGTCCAGCTTTAGTGCTGAGGGGACTTTAGAACAGGTGACAAAATAGGCCTGTTTTGAAAACAGGTCAACAACCGTCCAAATCACAGTATTCCCCCACTCTCTGGCAACTCCGCACACTAGTCTAGACAGCTTTCACTGTTCGTCTCGCCCTCCCTCTGGTCCCTTCAGTAGAATTCATGCCTTCTTACCAGGGACAATGCTTGTGGGGGCATAGTGCACCTTCAGGATTCCTTGTAGGGACATCCAAGTCATGGTTCTCAACTCGGCAGGGGCGGCGAGCGCTTTTGCCATTTTGAATACAGCTGAACCGCAATGCATGATAAAAAGGGCTCTCTTTCTTTGTTCCGACAAACTCAACAGGTCGTTTGCCTCCATGTACATGTAGAACCTTTCCATGTACAACTCCCAATCTTCTCCAGACAGGTTGAACGGTGCGGGTAGGCTGATCAAAGACATTCTTGTTAGCTGATGATCTGACCAGTGTCTGTAGTCGTTGATCTAGGTGGCTGATGATTACTTGTGGAGATGTATCACTGCGTTCTTTGTCCTTCAGTATCCCACCTTCGTCGACAGTGTTAGGTATATGGCGTAAAGAAGGACTGGACACTCTGTTAGCAACAAATACTTTATTTAAACTCTGTAACTGCAATGGGTAATCCCAGCCGCGGCAGCTCCTTTTATAGCCCAGAGCTGTCCGCGGCTTCAGCCACTGATGCTTGCTTAAGTTTCCCGCTCCCGGGTCTCTTTCATTGATTGGCTCGTTTGAATCTGCCATTCAATACTCAACACTAAGTTGCTTCTCTCCTTGATTAGTTTCCACCCATTGCTTCTTGTTCTAGCCTCAGGTGCTTTGGAGAATAGCTTGACTCCCTCTTCTTTGTGGCAGCCCCTGAGATATTGGAACACTGCTATCATGTCTCCTCAGTCCATCTTTTCTTTAAACTAGATATACCCAGTTCCTGCAACCATTCTTCATATGTTTTAGCCTCCAGTCCCCTAATCATCTTTGTTGCTCTTCTCTGCACTCTTTCTAGAGTCTCAACATCTTTTTTACATCATGGCAACCAAAACAGAATGCAGTATTCCAAGTGTGGCCTTACCAAGGCATTATAAAGTGGTATTAACACTTCACATGATCTTGATACTATTCCTATTTATGCAGTCTAGAACTGTGTTGGCAGCTGCTGCACACTTCTTACCTACTGGTGAGGGAAAGAGGAGGCCAGCAATGACAAAAGATTTGACCAATTGCTTTTCATGCCCACTTGAAATCGAGATACCATCATGTAGTGGCATGCCAAAACAGAGACAATAGACGCAATAGATTGGCAAGATGAAAACATGGTTTATTTATTTGTTATTTATTAAATATATATGCCACCCATCATACTATCCACTGATTCTGGGCAGCTTACAATATAATATGGGGTTTATGTGGGTACAGCCAGCTCAAGGATAACTGGGTAGCATTTTAGCCCAGAAATGGGGGAAGATTCCCACATGGATCCTTCAGCTTTGGTAGAATAATTGGTAAAAGAATGACTGCACAACGCTCTGACTCCCTAAGAAAAATGCAGCAGAAAGCTTAATTATCCATAAAAACTACTTACATGTTTTCTTCTTTGTGTACTGCGCCAAATGCGCTTATGCAACTTAATTGAAATTGGCCAGTCTTGATATCCAGTTGAAAAAGCAAAGCAAATATGCTTCAGAATTAAAGAATGAAGTCTGCATTCTGGTAATACTGCTGCTGGTCGTTTCCCCTGTTCTAGTATTCAAAGACATGAAAGAATAGAATAAGCAATTGGACTACACTTATTCTTCATGCCTTAACATAAAAACATTTTCTGGGTTTTGAACGGCCTCCAGTATTTCTAAAGAAACCGCTTAAATGGATGTATGAAAAGAAAGACAACATATTAAGAAGTGACTAACAAGATAACCCAGTGTCCCTGAAACATGTTAAAGTAACAAATTTCATGGGCTATGTGCTTTTCATTTCAATTGTATTTTAATGTTGATTGTTTCCACCTATGTGCTACTATGGTTTGCTTGCAAATGGATTTAAAAAAGCAATCGTTCATATACTCTGAGGATTTTTAAAAATAACAATAAAAGGCTGTATTGTTCATATTTTAGCCACCTATCCGTCCTCCAAAACATAGGAAGATAATTTGAAACTTCGCTTGAGATCCCTTCGGCCTTCATCCCAGATGGACACTTCTGAAAAGGGTTTCCAGGGGCCAAAGTTCCAAAGGTTTCTTTATTCCTGGTGAGCATCCAGGAATTGGTTTTAAAAAGGGCAGAGACGTAGTTGTAGGGAAGGGCATGCAATTGGGATTTGATGTTGGTAGCATTCATCTCAGGATTGGAAGGAAAAGCAACAGATGGACCACTATCTTTAGGACTCTGGACTTCAATGTACTGCAGCTGTTTTCCCAGAGCTGCAATAGAGAAGATGACAACCCCACGCATGCTGTTCCACCCATAAAAATCATCATATTTGTTGGATGATGATGTCACTAGTGATAGTCCACATTATATCCCTGCATTATTGCAAAACCAAAGAAATCAGGCATTGTCACAGGTCTTCTGGTCTCCTTTCAAAGAAAATGAAAGTAGCAGTAATCATAGTCCAGTGTCTGCCTTCACAAAAGCATAGTGTCATGCCTCAGCATAAAATTTTTATATATACTATTGTTGTTCTCTAGCCCCATCTAGTGGTTGGAGGGACAAATACCAATTATATTGCTTTGAAGCTGATCCAACAAACTCATCAGCCTGCACTCTCAAAACAAGTGCACACTGGAAAGCCAGACTCCATTTTCCTTTAGCATTTGAAAGAGGCAGAAGAATCTATGGCATGTGTTCATCCAAGGACAAACCCACATCCTACACACAGAGCATCACTGATGAGAGTTAGATTATTTGTATTTATTAACTGTTATGTTCAGCAGGAACTCAATACTGCCTATCTTGTATTTGGTTCTCATTGCATGTATTCCTGTTTTCCCCAGTTTCACCATATCCTGTTCTTTCAATAAAGTATTCAGATCTATGCACATGGTCCGTTTTATTGGAGGATAGGTGGGTTTAGCTACGTGTCGAGCTGCACACAGACTAATGTGTAGTGAGGACAGAACACATACTAATGAAAGCCTTGCTAGCATCAGATCCATTAAGTCTTCTAGGACTCATGGACATTGGTATTTCCCACCATGCCAGAAGTGAACAGCAGGAGAAAACACCATGGCTACTGTTTGCCAGTCATAACCTGTTCTTCTTTTTTCCATATTTTCTTCAGGGAGCATAGCTAATCCTCAACATACAATCATAATTGAGCCCAACATTTATGTTGTTGAGTGAGAGGGTTGCTAAGTGAATTTTGCCACATTTTACGACCTTTCTTGCCATAGTCGTTATTGCAGTTGTTAAAGCATATGCACCAAAGACAAATTCCTTGTGTGTCCAATCACACTTGGCCAATAAAGAATTCTATCTTCTATCTTCTTCTATTAGTAACATGGTTGTTAAGTAAATCTGGTCTCTCCATTGACTTTGCTGGTCAGAAGGTCAGAACAGATGATCACATGAGCCCAGGACATTGCAAAAGTCATAAATATGACTCAGTTGCCAAGTGTCTGAATTTTGATCATGTGATCGTGGGGCTGTTCCAATGGTTGTAAGTGTGAAGAATGGTCATAAGTGACCTTTTTCTGTGCTGTTGTAACTTTGAACTTTGAACTTTGTTGAACTTACAACTTTGAACTGTTGTAAGTCGGGGACTACCTGTATTTGCACCCTGTCTATTACTTCTTTTACCTCTAAAGCAGAGGTATCAAACTCGATTTCATTGAGGGTCACATCAGGGCTGTGTTTGGCCTTGGGGGGCCAGGGTGGGCGTGGCCAGCTCGACATCACTTGTGCCTGAGTGCTCTGCCAGTGAAAATGTGCTCCCGAGCTCCATTTTCGGCTGCGATAGCCTCCTGCAACCTTTCGCCAGTGAAAACGGAGTTTGGGAGGGCTGCACGAAGCTCCATTTTCACTGTCAGAGGCGCCACAGTCCGGTCCTTCACTGTTTTCAGGGCATCCCTGCAGGCCAGATCTAAGCACCCTATGGGCCAGATCCAGCCCCAGGGCTCTGAGTTTGACACCCATTCTAAAGGGTTGCAGCTAAGACATCGGACTTCATTGGTCTGAGTGAGAATGACATACAGTAGTTCTCTAAAGTCCACATTTTTAGGATGTTGGTCTTACTGAACGAAAATAATAGGGATGCATGTACTATCCTGCTTTCAACCATTACATGGAATGCTTGACTGAAGAAGCAGCATTTATTTTACAACAAGCAACCCAATTTTGATACTGCTTGGTCTTGTAGCTGATTGTTTGTTAACTGAGCCAAGTTAGAAGCAGGAATGCGCCTAAACGGTAAAAATTGCTCTCCAAAGAGTTCAGGTCATCATAGGTCTAAACAAATCTGGCCTACTGCTTGGGGTCTGACTTCTTAAAGTGCTGTGCTATACTATTCTGCAGCATCTCTTTTTGGCATGTCATGGCAGTGGCTTAACAAGGGAAGATTTTTATTTATTTTTTGAACCGGCCAGCAAGTTGCGGCCATCAGCATTTTTGCACATAATCTGCTAAATGGCCATTTGCTCAACAGAATAAAGACGAGCAACAGGGCACCGTCTGCCATTCCCTGTACTTTTCTAATGATTATAAATATGTATAAAATCCAAAAATCTGGGCGAAACAAAGACGTTTCTCTGATAACTAAACAAGCTCTGATAACTAAACAAGCACTGAACACTAAATAAGTTATAATGAGAGAAAGTGATTAAATATGTTGTTACAGAAAGTCTAATTCTTTGGGGCACATTAATAAGCGATCTATGCTTATATTTCTTTCTTTCTTTTTTAATTTAAAGGCCTTATTTAATATAAATGGTATTTTCTACTATTGAAATGTACACTAAAGAGAAATTCTTTGCAAGGTACCTACTATTTAGCAGATGAGTTGGCACATACACAAAAAATCGCACTGCTGTTACAGATTTTACAAGGTGGCATTCTAATGCTCCCTTAGCCCCATTCCAACTGAACTGCAGTCTCTTACACTTATTTATCATAGCAGCTGAATATTTTAAAAGTTTAAAAGTTCAAAGGTGTCCTGCTAAATTTGGTTAGCATGCTTTGAAATTTTTGTGCACTTCCACTTTCCAATCTGTTCTGTTTGCATAAATATTGCTTATTCTTTAGCCTGAATATAGCACTACACTGAGATCTGATCTTTTCCAGGTCTAGGAAGGTGTAATAAAACTTGCTTACAGTCCACATATATACCTTACAGTAGTGGCCAAAATTGTGGAAACCTTTTGGGAAAAGTGTATTTTTGAGGTTTGATGGCTAATAACACCACTTTTTTTAGAGTTTCAAGATAATCATATTTCACTGCTGGAATAACCCAATTAATCCAATTGAAAATCTATGGAGCCGACTAAAGAAACTTGTTAGTCAGAAGTGACCCAGCAATAAAACCCAGTTAATAGAAGCCATCATTCAATCTTGGTTTCACATTATAACAGCTGCAGAACTAAAAGACTTGGTTCACTCCATTGGAAGATGTTGTAAGGCCGTAATTCATGCTAAAGGTTACCCAACTAAGTATTAACTGACGTGATACTTTTTGTATATCTCGTTTTTTCTACATGTTTCACTTTTCTTCTTTATACTATCACTGCTGTTCTAATAGCAAATCCTTCATAAAAGTTATTGCATTACATTCTTGATTAAATTATCTTTCCATTGATATATAATTTTATGGTACTACTAAAAAAAAGTGGTGTTATTAGCTAGTTTTAGAAAATACACTTTTCCCAAAAGATTTCCACAATTTTGGCCACTACTGTAAGTAGGAAAGTTCTCTGTATTCTCTTCACTTTGAGTCAAATGAGAAAATAATAATTCTATTTCCACCAAAGGCAAACTTCATAGTACCATAACCAAGCCAAGTTAATTTGGCATAAGAAATAGAAATATTCTACTCCCAAAAAAATCTCTTCATTCCTCGGAAAATAAAACTACAGTGATAGCATACTAAATGTCCTTTCTAGACCTCAATGAGTGGAAGCTTGTTAAAGAGAGATCCAATCTGGAACTAAGGAGAAATTTCCTGAGCATGAGAACAATTAATCAGTGGAACAACTTGCCTGAATTGTGAGTGGGCCATTGCTTGAAGTTTTCAAGTACAGATTGGACAACCATTTGTCTGAAAGGGTATAAGATCTCTTGCCTTGGGCAAAGGGTTTGACTAGAAGTCCTCCAAAAGGTTCATTGAACAATATAGGGGCTCTTCTAGACTTGCAACTCCTGCTTGAAGAACAGGTAGTACTTGTGGCCAAGAGAGCTTTCATGTTATGCCTCAGTTGTGTCCTTTCCTGGATCAGGAGGCTCTGTTCACAGTGATTCATGTCCTGGTCACCTCCTGGGTGGACTACTGTAATGCACTGTAAATCTGCATGCCCTTGAAGAAGCCTTCTATAATATGCAGATTTGAAATGTACATTGGTGAAGAGAAATTCTTTGCAGGGTACCTACTATTGAAGCTTCAGTAGATGTAAAAATCAGGCACTTAGTATGCCCCTAGAATGGCACATTCTATGGTTTTCTCAGTTGCAATGTATGGCTGTGAAAGTTGGGCCATAAGAAAGGCTGAGCGCCAAAGAATTGAAGCCTTTGAACTATGGTGCTGGAGAAGACTCATGCGAGTCCCTTGGACTGCAAGGCAATCAAACTGGTCAGTTCTAAAGGAGATCAACCCTGACGGCTCTTTAGAAGGCCAGATCCTGAAGATGAAACTCAAATACTTTGGCCACCTAATGAGAAGGAAGGACTCACTGGAGAAGAACCTAATGCTGGGAAAGATTGAGGGCAAAAGAAGAAAGGGACGACGGAGAATGAGGTGACTGAATGGAGTCACTGAAGTAGTAGGTGTGAGCTTAAATGGATTCCAGAAGATGGTAGAGGACAGGAAGGCCTGGAGGAACGTTGTCTGTGGGGTCGCAATGGGTCGGACATGACTTCGCAACTAACAACAACAAGAAGAATGGCACATTAACTCTACTCTGCAAGATGCACTGATTACCAGTTTGTTAATGAATCCAATTCAAGGTGCCATTTTGCCCTATAAGCCCCTCAGAGAATTGGGTTAGGTTATTTGAGGAACTGCCTCTTCCAGATTACATCTGGATCCCATCCCATCAGATCTGACCGTAGACATATGTTGTGGGTCCTGTCTGTTAAAGAGTTAGATCTAGCCACCCCCAGGAGACAGGCCTTTTTTACTGTGTTAGTGGCCTTATGAATGGCATTTTTTTTTCCTGAATGAATAAATCTAGTTATAATACTGGTCCTTAGTGTTTTGCAGGAATGTGCATGAAAAGAAAGCAATTAATTACATTTGGCAGGAAGCAGACCTTTGGTTTGGAGGAAACCAGACAATAGATTAAATATTTCTGAAGGAGAGAAGCTCTTTTCTCATCCTAATGCATAACTAGTAGCTGTGTGCTCTGTTTCAAGAATCGGATGATATCACAACATTTGCAGGTTTACAGAAGGTTTACAGAAGAAACATCATATATTCCTGAAGTTGCTGTAAAGATAAAAAGAAAGACAATTCTATAGTGCTACCCATGGACTACTCATCCCTGAGCTGGGAGATGAGAAACAAAGATTATATGTTTATACAGCTGTTTGCTTGGACATATTTTTCAAGACTAATAATCAAAAGAAATATTTTATTAGAAATAGCTCAAGTTTGACCATCTAGGAGAAAATGAGTAACCTCCACTTCTCCCCTCCCCCCCCCCCCTCTCTCTCTGTGTGTGTGTGTGTGTGATATAGATAGACAGACAGACAGATGTGTGTGTGTATGTATTTGTTTACAAGTTCTCAATTATTATATAGATGGCACTGTTGCAGAGAAACATATAGAACATAGAACGATAGGGTTGGAAGCGACCTCATAGGTTTTCTAGTTCAACCCACCTGCCCAAGTAGGAGACTTTATCCCACCTTGGTCAAATGGTTGTCCGGTCTATTTTTGAAAACCTCCAGCGATGGACCACCTACAACTTCCAGAAGCAAGCCGTTCCACCGATTAATTGTTCTCACTGTAAAAAAAAAAATTCTCCTTACTTTATTGAAACATATACAAGGTTTTTGTAGGGGATAGTGGTGTGTCTACCAATTGTTGCCCTATATACAATTCACCAATTCAGACCAACGTGAACAGCCTTCTATGTGAAATAAATGAAATGTTACAAATGTATCAGAGTTTGTTGCATTAATCAAATCCAGAAAGCACACACAGATAACTGACTCAGCAGGATCCATTAACTTCTCTTTATATACAATAGAACACATGAAAATAAATATACAATACCAACCGTTGAGGAGAGAATAGTTTTTAGTTCAGAGTTGCAGACAGACAAGATCAGACTAGTTTCATTTTAGAGCTGAGCACAGAACTAAGCCACGCCCAGACTCCAAACTGTTTCAGCTCCCATTGGCTGACCTTGTTACCATGTCTTCCTAGTCATGAATATTCTGACAAAATGTATATGAGAAGGTAGAAGAGAAGGAAAATTACTGAGCTGCAATGAAGGTGACAAACCCTTCATCTATCTGCTTAGAGATCAAGATGCCCTAATATCCTTTGAAAATGACTATGGCTTTATCGAAGGTGAAACCAGCCAAGGCTAGAAAAGAAAAGCCACAGCAAGCCACATGAGATTAACTCATATTCACAGGGAAGATTCAAACCTATCAAGTAAGATTAGGTGGATGAAAGAGATTCTCCAAAGAATTAGCTTCAACCAGAATCTGAGGTTCTGTCACCTCAGATCAATCTTAAGGAGATGCAACCTTAAGGAAAGTAAGGGCAGAAAAAGGAACCCAGGTTATAGCTTTAAAAAAAATTTTTATTATTATTTTTTGGCTTCTAACCTAGAAGCTTCCTTCTAAATATATTACTGGACACCATGTAGCACTGAGACCAGTACTTTAGCCTTGAATACTTCAACCTTGAATAATTTCACAGCTGTTGGCACATAGTTGTTACCATATTGACATTTTCAAAGGATGCTTTGAGACCTCTTATAAAAAGATCCTTTGCTTGATTGAGCCAGTGAGTAGATGATTGAAAGTGGTAGCCTACCAGTAGGTATTTACAGGCCGTGACTTGCTCAATAGGTCTGTCATTAATCTGCCTGATAATCATTACCATTAAGTAATGTCTTACCTTACTATTTATACATATTTCTTCATAATCTGCTGCTGGTAAATGCATTATTGTATCTCTGGATTCATATATTAAAAGATACTCTGTGAAAAATGGACTGGCAGCATATGTTAGAAGCTGTCTAAGAATTTGCAATGCATTTTTTTTTGTTTACCCATTTTCTCTGTATATTTATTACCAATATGGCATCATTGGCACTTCTTCCTTTCTTCTTGCAAGGTTGGGTCAACAACACTCAAACTTGTTGTTTTGGAAGTGAACTGAGAAATTTTTAACTTTAAAGTTGTCATAAGATTTGACAGAATAGGTAACACCTTAGTTGCAGGAAACAAAATTAAGAATCATCTTGATACATTCAGAAGAGAGAGTAACAAAAGAAAGTTTCATGGCAAATATTTTTGGAAAGCAACTGAAACACATAAGTCTGGGATGGAAAATAATTGGCCGTTAAAATAACTTGCAACAGCTCATCAGAAAAGAATTTCGGAACTGACTAGGAGTATACATTTGGACTGAAAAAAAATGATAAATATAATTTTTTAGATATATCAATAGGACTACATTTTCCAAATCACATGATTATCAAATGCTATACTATTCAGGCGTAGTCAGTCTCTGTCTGGTATGATTAGGACCTTCAATAAGCATTTAAAGAATTACACATGTTTAGCCTTGAGAAAATTAGTATAAGCAGGATAAGATAGGTTTCCTCAATGTTAATGGTTGTCACATAGAAACGGCAATTTTTGCCAATAACTGAATAGTTTGAAATACAAAATAATAGTCTTCAATTTCAGAAATGCAATGATCAGTTGAACATCAGAATACCTTTCTTAATGGTAATGACAGTTTGACAGTAATCATACTATCAAGGGAACTGAATGAATTCAAAAGATTTATTGATATAAAGATTGGCCAGACAGTTTTAGGAATGCTTCAAACTGGATCCCAACACTCAGCAGGATTAAACTTGACAGAGTCAATGATTCTTCCAGTTCAATTCAATAATTTTGTTAGTTGGAAAAAAACACACAAAATAACCTATTTACTAGAGTCATCCAAAGAGCTTTCAGGAAAGTTACAGTGTGAATCCAAATCAAAGAACAATTCACATGATACAGCACCAAGACACAGAAAATACGCTAACTTGGGACCCTAATATTGACTTATATATAGTACTTGTTCTCTCAATCATTTATATGATTCTTAGCAAATGGGGTAGGCAGTGATATTATTCATTCCTGTGTTACAAAGGGTTGACAACTTTTTTTAGGGAAGTGAAAGTTATTCATTTATTTAGTCAAAGACGTATATGACTGCCTATCTAATACATAAGACTCACAATGATAATCAGTAAAAACAGAATAAATAAAACCAACCCAAACCCATGACCGCACCATGTATCTCAACCCCAGCACCACAACATCCCATAAAATCTACAGATTCTTACATTTGCTACATATTTGGCTTTTCAGTGATGTTCTTGGACTGTATTTACTTAATTTAATGGAAAATTAAAGGTAATTTTACCTTTATTACATTGTTCATTAAGGACAATTGAGGGTTTATTTATTTAACCAGTTTCCATTCTGTCACACAAAATCACAACTTTGAATCCAATTTTAGAGGGACCTTTTGGGCAGCGCTCGAAGTTTGGTAGAGAACAATGATCCAAAGGTGCTTTTTCTAAACAAGAAAGTCCAGTTGCCTCCTGAAAAAATCACCTTTGGGACAACCAGAAGCTGGATGACTGAGAATCACCATAGACATTTAGCTATGCACTTTGGGATGAGCACCCTTCGAATGGTGCGGGAGTATGAATGGATTTCGAGAAAAAATTCAGACTACAGGAACCCTTTTTTAAAAAAAAATTGATTTATATGCCGCCCTTCTCCGAAGACTCAGGGAGGCTTACAATGTGCTCAGCAATAGCCTTCATACTTTTGTATATTTTATACAAAGTCAGCTTATTGCCCCCACAAACTGGGTCCTCAATTTACCTACCTTAGAAAGGATGGAAGGCTGAGTCAACCTTTTTTTTTTTTTTTTTTTATTGAAAGAGTTTTACAACAAATACAATTTCCCCACAACCCCCACCCCCCCTCCCCTTCCCCGACTTCCCAGAGCAGAACACAAGGTATTTCTATTAAGCTTTAACAGTAAGCTAAATTGCATAACCAATTATCCTAATACCCCTAAAAGAAAAATTCCCTTAACCCCCCATATATGAAATCCTATTTCTTAAACATAATATTTCTAATATCACTTATATAGCACTTGTACAAATAATAAGAAAAAAAAACATCATTCGTAAGCTATTTGATATTTTTTGGTCTGATACTTATTTTGTATATAATCAATCCATCTTCTCCAGTCCTGTATATATCTTTCTTGTGTGTGATCCTTCAAAAATGCTGAAATTTTAGCCATTTCAGCTAAATTAGTTACTTTCAGTATCCAATCATCAATAGTAGGCAAAAAATCCTTCTTCCAATGTTGTGCAACCAACAATCTTGCTGCTGTTATCAAGTTCAAAATCAATTTAGTCTCTACAACTGTACAATCTGTGGTTATACCCAATAAAAACAACTGTGGAGTAAATTTCAGTTTCTTTTTAAGAATATTCTGCATCACCCACCAAATCTTTATCCAAAATGCTTTGATTTTTCTACAAGTCCACCATATATGATAATAAGTTGCGTCATCACAGTCACATCTCCAACATTTAGCTTGCACATTAGGATACATACATGATAACTTTTTGGGATCTAAATGCCATCTATAAAACATTTTGTAAAAGTTTTCTCTTAAATTTTGTGCTTGTGTAAATTTCACATTTCTAATCCAAATTTTTTCCCAAGTCTCCATCATTATTGGTTCCTGAAAGTTTTGTGCCCATTTAATCATACAGTCTTTAACCAATTCCGTCTCGGAATCTATTTCTAATAAAACATTATACAACCTTTTAATATGCATTTGTTTTTGATCTCTAATTTGTTTTACCAAATTCTCCTCATTTTGCACAAAGCCAGTTTTTTGATCTTCCTTCCATCTAGCTTGAAGCTGACCATACTGAAACCATGTATAAATTATACCTTCTTCTCTCAACGTATCTAGAGATTTCAAGTACATTACCCCCCTTTCCATAGTAAGAAGCTCTTTATAAGTAATCACCTCCTGTTTTTGTTCTATACTTATATTTTCTATTGCATGTCTAGGATTTGCCCATACAGGTATCTTGTAATTTAACTTATACTGATATTTTTTCCAAATCCTTAACAAAGCATTTCTTAATATATGAACCTTGAATACTTTATCCACTTTTTTATCATATAACAAATAAGCATGCCATCCATATAACAAATCATAACCTTCTACATTCAGAACTCTACCCTCAGTTAGATTAAACCAATCACTAATATGTGATAACACCGCTGCTTCATAATACAATCTTAAATTAGGCATTTTAAGACCCCCTCTTTCACGTATATCTTGTATAATTTTCATTTTTATTCTGGGTTTTTTCCCAGCCCAAATAAAAGTATTAACACCTTTCTGCCATACTTTTAGATTATCGTCTTTCTTAAGCACAGGTATCATTTGAAATAAAAATAAGAATCTAGGTAAGACATTCATTTTAATTGCTGCAATTCTTCCCAATAAAGACAACTGTAGTTTTTTCCAATTTTCCATATCCTTCTGTACCTTCTGCCAAAGTACCTCATAATTGTTTTTATATAATTTTGCATTTGAAGCTGCTATATATACCCCTAAGTATTTAACCTTTTTAACTATTTCAAAGTCTGTCAATCTTACTAATTTATCTCTTTCCAGTATAGTCATATTTTTAACTATCATCTTTGTCTTATATGGATTAACTTTAAATCCTGATACTTTCCCATATTGATTGATTAAATTCAATATATGTGGAGCCGACTCTATAGGTTGGGATAAAGTAATAACCAGGTCATCTGCGAAAGCTCTTAATCTATAGTCTTGTTGTCTAATTACAATACCCTTCACTTTTTCTGAGTCACGTATCTTATTCAATAATATCTCCAAAGTCAAAATAAATAATAATGGAGACAGAGGACACCCCTGCCTTGTTCCTTTCTCAATTTTAAAAGCCTCTGTTAAACCTCCATTAACTATGATTTGTGCTGTTTGCTGCTGATATATCGCTCTAATTGATTGTATAAAATATTCCCCAAAGTGCATTTTCTCTATTATTTTAAACAAAAATTGCCAGTTCAAACGATCAAATGCCTTCTCTGCATCCAAAAATATAAACGCTGCAGGGACTTGATTATTTTTTTCTAAGTATTCCAGTAAATCTACGATTTGTCTAACATTATATCTCATTTGTCTCCCTTTTATAAACCCTGATTGATCATTGTGAATTATTTGTTGCATAACTGGCATTAATCTATTAGCTAATATTTTAGCAAAAATCTTATAATCAGTATTCAAGAGTGAGATTGGCCTAAAATTCTCAGGTTTAATGGAATTATGATCCTCCTTTGGGATTAGTGAAACAAAGGCTGTTTTCCAAGAAGGTGGTACTCCTCCTCCTAGTTGTATTTTATTAAATAAAATTTTAAGTGGTTCTAACATTTCAAATTGTAGATGTTTATAAAAAACAGCTGTTAATCCATCTGTTCCCGGAGCTTTACCTATTTTTAATTGTTTGATTGCCTCAACTATTTCCTCAGAAGTTATTGGCTGATTCAATCTCTCTCTCTGCTCCAACGTTAATTCAGGAATCTCCATCTTTAAATATCTATCAATATCACCATCTTGAATTAAGTCTTTAGCATATAACTTTGTATAAAACTCCAAAAAAGCCTTTTTTATTAAATTCTGTTGATAAATCTCTTTACCTCTAAATTCTATCTTATCTATGACACGTGATTTCTGTTTTTTCCTCATCGTATAAGCCAACCATCTCCCAGGTTTATTAGCATTACAAAATGTATTATGTCTGGCATATTGTATGCTAGTTGCTACTTGTCCAGCCATTAACATATTAAATTGCTCTCTTAAAATATTAATCATATCTTTTGCCTTTTTATCTCCCGGGTTATTTATAAGCAGTTGTTCTTTCTTTTTAATTTCCTCCTCTATCTCTTTTCGTCTATTTTGTTGTTTTAATCTATATTTATTATTCAAAAAAATTAATGTTTCCCTCATATATGCCTTACACGCATCCCATACCATCTCCATCGAGGTTCCTTTATTCATATTATTAATAAAAAATTCTTTCAATTGTTTTTTAAGCTCAAAGAGATTATCTTCATATCTAAATAAGTTCTCGTTTAGCCTCCAAGACCTCCTTTCCCCTCTTTCCTGCTCTAGTTCCACCCAAACCGGACTATGATCAGTTAATGTTCTTGGACATATCTTCGTACTCTTCACCCTAGAAAAAAGATCATTTGTAGTTAATATAAAATCAATCCTAGAGAAAGATTGATGCCTATCTGAAAAAAAAGTAAAATCACTCTCCAACGCATTCCTTTCTCTCCATATATCTCTGAGTTCGATATCCTCCAAAATATCAAAAAAAGATTTAGGCAACTTGGCACGCATGGTGGTCTTGGAAAGACTTTTTTTATCCTTCTGGGTATTTAATACCCCATTCCAATCACCCATTAAAAGTAAAGATCTGTAATCCCATTGTAAAATTTTGGTATGTAAAAGTTTGTAAAATTTTTCTTGTTGTTGATTAGGTGCATATACTCCAACTACTAGCATCTTCCCATTCTGTGTTATTAATTCAATTGCAATATATCTACCTTGAGTATCAGCCTCAATTAAATTAGCCACTAAGCCTCTTTTAACATATATAACTAAGCCATTTTTCTTTTCTGGTGCTGAAGCCACAAAATGTATACCTAATTTCGAATTTATCAAATACTTTTGATCTGAAGATTTAATATGGGTTTCTTGCAAACAAATAACATCGTTCTGAAATTGTTTCAAGTAATGAAATATTTTCTTTCTTTTTTGTGGAGAATTTAAACCATTGACATTCCAGGATAAAAATTTATTTGCCATCTCTGGGCATTCCAAGCTTTGAAAGCATCAGCTGAACCTCCTCCGCCATCTTAGATTTCGGCCTAGCTCCTCCCACTGCTTGTGTTTTTTGGACTTGTTGAGTTGGATCTTGAGGTTGTTGTGCCAAATGTTGTTTGTAAGTAGCTCTTGTAATTCGTTGATCTTCTGGCAGTTGTATCTTCGTTAGTGCCTCAAGGGTTGGTGGTTGACCCCCACTCAGTAATGGATCTTCCAAGTTAGCTCCTCCAGCTAGTGCTTGAGCATAGGTTTGTAGTTGTGCTCCACCTTTCTCTTGCTGCGTAACTTCCAATTGCTTTCCAGCACCCCCTGGTGAGGGTGGCCTTCCAGCCTTTAAAATATTAGCATAAAAGTCTTTTGCCTTTCCAACTGTGTTTAAACGATGCCTTTGCCCAGCATATGTCACTATTATCCCAAATGGGACGTCCCATCTGTACTGGAGCTGTTGATTTCTTAATTCGTTCACCAAAAAACCAAACTGCTTTCTGTCTCTTAACATTTTAGGAGGAAGCTCTTTCAAAACCACCAATTCTTGTCCCTCCACTTTAATCTTATTTCTGTAAGAGGCTTGCAAAATGTCATTTCTAAATCTCCTTGTTGTAAAATAAATCACCACATCCCTTGGTAGTTGCTTTTGTTTTGCCAGCCAGGAATTAACCCTGTAAATTTTGTCCATTTGGAATGCCAAATCTTCTGGCCTTTCTAAGATCAGCTCTGCTAAGGCGTTGGAACAAACATCTTTTAAATTTTCACCACTCTTCTCTTTCAACCCTCTCAGCCTCAGGGCAAATTCCATTGATCTGTACTGTAACATGACCATCTCGTCATCCACTTTCTCTGTCTGTGTCATAATCTCTCCTACTTTAGCTTCAAGATCTAAGTTAGCATCATCAATCTCCCGTACTCTCTCCTCAATCTTTAACATGTGAGTAGCCAGTCCTGAAACTGCAAAAACAATGTCATCTCTTATTTCATCATGTTTTTCTTTCACCACGTTTGTAAGTTTCTTTAACTCCTCTGAGAATCCTTTCATCATTTCTGCCTGATTGTTCAGGGCACTCATTATAAATTCTTTTAAGGCTGAGTCAACCTTGAGCCTGGCGGGATTCGATCTTACTTTAATTGCAGACAGCTGGAGTTAAATTACAATGCATTAGTCTGCTGAGCTATCCAGGCTATTTGCGCTTCAGTTTGAGATATAGACAACACAAATGCTCAACAGCCTGCACCTGACTTCAACACTGAAGGGACACAGGGCACAAAACATCCTGCAACCAAGAAGCTGCCACACACATTTGCATTACTCAGGTGACCCTGAGAACACATATGAACACAGTGGTCTCAACGACTCTCTAAAAGAATGCAAATGACCAGCTGTCTGCAAGGAATATAAATCCTTCCTTTTCCCACCACCCAGTCAGAGCTGAAGAAGTTTCTTGGATGAGAAGTGAAACATCTGCAAAACAAAAACAAACAAACAAACAAAAAAACCAATAATAAGAAAGATGCTTCCTGTAAAAGCACCTTTGGGAGAACCATGACCTGGATAACTGAGCATATCCATAGACACAGAGAACCCATGGAAATATTTATTTATTTTATTTATTTATTTATTTTCAATTTATATACTGCCCTTCTCCCTGAGGACTCAGGGCGGTGCACAGCCAGAATTAAAAACATGAAACACAAATATTAAAAACAATTAAAATCTATATAAATTTGGCCCAAAATTTAAAAAACCACAAACCAATTAAACATTTAAAAATTTTAAAAAATTTCTTCCTAAACCAGCCCGGCTTGCTGGAAAAAGTGGGTTTTAAGGGCACGGCGGAAGGCACTGAGGTCTTGGATTCTCCTTATCTCTGGGGGCAGCTGATTCCAGAGGGTAGGTGCCCCCACAGAGAAGGCTCTCCCCCTGGGGGTCACCAGCCTACATTGTTTGGCTGATGGCACCCTGAGGAGGCCCTCTCTGTGGGAGCGCATGGGTCGCTGGGAGGTCGTCGGTAGCAGCAGGCAGTCTCGAAGATAGCTAGGCCCTATGCCATGGACCGCTTTAAAGGTGATAACCAACACCTTGAAGTGCACCCGGAAGACCACTGGGAGCCAGTGCAGCTCGCGCAGGAGCGGTGTTACATGGGAGCGCCATGCTGCTCCCATCACTACCCGCGCTGCTGCGTTCTGGACCAGCTGGAGCCTCTGGGTGCCCCTCAAGGGGAGCCCCATGTAGAGAGCATTGCAGTAGTCAAGGCGAGAGGTGACGAGGGCGTGAGTGACTGTGCACAGGGAATCCCGATCAAGAAAGGGCCGCAACTGGCGAATCAGGCGAACCTGATAAAAGGTCCCCCTGGTTACAGCCGTCAGATGTTCCTCCAAGGACAGCTGCATATCCAGGAGCACTCCCAGATTGTGAGCCCTTTCTGTGGGGGCCAAGGACTCGCCCCCAATAGTCAGTGATGACTAAATATACACAAATAAGAAGTTTTGTTCATGCAGCTGGCACATGGAAAACTTTGCCCCAAGAAATTACATTACTTTGTTCTCTATTTGCATTCTGCCAGTGACAGAAGCGTTTATTTTTTTTATAATGTGCTTTTAATTCTGTTATGGCTTAATTTATCTCATTTATTTTTAGGTTTTGATTCTGTAGATTTTGAATTCTGTTTTTTGGCTCCTGATGCTGCTTTTAGTCTGGCACTATTTTAATTATGATTTATTTTTATTTCTCTACATTATTTTAGCAGTTTTTAGTTATTTCAGTGGACTGAGTTGGGAGAGGAAAAAAAATAACTTATGTTTTATTAATACCCGTATATATAAAATGATTTATTGTCAAATATGTATGCACATTAGGAATATATAGCATATGTGATTGGATGAATTCCTGTGGTTTGATATCAGAGAGACTTGTCATTTCAGTCATTATTCCAAGAACACATTCTCCAAATATGTCTTTCTTTACATGTACTAGGAAACTCAAAAGGAAACCACAAGAAGAAGTACAATGGATCTAGAAGTAGTCTATTGGGTAATAAGAATGAAGTACCATTATAAAGGTAAAAGTTCCCCTCGCACATATGTGCTAGTTGTTCCCAACTCTAGGGGGCGGTGCTCACCTCCATTTCAAAGCCAAAGAATCAATTCTGTCCGAAGACGTCTCTGTGGTCATGTGGCCAGCATGACTAAACACCAAAGGCGCACGGAACGCTGTTACCTTCCCACCAAAGGTGGTCCCTATTTTTTCTACTTGCATTTTTTATGTGCTTTCACACTGCTAGATTGGCAGAAGCTGGGACAAGTAAAGGGAGCTCACCCCATCACACGGCACCAGGGAATCGAACCGCTGAACTGCCGACCTTTCAATCAACAAGCTCAGTGTCTTAGCCACTGAGCCACCATGTCCCTTGTACCATTATACTCAGATATAAGTAACAAAATGATGTTGGAGAGGAATCCTTAAGTATACTCCCTGAAAGTTGAAAGAGGACTTATAATTTTTATTAACAGTGGAGAGCTGAGCACCAACCAAAGAAGAAGCAAGGAAGGCTAGGGAGGTTGGATAAGAACATTAAGACAGCCCTGCTGGATCTACTTAATGATATTTCATCTTAGGATTCTGTGTTCCACAATGACAAACCAGAAGCATTCAGAAAGATCAAAAACAAGCACAGGAGATCAATAGCCCCCTTTGCTCTTGCTTTCCAAAACCTGCCATTTAATATATGATGCCGACATTTTGGAAAGTATGATGACTTCATCGTCTTATCCTTCAGAAATGTACCAGGCCTCCTTTTATCAGTGATTGAATTGGTGGCTATTGCTTGCTTTAATGGCATTAAATTTGACAGTTTTAATTCTGCATTGTAAGTACTTCCTTACTTATTGGCTCTGAATTCTCCCACATTAGTTTCAGTGAATATTCTTGAGTTCTAATATTCATTCTCTCTCCCTCTCTCTCTCCCTCTCCCTTCCCCTCTCTCCCTCCCTTGTGTGCGTGTGTGTGTGTGTGTGTGTGTGTGTGTGTGTGTGTGAGAGAGAGAGAGAGAGAGAGAGAGAGAGAGAGAGAGAGAGAGAGAGAGAGGGAGAGAGATTATTTCTATTTGATTAGAAATAATGGATGGAAACTGAACAAGGAGAGAGTCAACCTGGAAATAAGGAGAAATGACAGCGAGAGCAATCAACCAATGGAACAGAAGTTGCCTTTGGAAGTTGTGGGAGCTTCATCAATGGAAGCTTTCAAGAAGAGATTGGACTGCCATCTGTCAGAAATGGTGATCTGGATCACCTACAAGATCCCTTCCAACTCTGTTAATCTGAATTTATTGTTCATTATTATCCCATATACCTCTATCACATCATTCCCCCCCCCCTTTTTTCTGTTATCATTTGTAATCTTTCTTCATGGAGGAGTGCTTATCTTTCAATCAGCATGGTTGCCCATTTTTGCACCTATTTCATCTCAGGACTGGTGAGGGTGACCAAGGCAAGTTTCCTATTTCCCAGAATCCATTAGAAAAAAGGGCTACAGTGCTGAGAGCTACTTGACAAGCCTAGCTTTTGACTCTGGATAGCCCACACTTTGTTTGGAGCACCATGAATTTAAATGGATATTCATATGTTCCATCTTTCCTAAGTCCAAATAATATTCATATTTCGTTTTCAAGATTAACCAATTCCTTTAAACTCTCCCTCTATCTCTCTTCGATATACAGTGCTATAATGTGATGCACATTATGCAAGTGCTTTTATCAAGAACACTGTATTCCTTAATAGCTCACTGCACTGATTATCTTCATAACCTTGGACGCATTTTGTCTCCATTTCCAAAAGCAATCTTTGAAATCCCACTCAAAGCCATGTGTGACCTAATAAATCCCCATTGGATGGAGCTTAGCAACACAAGACGATGAGATGATATCTATTTGCCTTTCTGCTTGTTACATGTAAGCCACACCAAGTTATTTCTTCAGATATTGGAAAAATGAAACAGTTCCTTTTTATTTTCCTTGACAGCATTCATCACTTACCTGGTACCTGGGCTGGAGGTAAGAATTCATTCCTTTCAAAAGGAAGAGAGCAAAAAAGATTATGTACATGCTCCACTGATTAAAAGATCTGTGTCAATACTAATCATTTCCTTTAGTTCCCAGTGCAATTTAAACCATTTTTTGTAAAAAAAAAAAAAAAAAGTAAAATAACAAAAATCATGCAAGACAACCAAAGCATGTTCCCTCCTCAAAACTACACCATCCATTTTTTTAAAAAAAGGAAGAATTGCTTAATTCTTCTTTTCCCAACCCATATCATGACAACATAATGTCCTAGTCTCCTTTGCTGCTTTTGGCAAGGTTTGTCAAACAAACAAAAACACGAACAAAGTCTAAATGTTAGAAAATTGGCATATTTAAAAAGGAGAATGTAACACACTACTGTTATTCTGGACATTGTGATGAATGAAACACTAGTTTCTTCCAGAGAAAGGCCAAGGAAACTGGCCGACTGCTGCACCATGCACCAATTTGGGGGAATTGAGGCCAATTCGGGGGGGGGGAAACAAATTATAGCAGTGAAGAAAATTACATCATTCATCTCACTTTGAGGGACAGTAAAGAACGCTGTTGTTTTCTACTATCAGTCGTTTTTTTTTTGTCTCTGAATTATTGTTTCTCTGGTTTCACTTGCCTTATGACAGAGCCTACTATAAATAGCCTATTTATGCATCAACGTTAGATCATCAACAAATTTCTCTAAATTAATTTGGCCTTTCCCAATCTGGGGCCATCCAGATATTTAGCTCCCGCAATTGTTTACCACCAAGAAGGAAGAACACTAGGTTGTGCAAAGGGCTTGGCACGGCTTAAAATATCATTGGCTAAGTTCTTGCATCATGCAAATCCATATGGTGATTAGCTTGCTTTTAATTTGGATTGGTGTGATTGTGGTTTCAGTTATTGTGGTTTCTTCAATAAATCATAACTAAGCAATTAAATGGAAACCCAAGCAAGAAGCCGCAGGATTTGCAAGTGAGGAACAATGGGTAATTCCTAAACACAGTACTCAATATTTTTCTCCTGAATTCCTGTAATTTTTTTTTATTATTTATTTATTTATTTATTTATTTGTTTATTTGTTTGTTTGTTTGTTTTATTTCTTTAGACTTATATGCCACCCTTTATCCGAGAGGACTCAGGGCGGCTCACAACAATAAAACAGAAAAATAAAACAAAAAATCTGGGTTAAAAGTTACACATAAAATCCCTAGAATCAATTAAAATCCATTTAAAAAACCCCATCAGTCCAGGCCGGCCAGGTGAAATAGCCACATTTTTAGTTCGCGGCAGAAAGAGCGAAGGTCAGGGGCCATCCGGAGCTCCAGGGGGAGCTGATTCCAGAGGGTAGGTGAGCCCACAGAGAAGGCCCACTCCCTAGGGGTCGCCACCCGACACTGTCTGCTATATTCCAGGATATAATTTCCATGGGATACAAATAATTGGAAAAGCAATAGAGATGAAACATAGATGTTTCACAATATACACAATACTTGTATATTGTGGAAGATTTGATTTTTTAAAAATATTATGTTCACCTTTCTTTATAGAGTTTAATAAAACTTAAACAATCAAGTCCTTGGTGCTCTCTGAGCTTGGTAATTTTCCTGCAGACATTTCATTCCTAAACTTGGTAACATCATCAGTGCTAAGTGATTCACTGATGATGTTATCTTGTTTGTAATGAAACGTCTGTCTGCAAGAAAACCACCAGGCTCAGAGAGCACCAAGGACACCACAGACAGGTCAACCCTGTGTTACATACATTCTCTTCTATCAGAATCAAATTGATGGCAGCGCCTAATTAACCTTCATTTATTTTCAAAAGTTTAGCAGGGATAGACTTATCTTTAGCATGGATGAATCAGATCGAGAGCTTCACTTGGAAATAAAAAAAAAACATGTTGAAGGAGGTCAAGAAAACGTAGCTCCATATTGTCGCTATAAAAACTAAATTGACACATTGTTGAAGTCAACAAGCTTCTAGATCCACTTAAGAAGTTTTACCTTTAGAACTTAAAGCTGGATGTGCTATAATAGTTCAGTTCTTCATCTTCCTGGTTGAATTTATTTGATACAAGATTCTCCATCCTTTAAAATTTTTGGTTGCCTTATTTTTTTCAATAAAGGAACACCAGATAATTTACAGGTTTATTTATAATGAATGAGGAAGATTAAAAGAAGCTGGTAGGATTATATATATAGTGTTTTTCTGTCGAAGCACCTGGTCTACCCCAATATGGGAGGGAGCATACTGCTTCCCTTTCACCTTTCAGCTCCAATCCAGGAGCCCTCAAGCAGTTGCATTCACGACAAACCATTTTATACCAAATTTATATTGATGAGAGCTAAATAACTTGAAATAGATCTATACTAGTCTCCCTTTATTTCTTTATCAGCAAATATAATATGTATGTATGTATGTATGTATGTATGTATGTATGTATGTATCAGTGGTGGGTTCCTCCCGGTTCAGTCCGGTTCGGCTGAGCCGGTAGCGGTTACGATATGACGTCACCGAACCGGTTCTTCCCCCCGCCCTCCCCCCCAACCCCCCCACGTTATTCTTACCTTTTATTTGGTCCCACCCCCAATCTATTGCTGCCTCCTGAGTCCCAGCTGATGACTAGAGGGAAAAAAACTGTTTAAACTCTTGCCGCAGGGCTTCAAAGGGCCGTCCTACAGCTGCTCAGTGTTAAAAGCAAACAAATGAGTCAGGTCGTAAGTGCGAGGACTGGTCGTAAGTGCGAGGACCTTCCAGAAATGACTCTGACCAGCTAGCCACGCCCACCTAGTCACATGACCTCCAAGCAACACCCACAAAATAAGCCACGCCCACAGAACCGGTAGTAAAAACATTTAGAACCCACCCCTGGTATGTATGTAAGTTTTCTTTTCTTTTTGTAGGCCTTCATGTGTATTTCTCTTTAGCCAGGTTCTTCCTATATATAAAAATCTTGGTTTACATTGGAAGAACTTGGCTAAAGAGAAATACATATATACATATATACATACATACATACATACATACATATTAAAGGATCTACAGTTAAAAGTGAATGCTTTGAGCAAACTCTATTTCTACACTTTATAATCCTTACCGTGAAACCCAATTAAACTACCCCAGCAGGGGAAATTTATAGGAAGCCATAAAGAAAATGTTACTTAACATTGTATGTTGATTAGGCCACCTCTTCTCCAATTGATTTCCAGATAGCCTTATGTTTAATTCTTTCAGATAAGATAGAACTGTACAAAAATATAGATAATTATCACATGTATAATTGTATATGCCAAGCAGGAATAACTCTTAAAGAAGGAAGATATGTTTAGGAGCAGACATAATATCTTAGCTCTTGCAGCACAGGAAATATTTTATGACCAACTGCTGTGAATGCAGCTCTTTCAGGGTGTTTGAATTATAGTCTTGCTTTAGGAGATAATCATTTTGCTCTTTCAAATCTGTGTTTGCAAACCAAGCTGGAAAATCTTAAAAGCATACTTAGGAACCCCAGATTCCTGTCTAAAAAGCCGTACATTTCTTTCCTTCCTCTGGTGTCATGATACAAAATACCTCGTACATAGCTTCCTGACTGGATTACATAATACAAACTTAATCTGAGTGAATTCAAAACATAGAATAATAGAGTTGGAAGGGATCTTGGAGGTCTTCTATACCAACCTCCTGCTCGAGCAGGAGACTTAATATAGTTTCAGATAAATGGTTATCCAGTCTTTTTTTGAAAGCATTCAGTGATGGAGCACCCACAATTTCTGAAGGCAAGCTGTTCCATTGGTTGATTGCTCTCACCATTAGGAAATTTCTCCTTAGTTCTAAATGGCTTCTTTCCTTGGTTAATTTCTATCCGTTGTTTCTCGTTTTGCTTTTTGGTGCTTGGGAAAATAGTTTGACCCCCTCGTCTTTGTAGGAGTCCCTCAAATATTGGAATACTGCTATCATGTCTCCTCTAGTCCTTCTTTTAATTAGACTAGACATACCCAATTCTTGTAACTGTTCTTTGTATGTTTTAGCCTTCAGTCCCCTAATCATACTTGTTGCTCTTCTCTGCACTCTTTCCAGTCTCAACATCTTTTTTATATTGTGGTGACCAATATTCTAAGATGTAGTATTCTAAGTGTGGTCTTACTAAGGCTTTGCAAAAACAGCACTAGAACTTCACGTGATCTTGATTCTATCCTTCTATCAATGCAGCCTAGGATTGCATTAGCTTTTTTTAGCTGCTGCCACACACTGTTAGCTCATAAGTATAAGTGATTTAAGAAACATTCAGAGAACCAGTAAACATCAGTTAAGCACGACATTTTTCTGTACCACTTTGTTGCCATCTAGGGTCATCTAAATTGTTGAAGGGAAAACAGAGATGGTCTAAGAAAATATTTTAAAAATTTTGTAAACAAGTGATATTGATTTCTATATAAATGTCAATGGAAGATAAGGCAAGTAAGATCTATCAGTGGGTATGAACTCAAGCATTAGATTGTGGGTTGTAATGAAAAAAAACAAATATTATTTTTTCTAGTTATACTTTTATTGTACTTTGCTAAGTTGCAGCCTCTAGCTAACCTTATTTATTAGACTTCTATGCCACCCACATTGCTAAGGCAACTAGACGATTTACAGTTATGCAATTAAAATAACATATAAAACATTGCAACAATAAGTAACAACCATATATTTAAAAATTAAGATAACCTTGGCTAATCTAAAACATTAAGCAGGGTCAGCGTTGGTCTCTCTATGGATAAGAGTCCTTTAGAAAAATCTGGTCTTGTGGTATAAATTGGGAAGAAAATATTGAAAGAAGACAATGGCAAACCATATTTATAGTTTTAAAAATTGCAGTTATGTCCTTGTAAGACAGCAAGAGTTAAACCTGAAACAAAATTTTAATTATATAGGGAGAGAAGGAACTATTGTAAGATATTTTGCAGTAAAAATAGTTAGAATGGCCTTAGGTATTATGAACTTTGATACATAGTATCAAAGAATATTTAGGTATCAGGTACAATTGCACAAAGTCATGATTTTCATAGAGATTTCAGACTTTAGTTCCCAGAATTCTGCAATCAGGATACCTGGGGAAATTTTGGAGTTGAAATCCATCCATCTTAATCCATAACCACAGACCTGCAGTCATAGTAACTGCAACAGTTTTCCAAAATGTTCAGAACACCCCTATTTTTAGAAATGGACCATTCCGGTTGCGAATAGTTTTTGTTTTCTCACCAATAAGAGTGTATGCAGCATCATGCTTGTGTCAGTTATTTGGCGTTTTTTTCTAGCGGCATTTGAATTTTAGTTTTGGTCATTTTGACCACAGATCTTT
This sequence comes from Pantherophis guttatus, assembly GCF_059756535.1. Taxonomy (NCBI): domain Eukaryota; kingdom Metazoa; phylum Chordata; class Lepidosauria; order Squamata; family Colubridae; genus Pantherophis; species Pantherophis guttatus. The sequence continues at coordinate 20,449,021 of NC_142068.1, forward strand.
ATTAACATTTTTTTTTATATACTGTCAGGGCCACATTTTCTGCCAAAAAGAATGTGATTTGGTGACCCAAACTTCGAAGAAACTGTTCTAAAATGGTATGGAGAAACAAAGAGTTATCTGAGTGAAGTGGAATCAGATTGTGATGAAAATTTTGTAATGTATGATGAGGAACCCGCCGCCGCTGTTTCTGACATCAGCAATGATGAAGCTCCCAATGAAATTGATGACCAGGTACAATCTATGCCGTGTAATAATTTATATGGCAAGAACAAATTCAAATCATCTTCTGCACCTTTTGGAAGCAATAGATTCAGAACAGAATAGTCACAATATTGTTGTGCAATTATCTGGACTATGGCCAGCAGTTAGAAATCTTGGAAATTCACCTCCTCCCCTAGAAATTTGGAAATTATTAATTTCTAAAGAAATTATTAGCACCATCATTCAGTGGACCAATGTAAAAATTAGAGAAGAAAGATTGAAGTTCAAGGATGGAGAAACAAAAAGTGACCTGCGCAATGTGGATTTGATAAAGATCAATATATTTTTTTGGTTTACTGATTTATACATCAATTTTTAGATCCAACCATGAAAACATTGAATGCCTTTTTGCTACTGAGGTCATTATGACCTCATGTCTGTAATAGCGTAGTCAAAATAGTACGTCTGTGGTTAAGGATTAAAGTTGCCAAGGATGAGAAACACTGTGTCAATATTACAAGAAAAATTGCTATGCACATGTGTTGTAATTATCTGGTCCAGACCTCAAGGCCTTTCCTTACTGACAGTTGAGGTTCAAAGCTAGAAGAGTAAGATGTTGTCAGATCCAGTCAGGGGTCATAGATTCCAGGAGGTCAGAAAAGACTTAGAATCAAACAAGAGAAGATAAAAAGTCTGACTGCTGCAGAAGTTGTTAGATGAAACCCAAATTAACCTAGAAATTGTTTCAGCTAAGAGGAAGAAGCTTATGTCCTGGAAACTTTTACCTCAACCTAAATACAGGTAGCGTTGATCATAGCTATCTACAGAAACTTGACTATAAACTTGAAAATACTAAACTACTCTAGAACTTTGGACCATTGATTGGACCAAGTTGATGACTGTTCCCAGGCTACTCTTTTATGTGGCTTATCATCAGGGGTGGGATTCTACTGGTTCAGACCAGTCCGGGCAAACTGTTATCTCCGATGATCAGCTGTGAGTGAACCTGTTTGCTCCAACGATCAGCTGGGCCTGCACTTTACTTACCTTCATTTCCTTTGTTTGAAGCCCAGCTGATCGGCATGGCAGAGCGGATTGCCACACTTCAGCTATTTTACTTACTGGGCTGCAGTAGAAGGTAAGCTTTAGACCTTAATTCAAATGCACCATACCCGCAGAGCGCCCACGTGCGCTCAGCGAACTGGTTGTTACACTGGTTGAATCCCACTACTGCAGAGGTGGGTTTCAGCAAGTTCTGACCAGTTCTGGAGAACTGGTAGCAAAAATTCTGACTGGCCCCGCCCCCATCTATTCTCTGCCTTTCAATTCCCAGCTGATCAGGAGGAAATGGGGATTTTACAGTATCCTTCCCCTGGAGTTGGGTGAGAATGGAGTTTTTACAGTATCCTTCCCCTTGAGTGGGGTGGGAATGGAGATTTTACAGTATCCTTCCCCTGCCACCCCCACCAAGCCATGCCACACCTACCAAGCCACATCCACAGAACCAGTAGTAAAAATTTTTGAAACCCACCACTGCACCCCTGCTTATCATTTTCTATCTTTCTGTTCTTTGGATATGTATTCATTAATGACAACATGTCCATAGATAAGATAGAAAAGACCTGAAGGACCATCTTGGTGTGAAAGATTATCCCAAACAAAATCTATGTGGTTGCTAAAAGTTGACACCAATTTGATGGCACATCACTAATCAATCAATGCTAAAGTATTTTTCATGTTAATATATCATCTCTGAAATAGTTCTTTGTTTGATATATAGAACTTTGTGTTCCATACCAGGGAATGTAAATATGCATATATGGCTGCACAGAAGGGATACAGCTCCAAGTCCTGCTGTTACAACGAACAAAAATCTCCCACCATAATGTTCCCAATTGACAAGCCAGCAGAAAGCAAATATGAAACATTACATCCTACATGCAGATAAACTGTCAGGCAGGAAGTTTCAAGGACAACTTGGGAAAGGATGCCCTTGTAAGAGGCTTGCCACTGACTGAAAAGCAACAACAACAAAATGGCTTTTCATCCTGTTGGTTCAATATAGGATGCAGATCCCTTTTATAAAGATCATTTGTGTTGACTTCAAACAGCGTGAAATGGTTATATGAGCCAGCCATCTGTTTGCTGGTTGCAAGCAGGTCAGTAAGTACGAGGTACAGTGATACTTCCGTTTGCAAGCTTGATGACTTAACTACTCTTTGCCAGAACAGCTTTCAAAGCCTGACATCCATCAGTGCTTGAACATATAATTTTCCAAATAGCTGTCTGCCAGCATTCATGACCATAGCTCTCCATTATTTCAGTAGCTGCACATTTTCCTTTCCTGACTACAATAAAATGTGATTCATTTCACTGCAAAGCCTGTAACCGAGTGTGTGTGGGGAGGAAAAAAAACCCTAATGAAGTAACTGGGAAAACGAAGGACCCAGTGATTATCCTGTATCCTTGAGAACAATGATGGGAAGCCGCCTTCTTTCAGCCGCATTGATTTTAGCAAATTGAATAAAACATAATAGGCTGGGTTCCTCAACCATGATTTACAAACAGCTGTGGCAGGTTTGTATCTCATGCTAAACCATGATATCATTTATTTGACTTTGGGTTATGAATAAACTCAGATGCTGTGGCTTGTTTATGCTTATGCCAGTGTTGTCTGAGAAGGCGGTGAGAGAGATGTTGGGAGCTAGTATCTCCCAGAATAGGAATGCCAAAAAATGTAAATAAGTACTTAACCCCATAGCACTAAGTATGAGAAGCACAAAGCAGGGTTTTCTGTTGGGTGGGAAGGGTGCAGAAAAGTGGCCCCAAGGTTAAATGTAAAAGGGTATCAGAAGAAGATTTAACCACATCTGTCAGAGGGCAAGCAACTGTTTGTAATGAGTTATGTCTGTATAATGAAATGATCTCAGCAACATCTGGGTATGTGCATGTGTGTGTGGGGGGGAAGAAGAGACAAAATAGCAATAGCACTTAGACTTATATACCACTTTATAGTGCTTTACAGCCCTCTATAAGAGGTTTACAGAGTCAGCATATTGCCCCCAACAATCTGGGTCCTCATTCTACCCACCTCGGAAAGATGGAAGGCTGAGTTAACTTTGGGCCTGGTGAGATTTGAACTGCCAAATTGCAGGCAGCTGGCAGTCAGCAGAAGTAGCCTGCAGTACTGCACTCTAACCATTGTGCCACCGTGGCTCATGGGTGAGATAGTGGAAGGCAGCATTATGGTCCAAATCATGGATGCTATATCCACTGTAGGAAGCTTCAATTCAAATTCAGGTCAGCCAAGAGAGAGGAAGCTTAGAAAGGCCACTGTATGTGGTCATAATTAAAACAAACCATAGCCAAGAATGATGTGAGAACCACAGTTTGGGGGTTTTTGTCCTGTTGGAGTTTGCATGGACAATAAGGCCTGTAAGTACTTGTAGGTCTCTCCAGCATCTAATTTTATTATTTTCTATATTCCCCTTCAAGTGGAGATCTGCATATAGAACTATTTTTTCTGAAGTATAACATACTGAGCTATTTTTCCATTAAATCATTTTTAGAGGTAAAAGCACATATACCAAGTATAGGACAGTACTTGAGGCTGGGCAGTAACACATAGGGATAAACATTTATTGGCAAAATCACTTCATTAGTTGACCTTGGCTGATCACAAAAACAAGTACAGGCTCGTATGCAGATGGAAGCTGGGAAAGTCCAAGACTATGCAAGAAAAGAAGGACCAGGGGGGACATGATAGCAGTATTTTAGTATTTGAGAGGCTGCCACAAAGAGGAGGGGGGAGTCAAATTATTCTCCAAAGCATCAGAGGGCAGGACAAGAAACAATGGATGAAAACTAATCAAGGAAAGAAGCAACTTGAAATTAAGGAGAAAATTCCTAACAGTGAGGATAATTAACGAGTGGAACAGTTTGCCGTCAGACGTTGTGGATGCTTCATCACTGGAGGTTTTTAAGAAGAGACCAGACAGTGACTTGTCTGAAATGGTATAGGCAGTAGTGAAATCCAAATTTTTTTACTACCAGTTCTGTGGATGTGGCTTGGTGGACGGGACAAGGGAAGGATACTGCAAACTCTCCATTCCCATCCCACCCCAGGGGAAGGATACTGCAAAATCTCCATTCCCACCCCACTCCAGGGGAAGGATACTGCAAAATCTCCATTCCCTCCCCATTCCTGGGGGAAGAATATTGCAAAATCTCCATTCCCTCCCCATTCCTGGGAGAAGGATATTGCAAAATTGCCATTTCCACCCCACTCTGGGGCCAGCCAGAGGTGGTATTTGCTGGTTCTCCGAATTACTCAAAATTTCCGCTACCGGTTCTCTGAACTGCTCAAATTTTCCACTACCGGTTCTCTGAACTGCTCAAATTTTCCACTACCAGTTCTCCAGAACCTGTCAGAACCTGCTGGATTTCATCCCTTTAGCAGGGGGTTGGACTAGAAGACTTCCAAGGTCCTTTCCAGCTCTATTTTGATTGATTGATTGAATGAAGTAATGTCAAGAAATGTATGTATCCATAAAGTAACTAGAAGTTGAGCTCAATCTGAGATGTTTTTGGATGACAAAATTTTGAGTCGGTCTTCTGGTGAAGACTGTTTTCAATCAGTGCAAAATTTTGGAAGGAATTTAATGAAGACTGATCACATTCCTATGACACGATAGTTGTTTATACAATATCTAGAAATGGTGTGTAGAAAGAGAAATGTGTAGGATTAACAACATTTCAATGGTGTCCTGTTCCCATCACACCTCCTAATGTTTGCCATCATGGGTTTTCTTGAAAAGAACAGAAGCATGACGTCTCCTCACAGCACAATCTAACTAAAGTAATCAGTCTGCCCTAATCAGTTCCCCTGAGGGATGAAAATCTTCATTCAAACCAACCCAACTCCTATTATAAACACATTTCTGTTGTGTTGCATTGGCTCCCTTCTGGGATCATTAAAAGACAATCATAGTTATCAGAACCTTTGATAGGCTTCAAGGGGTATTATTTCAGGACAACCGAGTTATTAATTTAAAGAAATCTTAAAAGTTGAGGCTGTTGACAGGAAGATAGGAAATATTGAAAAAGAAAACCCAATCTGCAACTTTTTGTATTTTCTCATGGTCTCCTACACAAATATTATCTAGGGGTGGTTCTTGCTCATCTCCTGAACTCTTGTCGTTCCTCATCTCCACTGCCTGCTCTCTCTTCCCCCCTCTCTGTCATCCTGCCCCCATTCTTCCCTGCTGGAAAGCTGCCCCAAACCTGAGGAACCTGGGACTGCCTTGTCATGCTCTTCCCCACATTCCTCCAAAGCCAATGAGGCTGCCCCCTTGATGTGCATTGGCCCCAGCTCTGGCTTGTTCTCCTCCGCGGTCTCAGGCTCCAATGGGGGCATGACACAACCCTTCATCTTACTAGGGTAAAATGAGAAAAAACATGTCTAAACTTAAGATCAAGTAGGCCAATGCCTTATCATGCTGCCTTTGATCTGCAGATGCTAATGGCGCCTGGGGTGGATTAATAACAATATCCCAGAGCTCCTTAGCCTTCAGGAAGCATTCCATTTTTGCAGCCCAAATAATATCATTCTTCTGTCCCAATTGAGGCAGAGAGCTCTCCTTGAAATCAACAGCCATCCTGCAAGCCTTCTTAGCCTTGTTCTCTTTTCCATATAACACAGGCTGTCCCTCAGCTTGATTACAGTTCAGTCTTACTGTGTGTCTGGACTGGCTGGGTGTGCTCTGGACCCATAACCTGTCGCAGTTTGTAGTGATCCAACCAGCACACAAGCAAATAATTCAGCAGGATTCATTTATAGAAGAAACTTCTTTATATACAATAATATAAAACATGATGCATGTATACAATACCCATGCAGCTCTTGCAACGTGATAGAGAGAAGAAGCAGCAGCAAGGACAAGGACAAGAACAAGAAGCAATCAAGCAAAGACAAACAAACTCTTATATACAGAGAACAGTTAAGCTAAGCCACGCCCAGGCTCCAAGCTGTCTCACATGGTTCACAACGAATCCTGTGTCTCAGTCACCAAACATTGGCTGACTTGTTGTTATGGCTATTCCAGTTCATAAATTCTTATACACTGACAAAACATCTGTGAGATGAGCCCTGTTTTTGGTGACTACAGAAATATATCCAAATGGTATTTTTGCTTACAGCAGCAAGTGGTTAATTATACTATTATCTTCTTCCAAAATGCTTTCTGACTTGAACCCTGATGTTTTCTGATGGCCTTCCATAAAGTATTAACAATATTAATGTGCTTCTCAATTCAAATAAGGTTGGCCATGTGCACAGATCCATCTCCTTTAGATAACTAGATAATAGAATAATAGAGTTGGAAGGGACCTTGAGGTTTCTGCTCAAGCAGGAGACCCTATACCATTCCAGAACATTGGTTATCTAATCTCTTCCTTAAAACCACCAGTGTTGGAGCATCCACAACTTCTGGAGGCAAGTCATTCCACTGATTAATTTTTCTAACTATCAGGAAATTTCTCCTTATTTCTAGGTTGCTTCTCTTCTTGATCAATTCATTTTTTAATTTTATTTATTTATTTAATATATATGGTAAAATGCAAAGAAAAACAGAAATAAGAAATTAAGGGAAGGAAAAAAAGAAGGGTAAAAGAAAATGTGAGGTACAAAGGGGAGAAAGGTGTTGACTTCTGACTCTTTTTAGCACAGTACAAGACAAAAACACTCCAGCCTCAACTTTTTGCTTTTACAGATTAGTATATAACTATCCATTTCTATAATGACAAATCTATCTAATCGACAAAAACAAAGTCAAATTTTCATTTGTTTTCATCACAAGCACAAAATCCAGAAATAATATCCAAGTGAAAAATGTACTTAGATACATTCTCCTTTTTGAATAAAATTAGTTCCCATCCATTGCTTCTAGTTCTGCCTTCAGGTGTTTCAGAGAATACACCTCTCTTCTTTGGGGCAGCTCCTTAGATTTAGGAACACTGCTATCATGTCTCCTCTAGTCCTTCTTTTCATTAAACTAGATTCCTGCAGTCATTCTTCATATATTTTAGTGTTCAGTCCCCTAATCATCTTTGTTGCTCTTCTCTTTGTTTGTGTACATGATTGGTTAACATAATTTTTCTAATGTAAGCTTAGTAAGAAATAGGCTCTGAAACTGTACAGGGATTTTGAACATATTGGAAACAAAAAATGGATCTTGCCAGCTTCAAGTCCTAGAAAGGGTAAAATACTTATAAGTTATGGCACAACTCCACCGAATGGATTTCAGCTGAATTTCAAGTCTTTCTTCTTTTGCTAAATGCACTTACGGGAGAAAAATAGGGAACAGAATATAAAGTTTTCAGTAATACAAATACCGTAATAAAATATGATTGCAATTATGAATAAATTGGTGCATAGAAGAATGGGGTGAGGACTGGATCTTGAAGCACAAATCCAGAGTCCTACTGCCCACCAAGCAGTAGAGCAGAGGTGTCAAACCCAATTTCATTGAGGGCCGTATCAGGGTTGTGTTTGACCTTGGGGGACTGGAGTGGCTGTGGCCAGGGTGAGCATGGCCAGCTCGACATCACTCATGTTGGGAGCACTTGTGGTGGCCCGAGCGCTCTGCCAGTGAAAAGGGGCTTCCAAGCTCTGTTTTCAGCTGCGATAGCCTTCTGCAACCTTCTGCCAGTGAAAACAGCATTGGGAATGCCTCCTGTAGCCCTTGTGACAGGGGTGAGTTCTACTTACCTTTACTACTCTACTTACCTTTACTACCGGTGTGCAACGGGGCCGCACACAGTATCCAGATGGATACTTTTCTCCCACTGCTTAGATTTTAAGATGAGACGAGACCTGTGCTTACCAATGAATGAGTAGGCTTGTCTTTCTTTGGTTGGATCATTTTACCTTCTTGTTGGATGGAATAGTGGGACATCTAGAAGTCTTCTTCTTGATACAGTAAGAAGAGTGCAAGGTACAGAGAAAATAGGTGGGGAAGTAAAATATAGGGAGTCTGGAACACAATCTAGCAACCAGCCTGAGCCTCAGTTATAATTGGATGGAGATATTAAGGACATGCAGTTTAAAATTTGATGTTTAAAAAAAAAAAAGAAGAAGAAGTTTATTTGTGAACTCTTATGTCAACTAAGCTGTATCTCATTTAATATGATTAGACATCTCAGCAACTGGGCAGCAAACTGCAGCGTAAATCTCTCTGGGTTTTTTTTGACTGCAGAAATGTTCTGGGAAAGCTGTCTGCTTGTATTGTTTGGTATGAAAAAATGTAGTTATTGCTGCTACAATTCATAGGGTTTTTATTCAGGCCTTTCATTCTCAAGCTCAAGGTGTTTAGCAAAGATATAAACAGAGAGCTTTAAACAAAACCTTTTCTTTTATACAGTGTACATCATATCAGATGCATTGCTATTATTTTTGCAAGAGGTGTTCAGAAGCTGGAGCTACAGGGGACAACTCTACATGGAAAGTTGCCAAGCTTTCCCATTTCAAACGAGGTCCCCTATCCTGACAATTACAGTGACACAAGGATGATGATAAAGAAGATTATGATTACAACAAGAACTATCATCTTGTCCCAAAGAATGTATAGTCTAAAATGTGATACAGAGCATGGGAAGGAAGCTGACACCAGAAAAAAAAAATAATAATTAGCCCAGGATAATGTTCATTATAATATAAAATGTGAATGATAGATTTCAGCCAAAGAAAATACATTTATTTGTACATTTTATATGCTAACAGATTTGATGTGAAGCAGACTCTAAAGCTTTGCTTTGGCCTATTGTCTAAATATTCTCCAGATGTCTTCTATTGCGGCTTGTTCCAGATTACCAAAGAATGCAATTCTCATGCTTAAGCCTATATTGATTATTTTTTGCATATAGTGGGCACATTACTTGCTGAATGAAAAAGTATCCAGCTGCTTCCATGCATCCAGCCAAGTAATTACCAGACACAAAATAAATGAGTCAAGTAGACCTTTGTTCAGACCAAAATCTGTTCATGAAAACAAATATATACAGCTAGCACTGTCTTCTTAAGAGACGTCTCTTCATGGGGAATATTGCAGAAAGTAGAGGAAACAAGATTGTACAAAATGAATTTCAGTGAACAGCCTTACGTTAAGAGTGAACAATGTACTTTTCAGTGATATGAAGTCTATTTCTTACTTTAAAATAAAATAAAATGAAAGATACCTTGAGTGATATTTACCTTGACTTAGAAAGAGGAGTGCTGCAGGGAAAATCCTTCTCACCAATAGTCTTCCTTACAGCCAACATCTTAAAGACATTCTGAGATTATATTAAAAAGCAAATAAAAGTTTTTGAAATGATAACTTTTCCTCTGGGAAAAAGAGAAGGCAGCTGCAAGGTAAGTGAATATATTGGTGCATTCACACACTACAGTGATTTATTAAACTGTGGTTTTCTGAACAAGCATAGGGGGCTGATCCACACAAACTGCTCAGCTATAGTGGATGGGTTCGTATGCTGTTAAGTCAAAAATAAACCGCACTGTATCTTAGTGCTGTCGGAAAGAAATATCCATCGGGTTCAGTTCCAAGCTGGGAAAAAGACACTGGAAACCTGGAGGCTGATAGGAAAGATGGTTTATTGATGAAGCAGAACCACATGTGATTCTGGGCAGCTGACAAAATGGAGTTGAGAGTGGGTTTTTTTTATACCTTCTCTGGGTTTTTGAGCTTTCTGTTCCTGTGCAAGAACATATTTTCTATTGGCTGTTGTCAGACTCCCATGGGGCCATGTAGGAGTTATGTAGGGGTCATAGCTGGCTCTATAGGCAAAGTACAAATCCTAGGTGTTTGTCTGAGCTATGTTTGGTTAAAGTTTGGGTGATGCAGTGAAGGGGCTTGTGTTCTGAAAGGGTGTTGGACAATTCCTATTGTGGCTTAATGGCTTTTTCCTTTTGTTGGATCTTGGGTGATGGCTGCTTCTAATCCTACCATTCTGCCTTTGTTTCAAAATATCCTGTCTTGAATGGATTACCAAATCTGCATTTCTAAAAACTGCCACAGTATCTGCTGGAGCTATTAAGAAAAATTGAGTCTGCTTCCTGCCTCTAAAAAAACCCATGTTTCTCCATTTCTCCCTTTGGGGAAATATAATACTCTGCCTTTTTTTTTTAATATTCCTCAAAATATTTCATTCTTATAGGAGGGTGGGTGCTGACTTTCTACAGTGCGATATGCAGAGATGGTTTATAAACACTATGAAATAAATAAATGTACATGTACTTTATAACAAAGTTGAGGATGGAGGAAGAGTTGCCTTCCACTCCCTGTTTCCTTGGTAGGACAATTCCTGTTTCATTACAGGAGATTTTGGATAGTATGAAAGCTGCGAGTGTGTTAGGATCAAAAATAGGAGCATGATTTACACATAAGCTTTTACTGGTTTTTATTCTTCTACCCATGCATGCGTTAGCAGGCCTTCTATCTGTGAAATATAAACACAGAATTTCCCAACTGAACAACATCTAGATATTTGGACCAACTTCCAGAATTTTCAGCAATAACTAGGGTTATGTTTATTGGAAATTTTGGAGTTCAGTTGCTGCATCTGGAATTTGCTCAATTTATGACTTCAGCAACAGAGTGTTCAATGCCTGGAATGCACTACCTAACTCTGTGGTTTCATCCCAAACTCCCCCAAATTTTAACCTAAGACTGTTTACTGTTGACTTCACCCCATTCCTAAGAGGTCTGTAAGGGGCGTGCATAAGAGCACCAGCGTGCCTACCGCCCCTGTCCTAATGTTTCCTCTATTCATATCTATTTTATGTATTCAATTCATGCTTATACTTATATATTAGCTAATACATTTTTGACAAATAAAAATAAATTTAAAAAATTGACAGCATAGACCTCTTAGAACAATATTTTTGATTAATAGGTACTCAAGTGGCATTTTGAACTATTTGAAGAGTCTTTTCTGAAGAACTAGGTCTCCCAATTACAGCATATGTTTTTGCAAAGATTGACATTCATGTCTCAGTGTACACTGATATTATAATGAAACTGTGAAAAATACATGTTGTTCCTTTTCTGGATGGTTTTTACAAGACCCTGGCTTCTGCACAATATAAGAAAACAAAAATTAGTTGCATTGTGTTTTTGTTTGGATTCTTATTTGAACACAGTGCAGAAATCACATTTATTGATAAGAAAATAAAACTCTACATCAGAAATGCCTTCAACTGGAACAATAAACAGCTTTTGAAATTAAAAACTGTCTTCTCTTACAAAGGACCCCTGCACTGGAGCAATAAACAGCTACTGGAAGAACACACCAACTCCCTTTTATATTGAGAACTAACATAACAGAGCAGCCATCCGTTTCAGAAAATGAAATAATATTGATCAGAAGCCCTTGAGTTTAAGGTTTCATCTCTGCAACCACTATCAAATTCCACAGCCCACCTTCCTTGTGACCAACACTCCTATAAAACACATCCTCTCGCAAAGGCTTTTTTCAGATCTTGTCCCACCCTTAATACTCCTTTGAAAATCTACCTAGATTACTCAAGAGTAATTATTCTTGAGAATACTTTCAAGAAAATGGTTCTAAGACTCAAGAGTTTTTCCTCCCCTGAAGTATGACTATCTCAGCCAAAACAATTGGTGGATATGCATTCTGCATTCTGCATTCCCATATCTACATTGAGAAAAAAGTAGCCACTACACACTCCAGTCTCTGTCTTGGGTTTCCTAGCATTTGATAGGAAATTATTAGAGGTGATCTATATTTATATATGTGTCTTTAAGTCAGTATTGACTCCTGGTGACTATCTGGACACATTCCTGCAGTTTTCTGGCAAAGTTTTTCAGACATTATTAGCCATCACTTTCTTTTTAGGATTGACAGAGAGAGTATGGCTCAAGTAACCCAGCTATCTTTGTGTTTAATGTGGGACTAGAAGCCCCCGTTTTTAGCCTGGTGCTTTATCCACTATACCAAACTGGCTCTCACTTAGAGGGATTTTGCCGGTTTTAAATTAGTAGGAAAATGCACAGCTTGTATCATCATATCAATAGTAATATTTATTAATAGTACTTCCTAATTCATGTTCAGAGTTCTTAGTTTGTGGCTGGTATTTGTGAAAGATAGACAAATTGATTAGTCCTTTGACTACATACCTTTCAGCAACCAGAACTGCAATTAGGGATACCAGGTTTATAGCTGTACTCAAAACCACTCCCAACCTGGCACCCTACTGATGTGTTAGAATTACTTTGCTTAGAAGCAAAGCATGATTTATGGGAACTGCTGGCTTGGAATCTGGAAACTAAAGCCTCAACACATCTGGAGGGCAGCTGGTTGGAGAAAGTTACTGTATTATACCATAAATTGAGATACAGATATTTGCAAGTTATTTGTATTAAAATAATAATACTTCTCTCTCTGTCTTGACCATCTTTTTTTAAGAAACGAATACACACGACTCTCTTCCTTTATTTTATGCTTTATGTTTCATTCATATCAAAGTTTCATTCAACTTTCAAAGAATAAACCTAGAAATAAGGAGAAATTTTCTGACAGTGAGAACAACCAACCAATGGAACAGCTTGCCTTCAAAAGTTGGGGTGCTTGATCGCTGGAGGCTTTCAAGAAGAGATTGGACTCTCAGAAATGGTGTAGGATCTTCTGGTGTAGGGTCTTCTGCATGGGCAGTAGAGTTGAACTAAATAACCTAGATTAGTCTAACTCTGTTATTCTCAACTGAAGGCTGAGTAGAAACATAAATGTAGACTCTGCCAGCATCCTGAGTTTTGAACTCTTTAATTATTTGCTATTCTTATAAAGAAAAACCTTTATCCTCCATACCTCTTTACTGCTTTCTTTGTTAAACTACTAATGAGAAAACAATTTTTTGAGCTGTAATTTACTTCATTTTAAGGGATGCAGCTCCTGAAAAAACATAGCTATTTAGTCAGATGCAGAAACATCTATCTTCTTCTTGTTGTGCCATATCTGTCATTAGACATCGGTGATCATGTTGGTGATCCTATTGTATAGAAACATCTACACATCTTTCCTATTTCTTCAGTCTGATTCCTTCCAGCTGAGCTGGATCGCAATCTCAACCATTGTAGTACTCCCTAAACTTCTAAAGCAGGGGTGTCCAATCTTAGTAACTTTAAACCTTGTGGACTTGAACTCCCAGAATTCTGCAGCCAGCATAGTTGACTGGGGAATTCTGGGAGTTGAAGTCCATAGGTCTTAAAATTGCCAAGATTGGACACCCCTGTTCTAAAGCAAGTATATCCAACCTTGGCAACTTTAAGACCCGTGGACTTCAACTCCCAGAATTCCCCAGCCAGCCAGTTTCCCAACTTTTGAGAAATTCTGTATTCTTAGCTGCCATCTAGTGATCCTCTGGATATATGGCACACATTGTTGCGACCAGGTCCTGAAAACAGTTCCACGCCTGCTGGAAGTCAACTCCCGCTGAGCCGGAAAAGGAGCAAGTGCTCGATTTTTTAAAAAAAGGCAAACCCTGAGAGTTAAAAAAATAATAAAAAAATAAACACACACACACAAAACCCGCGGTCAGACCCAGCCTGCCTGCCACCTCCCCCCCCACCCCTTCGGTCTCCTAGAATGGAACCTTCCGAGATGGAACGCTCCTGGCGCCTCCCACCCCCTTCGCTTTTTGAAGATGGAAGAGGCCCAAGCGACCGGTTGCCGTGGGAACGGCTAGCTTGTTTCGGCGGGAGCGCGGCTTCGGGAGGCAGAAGAAAGGCGGCCGGGGGAAATCCTGGAGTGGGCTGCGCCCTTCTCTGGCCGCCAGGTTCTCGCAGTCCTCGGGATAATTGAGCCGGTGGGGGAAGAGGAAGAGTAGCAGCAGCTGCTGCTCAGGGACCGGTGGGGAAGGGGTTAAATTTAAAGGGGTCTTAGGTAGAGCAATAAGACACCACCCCCCCCCTTTACCTGTCTGTGCTCACCTGCACAGACTGGTTCCTGGATCTGTAATAAAACTTCAACGTGGGGTTTTGATGGCTAAACTAGGATCGGGTCCTGGGTTATTTGCAGTGCACTTACAGAGTGCATAATACTTTTTTTGGGGGGGGGGTTTCCCAATATCCTCGGTCCTTTTGTATGCAGGGGCTTCCAATGATGCACAAATCCAGAGGTTGAGATTTTCCGTCTCACTTTTTTTTAATATCTCTGCATCATTTTTTTTCCTTAAAAAAAAAAAAGCAGCTTTCCCTGTTGAATGCATGCCTGTCAGGAAGTCCTCAAGATTCCACCCAGTACTAGATTTGGTGGTAAAAGGCTTTTCTTGTTTTGAATTAAATTGCTAGGGGACAGCAGGGAGTTCTAGTTTTGGGGAGACTGAGCCAGGGCTGGGTTGCAAAGTTGTTGTTTTTTTCTACTTTGGCATAAAAGTCCTGGAATATCTCAGTGGCTTCCTAATCCCATTGCTAACTAGATATAACTGGTGGAAACAGCCAAGCTTTCCCTGTTGAACTGAGGACTGGATTGCAATTGCCTTTATAAAAAGTTTTTTTTTTTTTTTCTACTTTGGCATAAAAGTTCTAGAATATCTGAGTGGCCTTCTAATCCCATTGCTAACTAGATATAACTGGTGGAACACAGCCAAGCTTTCCCTGTTGAATGCATGCCTGTCAGGAAGTCTTCAAAATGCCACCCAGCGCTAGATTTGGTGGTAAAAGACTTGCTGGTTTTGAATTAAATTGCTAGGGACAGCTAGTTTTGGGGAGACTGAGGCAGGACTGGGTTGCAATTGCCTTTATAAAAAGTTTTTTTTTTCTACTTTGGCATAAAAGTCCTGGAACTTCTGAGTGGCCTCCTAATCCTATTGCTAACTAGATATAACTGGTGGAACACAGCCAAGTTTGTTTAGGTTTTAGTATTTGTTGGATGGATTTGGGAGTAAAGTATTTTTTTAATACCTTGACTAGAAATGTGCTGTTGGGGTCATATTTTGCAAATTGAAAAGTAGATAAGAAATGGCTTTTCAGAGCAGGATTCACACAATACACTTCTCTTGCTTAATTAAGAACGACGTACTCAGTCTAATTTTGTTTGAATAATAGATTAACCCTAAACAAGCTGAGCTAAGATATGGTTAATTGTCTCAATTAAATATGAACCATGTATGGGAATCTATCCCAATATCACCTAAGCAGAGAATTTTTCTAATCTGTTTGCTGATCCTTTTATGGTGAAAATATTAGGAGCTGAGCTGCTGATCTTCCAGTTGCAAAGGATACATTTTCTTTCTTCATTTCCCCCTTTACTGAAAAATCCTGTTCAATAAGAAATCCAAAATAATGTCAGTAAGTTTGTATTGATATGGTTAAATCTGTGCCCTATTCATGTGTGAAGTAATATCTAGCAAATAGAATGCTTCATCTTTATAGAATGACTCTGTGATAAAACACCAGTGTGAAAAATTGACTCCAGGCAATATTTCTGGTCTGAGTAATTTCTAGCTACTTTAATGAGTGCTTGGTGCACTGAGGCTGAATATTGTAAACCTCTCCTTGGGAAAAAACAAATATACTCATTCAACTATGTTTGGAGCATAATATATTTACATAAACTTATTCGTAGACTAAATATAAACGTTGTGTTAGGTCAAGTCATCTGTGTTTATCCTGTTGCCTTCCATATGTTTTCAAATTCACCTGTCAAAAGGTCTGGTTTGTACCACCCAGAAAGTAGTAACATGTTTAAACTTACTTTGGGACAATTATATTAGTATTAGGGCTATACTAATTGTATTAGTATTAGGGCTATTTTAGTATTAAGACAATTACATTAGTATTAGGGCTGTAAGTCTACTGGATTTGTGTTAAGAACTCCCTACCAATGGAATGGAATCATAGGGCTGGAAGAAGGTGTGGATTTATTCTTTAAAATGCTTGAGGGCAGGAAAAGGGACTAGTGTGTGGAAGCTTTATAGAGGGAAACCCAAACTTGAGATAATGAAGAATAGAAACCTACAAATAATGCTAAACATAAAAAACCCTGACTCCTTAATTTTACAACAGAACTTAATGAAACATAATCCAAAATTCTAACTTTTCCCAAAATGCCAAGATGAATACTTAATTCAAGCCTTCACCTCTAGCCAGTGCCAACATCAATGTAGATTTTAACACTGCAACATATAAAATTCAGTGCAATGTTCTCATACTAATTTTATTAGAAACCCCAGAGAAGCCTCTTGTACTGATTTTTCTACAATTGCAATACAAATGTCTTCACACTCAATTTCAGACTAATGTAAAACATACTATTAATTATGAAAATTTACCATAATTCTTGTTCTCAGAGTAATTTTTACAGAAAACCTCAAATATTGATGGCAATACTTAGTGTGTGGATTAGAATCATGGTCAGATTTTAGGTACGGTGATTGTTTCAACTATATTTTAGGGTTAAAATAGAGTCTATTGAAGCCCACTGTGAATTTATCAGAGGGTTGGCCAAGTTGGTATTCACTCACTGCACTATTGAGTTTCAACCTTAATCTGCACCCATGATTACTACAAAACATTTTACATTCCTCCTGAATTCAACCCACAGGGGAAAGTTTTACCATAAGCAACACAAAACCTTAGCTCGAAGTTTCCCAAAAGTCCAATACAAATGCTAACAGTAAAGAGTCATTTCAAACTTGAATTCCAGATGAAATCTAAGCCAAGATTGCTATTAAACGTAAGAACTCTCATTGATTCTAACCCATAAGCATAGTATTTCTATTGAATGTAAGGATCTGGCTTTTAACTTCCAAGTTGCTAATATAATTATAGTGACCATCATGATGCATTCCTTCTGAACGCAAATAGATGGTTACATCATTCTGTAAACATCAACAATCTGCTGTTTTCTAACACATTGCTTGCATCTAGATTTTGTTATGCTTAAAATAAGCTACCGGTACTTGAAATTAAAAGAAGTTACCCAAGATCTACTTAAACCTCACTGATTTAAGTATTTGGAAGCTAAACCCAAGCCTTTATTTCCAAGCCTTTTACACATAACAATATCCTTGTGTAAAGGTTATTATTCAGTATTGTTAGATCTAGTGTCAAATTAATTAATTGGTGAAACTTAACAGTACCTTTAGCTGTCCTTCTTCAGTACTTATTTTCTCTTCTTCCATTTATAAATATAGATGGAATTGTTAAAGAAACTGTTTTAATATAAGTTTTTTTCTCTTGTAAACAGATTTCAAAACTGTATGATTTGAACACGTCTTTAAGCTTTTCTGAATTTGCAATCATGAACATCAATGATTTTGTGATACTCCCTGGTTCAAAAACTGGAGTTTCTGTAAAACTGAAGGAAAAGTAAGTTTCTTTCTCTAATTGACTTTGAAGTGCTTGGATAATTCCCTTTTTATATGCATCATTAAATGCAAACTCTTTCTAACCACTAAAGCTGCAATCCTATCACTTACTTGAAGTTAATTTTATTGAAACAAATGAGAGCTGCCACCATGTAAATGTGTTCAGAATTGGGAGCGCTGTTCACATTTATAACAGTCCTTTCTGATGTCCTTTTTCTGTTTTCTGTTTCTTTTCTTTTCTTTTTCTTTGTCCTGAATTGGTGGCCTATTCTTAAATAATTCCTTTATCTACAGTGGCACAAACAGAATATCCCTTTTTTTTAAATTAAAAAGCCAAGCTGTAAATGTATAGTCCAGTTTCAAAAACTGCAATTTTTTGCTGCATTGCATATACTTTAAATAGAGAAAGAAAGTACAGTTTGGTGCCAGTTTTAGAGCTGAATTTAATCTGTCTAGAAGTGTACGGGAGCTGCAATTGGAAAAAGTTCAGCTGGAACTTGAAAATAAGGAAATGGAGAAGAAACTGAAGCAACTACAATCAAATATGAGCCGAGAGAAACAAGACAGAGGGTAGGTAGAACTTTAATGGCTCTAGTTATTATTTGGAGAGTAGAAGAGCAAACCTTTGGAGGTTACCCAACCATGGAAAAGTAGTATTCTTTCAGAGTTCAGTGTACTATTTGTTTATATAGTTTTATATATAGATTTATGTATAGATTTATTTATTTTATTAATCATATTTCTATGCTGCCCACTCTCCGAGGACTCTGGGCGGCTTACAACAGTCGACAGTATTCTAAATAGCATATTGCCCCCAACAATCTGGGTCCTCATTTTACCCACCTCGAAAGGATGGAAGGCTGAGTCAACCTTGAGCCGGTGAGATTTGATCTGCTGATCTGCTGAACTAGCAGTCAGCTGAAGTAGCTACAGTACAGCACTCTAACCACTGCGCCACCTGGCTCTTAAATATAAACACACACACACAACATATAAACGCATAAAGTATATCTCTACTGTATATCATATCATATCTCTACTGAGCATGTTTTCTCAATATTCAAGCATGTTTTCTCATATTCTCCAGCATACTTTCTCAAGATACATATATAGTCAACATATAGTACTTCTTGGAGTATAAGACACACTCCCCCCCCCAAAAGA
This sequence comes from Pantherophis guttatus, assembly GCF_059756535.1. NCBI lineage: Eukaryota > Metazoa > Chordata > Lepidosauria > Squamata > Colubridae > Pantherophis > Pantherophis guttatus. The sequence continues at coordinate 20,467,769 of NC_142068.1, forward strand.
TGGTGGAAATGTTGGTGCATCTTATGCACTGAATACAGCCATTTTTGGCCTCCCGAAACCCTGCACATCCCATTTTTGCCAAAAACAGGCCTGTTTTTTTGCAAAAATGGGGCCTGCAAAGTGTTTGGGAGGCCTGCAGAGTGCTCCTGGGGGCTGGGGAGGCCAAAAACACGATGTGTGAGGGGGTTTGGGAGACCAAAAACGGGCCCATTTTTTGTGAAAATGGGCCCGTTTTTTGCAAACATGGGGGCGTTTTGCCGTCCCCAGCACTCTTCAGGCACTGTTTTTGCGAAAAACGGGCCCATTTTTCACAAAAATGGGACTGCATACGGTTTGGGAGGCCTGCAGAGTGCTCCTGGGGGTCAGGGAGAGTAAAAACTTTTTTTTTCTTGTTTACCTCTTCAAAATCTTGTTGCGTTTTATACTCTGGTGCGTTTTATAGTCCGAAAAATACAGTACTTAAAATAATGCACATATACTGTCCCTCCCTCCCATATTGCTAAGAGCAATATGCTGTAAATATAGACAGAAAAATACCATCACTGTCATACTGAAACTTGCATTTAAAAAAAACAAATGAAAGATACGGTGGTACATATGGGGATTTATGACGGTGCTCGGAGTTTTACCGATTACAATGTCCCTGTGATCATGTGATTGTAATCTCGGTATTTAGCAGCTGGCCTGTGATTATGTTGTTTCAGTGAACTGCAATCATAGGATTGTGATTTCTGATGTTCTGTTCTGGCTTTGGGACTAGAGACCTGAAAGGAACCATATTATGGCTTCTATTATCTGCTGTAAGAGTTCTTATCTGTTAGCCAGAGGGGCAGAAGTTATGTATGATAAATTGCCACTACAGGAAGGGAATATCAGCCTTTTCTTTTATTTGTGACAAATTGTCTGAAGTGGGTCTAAAGATACAGGGAATTAATAAATGATATGCATGAACAGGAATATAAACAGATAGAAAATTCTGAGAAGACACTTTTGGCTTAAAAGCAAGAGGGGTTTGAATATTTTAAGGCTGGCAACACAAGGAAATCTCATCTTATTAGACTTGATATAATGGACTTTGAGTGCAAAGGACCACATTTCTTCAGTGATTTATGTAATTTGTAATAATATCATTACACAAATGAGACAAATTATGCTGTTTCATGTCAAGTGACAGGAACGACACACAATTTGTATCACTTTCATGTTGATGTTGTTTTGCAAATAATGACAGAAATTGAAGCCGAGTTATGTAATTTACATTTGCATAATGTCTTTTGTGTCATTTGCTTAATGATGTTTCACCAGTGATGTCAATTAATACAAATGATGTGAATCGCTGCAGTTTTGTACTTGTGAATTTATTGAATATTTGCAAATAACAGACAACTTTCTTACCATTAGTCTGTTAAAGTGAAATTTTGCTGTATTGTAGCAAATTTCGCATTACATTAAAATTGAGTTTAATGATTTATGAAGTACCTGCCAGTTTTTTTAATTAACCACAAAATAGCACAAAGTAAGAATGAAACTGTTTAAAATGACTAGTTGTAAGAAAGTGACATTTTCCTCCAGTGAGAATAATAAAAGTTTGTAGTGTTATATTTGTGCACACCTTCTTTCAGAGTAATCTTCACATTCCATAATTAAGTTCACAGCAATAGCTCTGTCTAACCACAGTTGGATAAGGGCTCTAAGATTGTATATTTTCATTCTGTGTCAACTCTGTATTGTTTTTCTGTCCCCAATTAGTGGAAAGCTGCATGTATAAGCCACCTGTCTTTCCCCTCCCTTATCCCACTTTACCACCCCACCCCAATTCAGCTATGTTGATAGAAACTGTAAGTGTCGTGCCTCTCAATCCAAGCTAGAAAAGTTATTTTTAATAGAAAACTACTGTATCTGGATTTTATCCCAGCAACTTCAGCAGAAGCTTTGATCCATTTCTGGCTTGGTATATACTGTATCTTTGCACTAGGCCAAAATATTTGAAAAGGTTAAATTATGGGAACTGGACCAAAGTTAATTACTCATCCAAGTAACTTCTTCAGTCAAAATGAAAAAATTAAAGTTAGGCAGAGAATCGTTGGAATGTACCAATTCTTGCCATATCAACTGCAGGGGTTTCTCCCCAAAATGTATTGCAAATGTAAATGAAGACTCAATCATCCAGGCCAAAAGCATCTAAAAATGGTTAAATCGTGCCAACTGGACCAAAGTTTAAGAAATGTCTCAGTTTAATAAACTTTGGTCTAGTTGCCATGATTTAAACTTTTTAGATGCTTTTGGACTGGATGATTGAATCTTTATTTACATTTACACATACACTCTAGACCCAAACTTTCTCTGTAGCATTGGAGTCTTTTTTGTTTGTTTGCTGGTTTGTTTTGTATTGTTTTCTTCCATTGGGCTTTTGTTATCAGAATTCAATTTCAAGTGCTGTCAGGTCCTCAACTTCACTTTTCCATTCTTTGAGAGGGCTTTATTATTTATAAAGTTCTTATATTTTACTAGAAATTCAGTCCTTATGAGCTTTAAGTGCAAATGGCTGCATTATAAAAAAACACCATTTGTAATCATTCTTTTGAGAAAATCATTTGAGAGAATCCATTTCAGATGTTGAAATATTCTGCAGACAAAGCACAACCCTTTTATCTGTAACTTTTTTTGGGTATAAATTTGAAAACTACTTTATTAACCTCTTTGTATTTGTTTCCCTTTCTCAGCGATGTGACTAATAATGCTAACTTTCTTTCCCAGGGTCAGCTTTTTAAGGATATGTGGTCATTAGTGTTCCAGTGTACTTAACAAGATATATAGTTCTGTTTAAGTTTTAAGTGTTACTAATGATCTTGGACCATAGTCATTAATTTTTGTATCTTTTCCCCACAGTCTTTAATACCACATTCTACTTTCAAACAAGTTTGTGATCTCTCCCTCCCTCCCTTTCTTTCTTTTACAGTAAATGATGGCTCTTCAATTTGTCGGTTTATAATGATTGGTTTTGCTGCTTGCTTGCAAAACAGTGAAGTAGCACTAGAACTGGAAGCAGTTATTATTTATTTTGGTCATTTTGCCACTACTTGTCTGAAAGTCCCTGGTGGATGATACTATGGGTTTGGTCTATTTAACATGTAACATTTGGTCGGTAACATTTGGCTGTCTTTTTTTTTTTTTTAAAGAAACTGCAAGTAAGAAATATCAAATATTTATTCCAGAAAAGAAGCCTAAACTAAGCCTTTACATTAGGTTCAAAGTGTTGTAGCTGTTCTTCTTTAATCCTGGGTTACAAAACAAGCAAGAGCTAAATGGCCTATTGGCCGTTATTTTTACTTATACTAAACATGATGGAAGCAGAGGGCAGGCCCTATTCCTTCTGATTCCCAAACAGTGAGAAGAGGAAAAGTAACAAAATAGGCAGTTAGAGATATTCTTGTTCTAGAACATAGAATACAAAATCATAGGATTGGAAGGAATCTCAAAGGCGTTCTAATCCAACCTTATGCTCAATGCAGGAGAATTTATAATATCCCAATTAAATAGTTGTCCAGTCTGTTTTTGAAAACCTCCAGTCATGGAGCACCCACAACTCCAGGTGACAAGCTATTCCATTGATTAATTGTTCTTACTGTCAGAAAATTTATCCTTACTTCTAGGTTGGATCTGTCTTTAACAAGCTTCCACCCATTATTTCTTGTCCTGAAAATAATCTGGTGCTTCGAAAATAATCCTCTCTTCTCTGTAACAATCCCTCAGTACTAGAAGTTATCATGTCCTAATCCTTCTCTTCAACAGGCTAGACATACCTGTTTCCCTCAACTGTTCATCATATGATTTAGCTTCCAGACTGTTTATCATCTTTGTTGCTCTATTCTGCACACTTTCTAGCATTTGTGTCCATGAGTACTGTAAATGCTCAGAGTTTCCAGATGTTCTAAAAGATGTTTCAGAGTATAGTGGCGTGCACTTGTTTGCAGCATCTTAAAAGAGCCATGACTTTTTGTGGGAGGGATTAGGGGACTGGAGGCTAAAACATGAGGAACAATTGCAGGAATTGGATATGTCTAGTTTAATAAAATGAAGGGCTAGGGCTGATACGATAGCAGTGTTCCAATATCGAAAGGTCTGTCACAAAGGAGAGAAGGGTCAGCCTATTTTCCAGTGCTCATGAAAACAGAACAAGAAGCAATGAAGGGAAACTAATCAAGAAGAGAATCAACATAGAAAAAAGGAGAAATTTCCTAACAGGTAGAACAATTAATCAGTGGAACATCTTGCCTTCAGAAGTTCTGGGTGCTCCATCACTAGAGCTTTTTAAGAAGAGATTAGCCATTTGTCTGAAACTGTATTATATCTCCTGCTTAAGTAGGGGGCTGGATTAGAAGACCTCCAAGGTCCCTTCTAACTATTATTCTGATATATTTCTGGGTTTGCAGAGATGCCCCTGGCAGTTGCCTCTAATTCTTGGGAAAAACATTGTATTTAATGTGTTGCAAACAGGTGTTATATCCATGGTCTTGTATGCTCTAAAGCTCCTTTTAGTGAGGGAATTAAAAGTGCTGTACAGTCTTAATAAATGTGTCAAAATTACCAAATTTTCATGTGCTTATGAGAGTTCTTTAGATGGGATTTTACCTAAATGAAAACATTTGAATTATCCTATCTGCGAGTTGGGCGGAATATAAATTTAATAAATAAATTTGTATGTTTGTGTAGCCTTTCAGTAAGTGGAAAATGGAGAACAGAGGCTGCCATATTCTTCATATTTGTTTATGAATGCTCATAAAAAGATTTTTTGATCTCCTTTTAGGCGAACAAATGGGTATCGATGGAAATCAGGTCACACTAGTCTAAATACACAACCACACATTTTACAAGACAAAGAAAATGCTATAAAGGTAAGACAGCTAGGATGTTTAAATAAATTTTATTTAAATGTCTGCAGTAAAGGAAGTCTTTGTAGGATATCACTGTGGTCAAATTTTTGAAAGTGATCAATTGAAACTTTTCTCTGGCTTTTTGATACTACTGTTACAAAGTGGGCCTGAATGGCAGATATTTTTTTTCTCTACATAGAAAGGCTTGTTTTGGATGAATGTGGCATGCCAACTGGTCCTCCAGCTATCTAGGGGGGAATTATCACAAATTCTAAGTCACAGCAGATTTTCATTTGAGGTTTTTTTTAGAAATGGCACCCAGATAGATAATATTGATTCCATTAGTGTATTTATTTTCATTTAGAAACATAGAAAATGGATGGCAGAAAAAGTCCTAGAGAGTTTGCCAGGTTTTCTGAAAACACACATTCTGGCATAGATAAGATATGTGAGTTTAGCTAGGCAAAGTGATAAAGTGATAAAGAAAATAATTTATTTTAATTTAAAAGATTCCTTTAACAACTATGTCTCCCCACCCCCAAAATTGACATGTTTACAGATTTTTGAAATATTGGTCGAAGTATTAGTAGTGATATGTTTCACAATTTTTGAGAATCTTCCATTTCTGTGTGTGAATTTCATCATTTCACCATCACTGATCATATCCTAAAGGTTGACATTGTTTCTTATCATTCTTGATGTCTTATGGCTTTTTATCATCTGTGGAGATTCTCATGTTTTAGCATAACAGTTCTAAGTTTTAAAGACCACAAGTATCAATTTTTTTTTAAATGAGAATGACTGTCGTTTTAAAAGGAAGAAAAATAAGATAACTATGAAATAAATCAAGTTTAATCAATTGATTGTATTAATTTAATACTCTTGCCTGCAATTCCTTAAGTCAATTTTTCTTGGAAGCACAAGGCAGCCACTAGATCCTGAGAGAATGTGCAGTTGATTTAAGTAGTTTCTAAAAAAAAACCTGCATGAGCATTCCCACATGATCTAAAACTCTTTTTGCCTTCAAATTAGAAGTATGGCACAGCCCTATGAAGAACTGTGTTAGGAAACAAAGGGGAAGTTTGGAGAACAATTGGAGAAATCACAGTTTAATTGTTCCTTCCTTCCTTCCTTCCTTCCTTCCTTCCTTCCTTCCTTCCTTCCTTCCTTCCTTCCTTCCTTTTTTTTAACCAGGTTCCTTCAGCCAAAGTAAAATTGAGGCTACTTAAAGAACATATTCCAGGTAACAAGGTATTAGCAATGTTGAGATTTGAAAATAATGCAATAATTCAAATGTGGTTGCAAGTAGGGCTATTTCTTCCGCCTTTTGGAGAATCTTACAGAAGCTGCTTTAAGTAGGTTAAGAGTTAACTGGTAATTAACTGGTAACTGGCTTTACCAGATTAATTTTCAGAGTGAGAAAAATAAATCACCCAACAGAATCAATCCACCACAATGGTTTCCAAACCGTATTCTATGAATCACTGATAATCCATGAGAACAGTGCAGGTTGTAGTCCTGCAAATAGAAGTACAATGACTGTGGCAAAAGAAAGCAAATATAGTACCGATAGTAATAGGCACCTTGGGTGCAATCTCAAAACAACTGGAACACCACCTAAACAGTGTTGGCATTGATAAAATCTCCATCAGTGAATTTACTTGGAATAATTTATATCCTGTGACAATATCTTTAATAACATCAAACAACATCTGCCTATCTCAATTCCTTGAGAAGGATGTGATAGGTGGATAAAAGTGCCAGTCTAAACATCTGCCTGACTATGTGATCAGTCATAATAACAACAGATTTATTTAAAAAAATATGTTTTAATGTCCTTACTCAAAATCTCATGAGATTTCAGGTGATAACATTAAAACATCTTGTGAGAATTGATAACTTAGCAAGGTTCTATCAGTTTAATTACACAATAAATTTTGAGGATGCAAAACACTACAGATGGTCCTCCACTTAGGTACACAATTGAGCCTCGAATTTTGGTCATTGAGCACAGTGGTCATTAAGAAAGATGCCATGTGATCACTTCATTCAGTGATGAATGAACACTTCACCACAATCCCAATTCTCCCAGGTTGCACTCTTTAAGCAGTGTTGTGAGTTGTTAATCAGAGAGCTGGAGAGAGGGCCCATCCTTCCCTGATAAAGCTGGGCCAGGGAAAATGACTGCAAGAACAATTGGCTTGCTAGAGTTTTTGGCAGTTTTAAGGTCTGTTTCATTAGTTCCTCTCTGGAGCAGAAATCCCTTGGTGTGCTAGAGAACCAGACCTCAAATCTGGTGAAAATGCTAGCAAACATTATCATTCTGGAAAGCTGAGAATGCTGGTATTTGCTAGTGTTTTCTGTTCTTAAAGGAAAGGCTCTGAATGATGGTGTTCACTAGTATTTTCCCTTATGGAAGGGTAGAAACAGTAGCACCTGTTAAACTCTAGCAAATAGCAGCATTCTGAAAAGCTCTAAATGGTGGCATTCACTGGGATTTCACCACATTTTAATAGAATAGAATAGAATAGAATAGAATAGAATAGAATAGAATAGAATTTTTTATTGGCCAAGTGTGATTGTATACACAAGGAATTTGTCTTGGTGTATACGCTCTCGGAATACATAAAAGAAAAGATATATTTGTCAAGAATCATAAGGTACAACACTTAATGATAGTCATAGGGAAACAGTCAATATAAATCTTAAGGATACCAGCAACAAGGTTACAGTCATACAGTCATAAGTGGGAGAAGATGGGTGATAGGAACGATGAGAAGATTAATAGTAATGCAGACTTAGTAACTAGTTTGACAGTGTTGAGGGAATTTGTTTAGCAAATTTATTTATTTATTGGTTCGATTTATATGCCGCCCTTTTCTGGAGACTCAGGGCGGCTTATAATGCGTTAAGCAATAGCCTTCATACTTTTGTATATACCTGCTTAGTAGGGCTTTTGCCCCCCCCCACACACACAAGCGGTGTTCTTTTTTATACAAAGTCAGCTTATTGCCCCCACAAACCGGGTCCTCATTTTACCTACCTCGAAAGGATGGAAGGCTAAGTCAACCTTGAGCCTGGTGAGATTTGAACTTGCAATAATTGCAGGCAGCTGGTGTTACTTAACAGCGCTTTAGTCTGCTGCGCCACCAAGTCTCTTAAAATTATTTGTTTTAAGCTTGTTTTTCCACTGTGGGAGGATTTCTCCTTTCTTCAGGAGGAGGAAAAGTCCCTCAGCATGATAGGGGAATGGACCTCTCATCCAATATGCCTGTCAGTTTCCCCACTGACTTTCTGGGGAAGGCAATAGAAAAGATTGTAAACGGCAATCACATGATTGCAAGGCAGTTGGCAACTGGTTGTAAATGCAAACAGATTGTCATGCACCTGAAATGCAAGCATATGATGGGGGTGATGGTGCAACATGTTTATAATGGCTGGCAGTAATTTACAGGCCATAAAACAGCCCGTCCGAGGCCATCTGTGAATATTCATTAAATAACTGGGTGTAACTCAAAGGCTACTTGTATCTAATGTTGGAGTTCTGCTATTATGGGGGAGTGACCCTATGCATAGATCTAGCATACTGCCAACTTTGGTGTATGTTGCGATCCACAGATGCTTTCAGTGGATAATGTAAAGATCTGCATAAAGGAGAACTTGGAATCCATTGACCAAACAAGTTGCAATAGCAATAGCAATAGCACTTAGACTTATATACCGCTTTACAGTGCTTTACAGTCCTCTCTTAAGCAGTTTACAGAGTCAGCATATTGCCCCCAACAATTTGGGTCCTCATTTTACCCACCTCGGAAGGATGGAAGGCTGAGTCAACTTTGAGCCTGGTGAGATTTGAACTGCCAAATTGCAGTCAGCAGGCAGTCAGCAGAAGTAGCCTGCAGTACTGCACTCTAACCACTGCACTGCCACGGCTCATATGTCTTGAGAAATAGTCTGAAAATATTTATTATAATATATCAAGATTAGAACTTCAGTTACTTTGATGTGATAGTTATTTATTACTGTGACATGTATGCTACTTAATTCTAAATAATATTGATCAGCTTATGTCAAAAACAAAAACCAAGAACAAATTAATGATAGTAAACAACTGCAGCACCACCAGGGGGAGATAAGTTAGCCCTCTTTACTGCCAAGTTACTTATTAGTGCCGTTCATTTATCTATGCTTCTTACTTGCTTGCTTTAAAAACACATTTACATTTTGCAGCTTCAGATGCAGCCAAACAGCCATTTGTACATAAAACAGCAAATGATGCAGCCACTGAAAGGCCTAAAGTGAAGGGCAAGGCATGTGGTCAATGCGAGATGAAGATTGCATTGCTAGTAAGTAGGTGGGAACACTATTTGACAGACTCTGGACAATAAATATACATATCAAAAAAAGTAAGATATATCAAGTTTATTTTGTATTTGATAAAAATCCTGCTCTTATTATTATCTTATAATGGCATACGTTAACAAAACAAACTTACAAGCTAAAAATTCTCTTTAGTAAAATGCTTATGAAATTAATAGAAGCTTTTGCCATCCTGAAAAACTTTTTACCTTAAAAAAAAAGTGCTCTGATCTAGTATAGTAATTTTTCCTAAATTACTTTGAGAGAGACTCCTCCAGCCTCCTCCTCACTTCAAATAGCTCAGTGGCTTCACAAGTACCCTAGCACCTTGGGGTTTTTTATTGATATTTCTTTGGAGCTGTTTTCTTATTTAGTTGTAGGGAGCTATAAGTACAATTAGGTAAACTGAAAAGTATTTCAGGATCACAAAGGTATGCATTGAATGTATTTGTATCTTAATTTCCTTTTTCTCTCTCCACAAGGTGTGTTTAGAATGTGGAGAAGATTATTGTCCTAGTTGCTTTGCCAGAATACACCAGAAGGGAGCACTGAAACTCCACAGAACAACTTATTTGCAGGTATATTTCTTTGCAAAGCCTTGTGTAATCATTGCAACCTCTTCTTAGAAGGCATATTACCACTAAATACATGCACAAACAACCACCAAGACAAATTCAGGAGCACTTTTATCTTTGATATGTAGAAATCCTTTTGGCAGGTTGATGTTCTTATTCTCCATTTACTCCTACCAAGTAAGAGTACTCATTTAGGGCTTAGAAACAGCCCTAAATGAGTAAGAAACCCAGAAAATACATACTTGAAACTCTGTGCAGAGAATTGTGCTTAAAGTCCATAACTCTGTTCGGATAATGCAAATAATTATCATTATCTGCTGATAGCTTGTAATGGCTATGGCATTTTTACAGGATGAGTGCATTTATGCAGTAATCTGGTCACATGAACACTTTGGCACAGCAAGCAGCCTTCCTGATTGAAAGCAATAGAATATACTCTCATTAGGAACATATCACTTTATATATAAAAGAGGTAGAGATCACACCCATTTTTGTATCTTTTCTTGTCTAACAAAACCATTCATTTTGTGTAACTGAACATCTTTTACTATTCAGTTGGTTCCATCTGGCCTTGCCTTTCAGAGAAAGCACCCTTGATTTTTAATCTCTACAGAGTTTTCCTTCACCATATTTTATGCCTCTATTCCCTGCTGCCATAACGGCATGGGAAAATTGCTTCCCCCACAAGGCATAGTGCCATTTGGAACATAGAGCTATGGAAAGAAAGCCAGTTATTTGGGTCCTTTTCACTTAATTATCTCCACCATTCATCCTAGTGGAATGGTTAACTGCTTGGAAGCACATACATTTTATCCATTTGCATATGATTCCAAATATTATCATATCTAAGTAGTTTTTAGTATGGTTGATTTAATACATCTAATGATGTAATGTAAAGTGAGTGGAGATACATTTTGTGTATTAATCAAAACTAGTCACTTAAAAGTGGCCCCTCCGAAGTCCTGCTGTGTTGACTCATCATGACTGCAGTGGGCAGGGCTGTTCTTGGGAGGGATGAGCAAAGAACATTGGGAGAGAATGCTAAAAATGTAATTTCCCAGCAAGAATACTCAGGGTACAAATTGCCCAACTAAAGCATGGATATATTGGGCAGCGGCGCTATAGGAAGATGCCAGAGGCAGATTATCACGTTAGTGATAAAGTTATCAGTTCATACTTCATAGGAGTAGGCAATATCAAACCACTCCTATATTTTTACAAAGAAAATCACATAAATAGAAAATATAAAAATTCCAATAATGATGCGTTTAGGCTGTTTAGCACTTATCATGCTTTTGAGGAAGAGCTGAGGATAATGGTGTTTAAGATGTGGCTAGATTAAAGCCTTTGGAATGTCTGGTTCCATACAGGAAAAGAAAATTCTAAGTTGCAAATGGGAATGGAATGTAAGAAGCATAAGCACAGGAAAGTTTAGCACAATGAAAGATGAAATGAAATGGCCACAAATTGACATCTTAGGCATCATCAAATTGAGAAAGACTGGGATTTAACATTTAGTCAGAAGATTGGTTCACTTGTTACTCAGGACATGAAAAACAAGCAATAGTATTGCTTTTATAACTAGAATCGATATAGCTACAACAGTTCTTAGATACAATGCATCCAATGACTCAATAATATCAGACTTCATGGACAACTTTTTAATATAACAATCCTTCAAGTTTATGTTGCATCCACATTGCATAGTGTGGAAGAAGAGGAGGTTGATGACTGTTATGATTATATTCAATTTGAAATTGACAGAAAATGCAAGCAAGATGTTCTGCTTGTGATTCAAGATTGAAATGCCGAAGTTGGAAACATTAAAGAGGAAAAGCTTAGAAAACCAAAATGAAGCAGGAGATCAACTTGTCAATTCTCCCATTCCAATAGTTTCTTCATAGCTAATACTGTCTTCAAACAACTAAAATGATGCCCTATGCATGTTGTCAGATGGAATATATAGAAATCAAATTGACTATATTCTTGCTAAAAGAAGATGAAAGACCTCAATTATAGCATCAAAGACATGACCAAGTGCCAGCTGGAACAGATCATGAACTTTTCATGTGCAAGTTCTGAGTTAAGTTAAAGAAGAAGAAAGCCAACCAGCCTCCACAGCATTATCTTGAGCATATACCCATCATTTTCAAAGACAACATCAGAAATTACTTTGAAGTCCTGAAAAAGAAGAACTGTGGACTCAACTAAAAACAAATTGGCTGAGAAGAATGTGAAGACACTGCCAGACATAAGGTAGAAAGAAAGAGGAGATGACGACACCCAGCAGAAAGGTTGATGGACTCAGTGGTTGCACTATTGGATGATCTGAAAGACCAGATTAGGGATAGATCATTATGGAAAAAAATCTACATATGAGGTCACTGAGAGTTGACACAATTGATGCCACATGATAAATTAATCAAAATGATTGGTGATAGTTTCTGGACAAATAGAAAGAAGATGCCTCTTCCCATAATTTATGGTTGACTTATGTATTTTATAGAATTGGCCCGATTTTGTAAAATTGGATTATTAGGGAAGACATTTGAAATAAGAAAATAAAGTGGGCCTGTCTTAATTTACCTATAACTGGTCAAATATGGAGCGTTATTTTGGAGTTAGAATAGGGCCAATACTACAAAATTCAATAAAATTGAAACAGATTGAATCATCCTACTTCTAATGAAAATGTTTTGGAAGCTAGAACACCATGAATTGGGGATTAGTTTCCTGTAAGAAAGAGTTAATGTTTATGGATAAACAAGGAAAGAATGAAAAAGGTGAGGCTATAATTGTGTGCTTAGAACAAGCAATTAATGTGGCTTCATTCATACATATTGCTAAAGCAGAATTTTTCAAAAAACATGAACAGAACCTACCGGCTTGGTTTATCAGTCATACAAAGGCATGTAAGATTTATAAAAGGCACTAACTTAAAAGCAAGCCACATTATGGCTTAATATTATATCTCAAAACTCGCTGTGCTTTCATAATGAAAAAAAAGTATACATCAGAATAAAAGTAATATTTTTGGAATCGGTATACTTGAATGGTTGTTTTTGTTATAATAATTTATTTCTTTCCTTTTTGCCCATAGGGTGCTGAAGTTAGGAACTCAAATCCTTTTTCATAGACTTCTTTCTTTTGCTATCTGCCAACTGGCAGCTTTAAACATGCTTTGTTCCCAAACGAAATACGTTTTTGTAACTGATCCTTTCTCTTTGACTCACTTCACAATAAAGTTGGCCATTCTTTGATGAAAACTGATGTTCCTGATATTTTTATTTTTACTGTAATAACAGGGACTTGACAAGTTTATCCAGGAGCCACACTTGTATGACTTGGGATTGACATGCAGTCACCTAGTCTTTATTGCCAAAACCAAATACTCAGAGAGCAGTTAAAGGTGCTTCCTTGCATGTAGCAAAAAAAGAGAGCAAATTGTATATACAGAAACAGAATCCAAACACCACCCAGTTGAGAAAGTCCAATGTTGAATATAAGAAGCAGTGCAATTAAACTTGTTGTTTATAATATTAAAACCTTTCATTAACCCTTACAGATGTCTTAGTTAATTTATATATCGTGTTATTTAGTCTCTTGGTTCTAATTGTTAGTAATCTGAAGAATTTATTCAAAACATGGAAGAAAAAATTCTAGTGGTTAAGATATATAATTTGCAAGGGGTATGCTGTAAAAACTTGTTTGTAAAAATGTAGTGTCAATAGAATTGCCTTAAGTATTCTCCAATTTTAGGATAAAACATTAGCAATTTTTATAATTAGATTTCCCCCCTAAAATGTATAATGCTTTAAGATAATTGCGCTTGTGTCACTGGCTGCTTTCTGTGTATTCATGTTTCTGACCTTCTGTTTTATAGAGTATAGGCCGTTTATGCTCCCACTTTCCCTTGCATATTGGTTTCAATTACTTACTTCTTGGTTAAGCAGGGCAAATTGTATTATTTTCTTTAAATAAAAAGCCCAAAACCACAGATTGCCAGATCTGATGCACAACATATGTAGTTCTTTAATACAGGAATGTTTATTTATAATGATGTATTTTGGGATAAATACTAACTTGAACCTTTCTGTTTGTTTTGTACAATATTTTTAATTATACTATCTATTTCTATTACAGAGAACAATTTGTGCAATATTAAAATGAATAGTACCTTTTAATTCTTAATATTTAAATTACTTGCTTTTTATTGATAGATTTGTATTTTTCTTTGCTTAATCTTAGTTAAGAATTTGCTATATGTTGTGAATTTAGGCAGCCAAGGCTAACCAATATTTTACATTTTTTCCTTTTAACTACTCTATAATCCCTTGCATCAGGGTGGAGTTGGGGCAACTGAATGGAACTGAGCGTTTACTGACTGGATGCCCTTCCTGACAGCTATGCAGAGTTTGCAGCAAATATTTTCTCTTTGCAATCAGAGAGAGAAATATCTATTGCTACCTAGGATTGAACTCGCTGCCTCTTGAATGTGAGGCGAGAGCTCCACCTCTAGGCCACCACACTGCTTGTGGGTGCATCAGGGTGGAATCAGGGTGAATATTTATTGGCCGGGTGCCCTTTCTGACACCTGTGCAGAGTTTGTAGCAGATATTTTCTCTCTGCATCCAGAGAGAGGCATAATCACAGCCTCCTGAATGTGAGGCGAGAGCTAACAAATAACTTACATATACCCATAATACATGGGTATGTAATATTATATGTATACTACTTCCATATACATAATACTTATTGTGTGAATGAGCATTAGGCAGCCATCTTAATGTGTTAAGGAAGAAAAAATGGAAATTTTTGAAAATGGCTGAAATCCTGGACAATAACTGTGGATAACAAAGCTAGAAAGGATCCAGAGATAGAAAGAAATGACCATGTAGATAAGAATGCAGCCAAATACTAATCTGTAAACTGTTTGCTTCTTTGCCTGATATCATCAGAATAGGATGTCTGTAGTGATCTGTTGATTATACAGGGATACAAAGTATTTTTGTATTTGTTTTGAGTTTAATATATGACTTTTTGTCTATAGGGAAAAGCACATATCCCAGTTGGAAAACTGGAAGCTGCACAGCAGTTCCTGAAAACTGTCAATCTGTCGGAGACTAATGACTACATAAATAATGGACAGGAAAAAAAAGTGACCAATGCAGTAGAGGATATGGTTGCTGTTCCTCCACCTTCACCAAAAATACCAACAGATAATACTGAGGTAGTCTATGGTGTTTGCAGCCAGAAAGTTGTGAATCTTAAAAATAGACATAATCATGTCTATGACATAATCATAACCAAAATTCACTTATTCAGGATATAGTCTAGTCAAAGCAAGTTGGGGAAAATTCTTGCAAGAAAATAACTTGATTTTCTATTTGTTGTTGGACAGTTAAATAATATTAGATATTTGAGTTAATATCTAATATTTTCTTAATTTTTTTTTAACCCACGCTTCAGGGTTGTCCTGAAAAAAATACTCCATTCCCCACCCCCCCTTAAAATTTATCAGTTAAATTTGGGAAATTGCATATAATGTTTCACATGTTTGGTTCCTGTCAGCTTTCCAGAAAAACCCCAACTACCAAGTAAAGATGAGGAAGCAAACATTTTTCCAAAGTTCTCTTTACTAGAATAGGCAAACTGGCACATCTGGGAAAACCCGAATCTGAAAAGCCCAGGTTTTCCTTCAGTAAGTCAAAGCTCCCAAAACCATCCCCTTTCCCCCCAGTCGATCACATGCTCCAATCAACGTCCGTTCCATCTTGATCCAGCCCCCTGACCACTCCTCCAGATGCTGGATCGCTGACCTTGACCGGCAGGAAGAATACTATTATGTCTACTAACAACCCCTCTCCTTAATCCCCCCTCCTACTTTCCCACACATGAGAAGGTGGCAGCATTGAAACTTCCAGCCTAATATGGCTTCCAAAGCTGACAGTTCCTTTTTCTCCATTAATTTTGTCATTGCATTATAACATGAATAAAGGTAGTCCTCAACTTACAATCATTTGCATAGTGACCATTTGAAGATAGGACAGCACGGGAAAAAAGTGACTTACAATAGTCCTCATTTTTATGTGTGTCATGGCATCCCCATGGTCATATCAAGAATTTTGGGAGCTTGGCAAATGGCAATGTATATATAACAGTTGCAATCTCTCAGGGTCATGTGATTGCCATTGATGACATTCCCAGTAAACCTCTGACAAGCAAAGTAAGTGGAGGAAGCCAGATTTGCTTAACAACAACATGGGTCACTTAACTGTAGCAATTTGTTTAATGACTGTGGCAAAAAAAGATAGTAAAATTGAGCATGGCCCACTTAACAACTGCCTTGCTTAGCAATAAAAGTTCTAGTTCCAATTATAATAGTAAGTCAAGGACTACCTGTGGTACCTTACATGTTATTTGTATGTATGTTGTTAAGGATGATGTAATGATGGTACAATATTATGGCTGTGCCAAGCATGAATGAAATTTTCCGTGTATAAGACACTACTTTTTTCTTTAAAATATTTACTTGAAAATGGAGGGGGCATCTTATACACAGAAGGCCGAGAGGAGAAAGCCGCACATGCTGGATGAGCCTCTATCTTATATGAAGCTCTATCATTCCTCTCTATTGTAGTTGTTTCCTGTATCATATTGCCACCCTAGGTTTCATATCTAGTGTTTGTGTGATGCATTTCCTGTTCTTGTTGTATTAGTCACTCTAATAAGATGGCTTCTTCACAGCGATGGCTTGTAGTGTGCTTACTACAGGAAACTACATGAAACATGGGGGCGTCTTATACATGGGGGTGTCTTATAGATGGAAAATACAGTTCTTTGGCACTCTTTGAACACAGTAGCTGTGCCTTTGAAAGATGAAAGTGAGAACTTCCTTGAAAGAATCTGTGCATTCAAAAATAATTGTTTTCCTGGCAAAGCAGCTGTGTTCATGTATGTACCGTGTTTCCCTGAAAATAAGACCCTGTCTTATATTTTTTTGAACCCCGAAATAAGCACTTGGCCTTATTTTCGAGCAGGTCTTATTATTTTGGGGCACGTGGAACAAGATGGGGCTCCTCTTGCCATCTTACCTGATTTCCAGTTCTGTCTCTCTAACCCTAACCAGAGGAAATGGCGGTGACCGGCTGTGCATCAAAACCCCAATTGGGCTTATTATCCGGGGGGGTCTTATTTTCAGGGAAACAGGGATAATTTGGAAAACTCCTTGAAGCAGCTGTGCCAAACTGCAAAGGATTGTATTGCCTCAACATTTTGAACACAGGAATTTCACTTGTGCCAGTGTGCTCTGCGAAGCATGCTTTTAAATGCTGCGCCCAACCTGTTTTATACCTGGGCGATGTACTCAAAAACAATTAAATTCATTTAATTCAAGTTAATTTTTCAATTTTAATTCAGACACAGTCTACAGTATCTTCTACCGAAGGCTGGGCTGAGATTCAAAGCGGTGGATTTTTGCTGCATGGCACCTTTGATGAAAACGAATCTGCAAAGTCTTTTCAAGAAGCTCTGAATCAGTGGAGAAGTGGAAATTGTTCCCAGAAAAGTAAAGAAGAACGTTCCTGCCAGGTTGGGTCAGGTATTGGCTTGCATTTGTTTTGTACAGCAAAACCTTTTGAAACCACCAGCATAAAAGTTCGACATTATTTTCAATCTAAAAGTAGGATATGGTTGCATCTTTTCCTGCACATGAAAACAGTAACAAGTTGCCCCATGTTCTTCAAGTGCTATGCTTGTCTTTCTGTCTCGTTTTGTATGCAATGCAAAATTACCATTCACATATTTAATCATCCATTCGACTGTTTCACCATTTTTTAAAAAATCTCTACCTCTCTGCTGATGTTCTTCCCAGGACCATGGGGAGCTTGTTTACCAAGCCTTAATGGAATTTCAGTGCAAAGAGCTTATGATTGTGGTAGTATTGATTTTATGAGTCGCATGTTCTTCTAGTGAATATTAATATTCTGGATTATTTTTGAAGGATTTTGTTTAAATATTCCACAGATTCTGTTATTTATTCTACAGTGAATATTGACAATCAAATAAACACGAATGAACATTCTATCAATTTTGGTAGGTGTGTAATAAAAACCATGCATACACTAATTCAGAATATTTTTAAAGACTAAAGTATAATGGGAACCAGTGCCTTTTCTTTTGACTCTCGCGGACAGAAAAGCTAGGAAAAAAAGTCATTTGTTGCTAAGGGAGACAGCTATTAAAAGAGTTTTGCCCCATTCACATAGAAGTTGTTAAGTGAGTCACTGCAGTTGTTCAGTTAGGAATATGGCTCTTAGGAGAATTTGGCTTCTGCATTGACTTTGCTTGTCAGAAGGTTACATCACCACCGGGAAACTGTCATAAATACGAATCAGTTGCCAAGCATCTGAATTTTGATCACATGACCACGGGGATGCTGCAATGGCCGTAAGTGTGAAAAACATAAGTCACATTTTTCAGTGCCGTTGTAACTTTAAACACTAAATGTTTAAATACACACACCCACACACCCACCCACACACACACACGTGAACTGCTCAAAACTGAAAAAGTTCAACACTACTCACAATGGAGGAATGGTTAGTGAAGATGATAGAACTTGCAGAGATGACTAAATTGGCTTCCCTGATTAGAGAAAAAACATTAACTATATTTATGACTGACTGACTATGAAACCCCTTACAGACTTTTTGCATGTACCAGGTAAAAATGCACTTGATGATGATTTTGATGATTAGCAAAAAAACAAAAACAAAAACCTAGCTAATAGGAAAAAGGGAGTTTATCTTTTTGTCACCATAGAGCAAGAAATAACCTTGTACTCATATTTGCTTCAGAGAAAATTGGAAGCTACTTCTATTTCTTTTTATCCTTGTCTGCGGGACCTTTGTCTTCTTTTTTCTTCCTCCTTTTTTACTTACTTTATATTAGTTTTTGTTAGTTTTTAATCTTCTCTTTAAAACTTTTAACATTTTTAAAAATAAAATTACAATCAGGCAAAATTGGTACCTTCATACGCTAAAATAATAGCTAACAATTTTCTCTTATTGTTATAGAAAATTCAGGTACATGTCAGGTGCAGACGAGCCCTCCAATTATGAAGAAGTCTATTGAAATTGAATTCAAAGAAGATAGCTTGAACTATATGGAAAGATTATTAATTAAGAAGCATAGAAGGTATTGACTGGATCGCTGCGCTATGTGAGGGAAACTGCATTTTCAAATGAATCAAACTATATAATACTACTTTAAAGTGTTGCTTTGCAGAAGGATAGCTTATCCCAAATGCTGATTAGGAATGAATTACAGTAATAAAATACCAAGGTCTGTTTTTATTACCATTTATGCAGTTAGCAAGCAATTGCAATAGATTTCAGATTCTTCATCAAGAGAAGAAGATAATTGGAATGAATGTTAGCATTGTAAACAGTTATTGTTTGTTACTGAACTTGAATTATTCAGTTGCTTGTGAGCAAATATTGATGAGAACTGAAAAGCAGTGGATCACTCCTCAGTGTTGGTCAACTGTAGATGGTTGGAACCAAATATTGTTTTATTACAATTTATTTATTATTATAGTTATTTAATACAGTTATTTGTATCCTCCTCAAAATGTTCTAAGGGCTTAAAACAGTATATTAAAATACCCAAAGAAGCATTAAATCTTAAAAAATGTTCACTTCCCAAAAAAACTAACGGAAGAGAATTATAGGTCTGGAAAGGACTATGGAAGTCTTCTAGTCCAAACCCGGTCAAGGCAGGAGTTTATTCCATCCCAGACAAATGAATGTCCAGTCTTTTCTTGAAAAACACTAGCGACAGAGGTCCCACAACTATGGGAGGCAAGATGCTCCATTGACTAATTGTTCTCACTGTCAGGAAGTTTCTTCTTAGTTCCAGGTTGAATATCTCTCAGACTAGTTTTCATCCATTGCTTCCTGCCCTGCCTTCAGATGCTTGGATAATAAATCAACCCCTCTTCTCTGTGACAGCCCTTCACGTATTTGAAGATGGCTATCATGTCACCCTAACCCTTCTCTTTGTTAGGCTAAATATACCTTGATCCCTTAACCATTCATTGGATGATTTAGCCTCCAGACCTCTTATTATCTTTATTATTCTTCTCTGTACTCTTCTTTGGGCCTCAGAATCTTTTTTTTTTTTTTTTTGTATCATAGTAACCAGAACCGGATGCAGTATGCCAGGTGCGCAGAATAGATGGGTGTTATTATTTTTCGTGTTCTTGATGCTATCCCTGTATTAATGGATCCTAGAACTGCATTGGATCTCCTTCCTAAAAGGATGGAGACTAACTAGCTCCACAGGGAAAGCTCCAAAGTAAGGGAACTATGCCATTTTCCACATCTCTATACCCTTGATCTCACTACAATGAGCATCATAGCATTCTCTCCTGGCCGTGTCATGTCAGGTGGGCAGATTCAACCTGGAGAAGGCAATCCCAAATAGAGCAAATGCTGAAACCCAATAGGGTCTTATAAGCAATAACTAGCATCTTACATTGGGCTTGGAAGCTTATTGGCAACCAGTAGAATAGCAATAGCACTTAGACTTGTATACCGTTTCACAGTGCTTTACAGCCCTCTTTAAGCGGTTTGCAGAGTCAAGATATTGCCTCCAACAATCTGGGTCCTCATTTTACCGACCTCGGAAGGATGGAAGGCTGCGTCAACCTTGAGCCTGGTGAGATTTGAACTGCCAAACTGATCACAGCCGGCGGTCAGCAGAATTAGTTGCAGTGCTGCATTCTAACCACTGCGCCACCGTGGCTCTCAGATTAGGTGTACTTTCAGATTAGGTGTGATTCTGCTGACACTGGTCAGCAGGTAAGCAACTACATTCAGTGCAATCTGCGACTTCCAGGTCATATTCATGGGCAACTCCACGTTCACCCCTTAGATCAGGTGCTGAAATTAGTTATAGTATCATTGAATCCACCAAAGGATTATGTGCTTGATTTTTCTTGCAGAATACAATTCTATTAATAGATAGAATGTTTAAAGCACTACCTTCCTTATTTTCATTTCTAGAGCTCCAAACGATGAATTGTCATATAACATTATAATGGATGAACCAAAACTCAAGGAATCATTGTCAAATAGAATTCCTGGTCCTTGGAACAGAGAAAAGGAAGAAGAAGAGGAGACAGAGAAGGAGAAGGAGCGGGAGGGGGAGGAGGAGGAGGAGGAAGAAGAAGACATAATAAATGCTCGTGAAATAGGTTAGTTGGCTTTTCATACATCACTGTGTATGTCTAAGACAAAACAATTTCAAGAATTCACTTAGTAAATTAACTTTGAGGGAAGTGAAATCAGGTATTAGTTGACTCCAACACGTGTCAGGGGAATGTTTAAATACAACCAGGTATTGCTGCACCAAACCCAAAACAAAGATTTGCAATAGTGTAGAAAATAGAAAGATTTTACTGAGAAAAAGGAAGCTACAATCATTGAATCCCTTCTCATTACTTTAAAAATCTGATTTGAGTGAATCCCAAATGGTACAATTTTAAGGAAAACTATAGTTGGGATTCCTAAATATTGTTTGGGCTTATTATACGAGGGTCTTTGTTTTTCGTTGCCCCTTAACAAGCATAGAGACAAAGGCAGAATCTTCCTTAATTTGGAAGCCTAGCTAAAGAAAAAAATCAGTAGAAAAAGTAGCTGATGTCTTTTTTCATCCCAAATCCATTCAATTAAGAGAAAGCGGCAGTACTGCACTTTACTGCCCTCTGCTGAATGGAGAGCTAGGGATCTAGTCAAGTTACCTATATATATGCTTTGGTAAGTATAGAAAATGGGGGGAATACCTTTATCCCCCTTTAGCATAATCAAAAGTCTGCCAAAGTCTTCTGAGAATTCATCTCACCACCAGGGGGAAAATGTCTTTGGAAAGCAAAGAGACAGAATTTTGGATGCCTAACAAAACATTGTTCTTCAGATACTGGCATAATTTAATGCAATTCCTACTATTTTGACCCCAAAACCCCCATCCATACCGTATTACCGTAATTTACTATTAACTGTTGGTATTTTACCTAGAGAATATTTTTTTCATTAAAATTATCTCCTGCCTTTTTTTCTGTACCAGAACTCAAAAGCTCCATACATTGGAATATCAGTTTGTCTCCTAATCAGGCTAAGTAAGACAGCTGTGTTTTCATAGCAATTTATTTGTAAAAAAAAAATAATAAAGGCAGGTTATAAACAAATAAATAGAATTAAATAAATAATATGGATTAAATATTATTTAATATTGGCGAACATACCCAACCACCTTCCCTGTGACTCATCCGTTTTCACTATAAATGGATCAGCCTTCATTAGAAGTAAGCAGGAATGATCATTGTTCTTATTCAGCTAAACAGAGTATTTACATAATTTTATATACATTTACAGTTGCTAATAAGATTACTTTCATTAAAATCAGAAGAATATATTCTAAACAGAGAAAAAAACATCATAGAAGAATTGTCATTTTACTTAGGTTGTTTTCCATATTCTTTCATTATCCATATAAATCCACATTATTCTCTCATTCATACAGTGCAAAATTATCATTTTCAATAAAGATACATCTTCTAATTTTAAATGTATTATGTTAAATATTTAAAATATTTGTTCTAAGGCAAGAAAACCATATTTTTTCAATAAGTATGTATTGTTACTCTAGTCGTGCAGAAATATATATTGTCAGTCTTAAAAATTGGCCGATGGCAAAATTATTTTTTTTATTTCCAGCTATAGAAATGAAAAAGTATTGGGCAGATGTATTGGAACAAGAAGAGCCTGGGACTGTTCTTACAAGTTCTGAACCTTCTTTGAAAATCAAGATCCTTGATGATGTGAGTATATAATGCCTGGTTAGTTTTCTTTTAATTTGGTCACATATATTAGTTGGGTCACTTATATATTACAAAATTGTATAACATTTTCTTATGTTAATTATTTAACAACCTATTTAACTAAGTCACATCTGTTGCTGTGGGCACAGCAATATCAGATGGGACATGCATGTTGTTCAGTTGCTAACTTTTGTGTCCAGCTTTTCAGGACGCCATGAACCCTGGCATGCCAGGCCCTCCTGTCCTCCATGGTCTCCTGAAATTTTTCCAAATTCATGTTCATTGCATCCATGACATTATCTAACCACCTCATCCTTTGCTGTCCCCTTCTTCTTTTGCCCTCAATTTTACAAACTATTTTTTTTGGTTTGTTTAGTGAAGGAAAAAGATCACGCAGAGCCAAATTAATCTAACAATAGCTAAAGTTAAGCAGAACACAGTTTAATAAAGTTAATTGTACTGCAGGTAGTCCTTGCTTAGTGATAACAATTAGTACCTGAATTTCCATTGCTAAGCAGTGTGGCTGCAAAGCTCATTACATCACTGTGCCTCTTAGCGATAGCCATTCCAGCAGTTAGGTGAACCATTGTGAGTCTTTAAGCAACAACCTCATGTGACCCCCAACTTTTGACTTTCTGTCAGCTTCCCTGTTGACTTTGCTTGTGGGAAGCCAAGGTTCCCACCAGAAAATTGCAAATTGCAATCAAGGAAAGCTGAGACTATTGGAAATTCAGACTGGTTGCCCAGCACCCGGAACACAATCATGTGACCACTGGGCTGCTGTGATAGCTGGAACTTTGAGGATTGATTTAAGGATGAAAATATGTAGCATAATTAAGAACGTCATTTGGATATATCATCAAATGTTACACCAAATTGTTACTTCCATGGTCTACAATAGACGACAGAATTCCCTGGTATTTCCATTTCTAGTCCACACATTAAAGGGTTAAAGCTGGAACAATTAAAGGCCATTTCTGTTGGGGCTGTCTATATAATTACCCACAGTATTGTTTCCAGAGGAACTGGAATGTTTTATGCTTTTTGATATATAAAGGTAGATAATATTGAACATTTTATTAAACTCTCTATAGTCTTCATCCTTTATGTATTGTTTGGTTTTTGCTTTGCTTTTGTCTGCTTTTTTTCTCATTTTTGCCAGCTGTTTAATGTTTGCTAATATTTGCTAATAATGTTTGA
Source organism: Pantherophis guttatus (assembly GCF_059756535.1). Lineage (NCBI taxonomy): Eukaryota > Metazoa > Chordata > Lepidosauria > Squamata > Colubridae > Pantherophis > Pantherophis guttatus. Next base: position 20,491,660 of record NC_142068.1, read on the forward strand.
TAATATTTGATAAGAAGGGACGCGGTGGCTCATGGCTAAGATGCTGAACTTGTCGATCGAAAGGTCAGCAGTTCAGTGGTTCAAATCCCTAGTGCCACCTTTTGGGGTGAGCTCCCGTTACTTGTCCCAGCTTCTGCCAACCTAGCAGTTTGAAAGCACGTAAAAAATGCAAGTAGAAAAAATAGGGACCACCTTTGGTGGGAAGGTAACAGTGTTCCGTGCGCCTTTGGCATTTAGTAATGCCAGCCACATTACCATGGAGACATCTTCGGACAGCGCTGGTTCTTCGGCTTTGAAACGGAGATAAGCACCGCCCCTAGAGTCGGGAACAACTAGTACATATGTGCAAGGGGAACCTTTACCTTTTACCTTTACCTTTAATGTTTGATAAATAAACATCAAACTATATATTTTTAAACTTTACTGAATAGAATCTGTGCTTAGTGCAAACTAATAATTTACCCATCACAATTTTCCAACAAATACAAAGTCCAATTATCTTATAATGTAATTTTTAAGATAAAATATAATCTATGTATTTATTTTTTATAAGGCTTGTAAAGAAGAGACCGAAGAAGAATCCACTAATTTTATAGTAATGGAAGCTGGGTCTGATGAGCTGATATATTATGGGTAATTATTTCAACATAATTATGAACTGTGCATTTGTGAAAGAGCCAGTTGCACCTTAAGCTTGATAAATATTCCGAGAATACCAGCAGATCTTGAATGAGTCTCCAGGACAAGATGGGTTGCATGCTATGATATTGAAGAAGCTGCTGAAGATATGGCCAAAAGTCTTGGAGAAATCTTGGAGTATAGATGATCTATCAGATTACTGGAGAAAGGCAAATGTCTCAGTTTTTGAAAAAAGGAAGGAAGGAGGACCTAGGGAACTACAGACCTATCAACATGACAACGATACCTTGGAAGATCCTAGGGTAGCTCATAAAGTGATCAGTCTGTAAGCATCTTGAAAATAGTGCAGTGATTACTAGAACACGGGTTAGTCCAAAAACAAATGTGTTCTGAATAACAGCCCATTTTTTTAAAAAAAGACAATAGATTGTAGGCATGCTATGAACATAGTATTTCATGACTTATGAAAACATTTGCTATAATATTGACAACATTCTGTTAAAAAGGCAATAGAAATGAATGGCATATTTATTAAATGGATTCACAGCTATTGTAAAGAGAACAAGTATATTTTTTAATCGTACTTTGGTCTTTGATCCAGTAGCCTTATATTTTTTCATTAATGGGTTGAATAAAGGTTGGAAAGACTACTACCAGATTTGCAGATTTCACAAATTAAATGGGCTCAGGATTGTCAAACTTGCGGCCCTTGGGGCGGATGCGTCATGCACTGGCCACGCCCACACCCGGTTTAGTGAAGGGGAAAAAGTCACTTATACATCACATGACACCGTGATGATGTGAGTTTGACACCCCTGCTCTAGGTAATCTTCATATGTATAGGCTTTCATTCATATGCTGAATTATATGGGTGCAAGTATATAAAAAAAACCTGCACGGCTCTACTATCGATCCAGTGCATGGATCTGTTTTCATGAGTTATTTAGGAAAGGGACACCCATTTGTAAAAACCTCAGTATTCTCTCAGTTTCAGGCTCTAAACTAGAACATAAGTCGCTTTAGCCCCTTCACATTAAGCAACCATATTTAATAAAAAATAAAAACAAAAAATCCCATGATTTCAGAATAATTAATATAATTATTTTGTTTTCTAAAAATATAATTTATTTCTATGCTACTTTTAAAAAAATATAAAACAGCTTATTAGAATGACAGTGTAAAATAATGGTTTATTCCAATTCAGATAATTGCAAACAATTAATTTTCAAATACCTTCAGTATGAAATCACCAAGAAATCGCCATTTATAGGTTGCAGTTTCAGCATTTGTTAAAAAATGTATGTTTAACTCATAGAAACCTGTGGGATGATGCCATAACATGATAGTTTGATCATTTTAAATTCTATTTTTCCCTTTTATCTCAAGTAGTTCTATGTCAAAAACTCAGAAGACTGAACCAGATGTTTTTCTGCCTCCCTCCAACAATATGATTACAAGGTCACCTCTTTCTTCTATAGTTAACAGAGAAAAGGGCTTAACTTTTCTTTGTAGCAGACATGAAGAAACTCCTAAAAGTAAGCTTATAACATTTACCTCTCCTGTTAAAGTAGACTTGTGTCAACATTGTTCTAGGCTCGTTCACAAACTTCAGAGGCAGCCTTGCTAACAGCTTCTGTATTTTTCTCAAGGGTACATTTTCAGAAAAACTGCTAATATGCTCACTAGACCACTGGAATGCTGATACATTTTTAATATAAGTATCGTTTACTTCTTGCTTAGCTTAATAGACTAAAAAAACCATGCCATATAGGTCTCAAACTATTTTCATTAGAACAGCTGAAGTAACAGAATCTTTCAAATCTGTATGTGCTTCCCTCCTTCCGTCTCACTTTATCTTTGTGTGAATAAGGAATATGTCAAGTGCAGAAGACCAGTCCACATGTGAAGGTTCAGTTAAGCTGATTTATTTATTTATTTAATTAAAGTTCTATACCGCCCTTCTCCAATAGGACTCAGGGCGGTGCACAGCCTAAGTAAAAACAGCATACAAAATTTAAAAACAGTATTAAAATAATTAAATATTTTGGCCGTAATTAAAACAACCCAATTTAAAATCAATTTAAAATTTAGCTCAAGCCAGCCCAGCTAGTTGAAATAAATAAGTTTTCAGGGCCCGATGAAAAATCCGGAGGTCTGTTATTATCTGTAACTCTGGGGGAAGGTTGTTCCAGAGGGTGGGCGCCGTCACAGAGAAGGCTCTCCCCCTGGGGGTCGCCAGCCGACATTGTCTGGCGGACGGCACCCTGAGGAGGCCCACTCTGTGCGAGCGTACTGGCCGGTGGGAGGCTATTGGTGGCAGAAGGCGGTCTCGTAAGTACCCCGGCCCTAAGCCATGGAGCGCTTTAAAGGTGGTCACCAACACCTTGAAGCGCACCCGGAAGACCACCGGGAGCCAGTGCAGCTCGCGCAGGAGAGGTGTCACATGGGAGCGCCTCGTCGCCCCCATAATCCCCCGCGCGGCCGCTTTCTGGACCAGCTGGAGCCTCCGGGTGCACCCCAGGGGGACCCCCATGTAGAGAGCATTGCAGTAGTCCAGGCGGGAAGTGACTAGTGCCTGAGATTTGTTGCTAAACAGACTATGCACATGAATCTTCTCTGTTAATGGTCAGCACCTGGTTAAGAGTTAAATAAGGATCAACGGTACACAAGGAGGGTTGGACTTATTTCATTTGTGGCTACGTAGGGATTCTAGGCTGATCTCTTTTTTCACTCCCCTCCCTCCAGGTTCTGCCATGCCCTCTCCTACACGAGGGACCTGAGATGTTTGCTCTAATTAGTTTGTTGGTATAGACTCATTCAACAGGCTTGTCTGATGGTTGCCATGGGGGAAGATCATTCCATTGTCCTCCAAGGCCATTCTTTATGCCTTCTACATTTTCAATCATATATAAAACATTTTCTACTGGGTACATGGCTAGAGGAGAAACCTATATGGATTTAATAATTTAGTATTCAGAATAACTAGAGGACAAGGTGAAATGTGGCAAGGGATAAATGAAACATGGAAAATTGTACAGGGAATACCCTTGGCTTTCCCCCCCCCCTCCGATTAACCTTAATTAATAAGCTTTTGAATTTTAAATACTAAAATAATATCAGCCGGAAGCTAGCAATACAACAGTTTCAGCCTGCATTTGGTATATCAGTCTGAGAAGCAGTTCTGAATAAAACTCCTTGGTGTTTCATGTGAGCTGATAAAACTCGAGTCCTAATTATTCAAGAGGCTACGTGCAGCGATTTAAACTGACAAGATCTTTTTTCCTCTCAATTCTTTAGCAAGAACATCTTCACAGTTTGAAAGAGCTGATGTTGCTGGTAGTTGTTCCTGTAGAGAAGAAATGACTCCGAACTCCTTATCTGAAAGAGCAATAACAAAAGACAAGAGTGGTAAAATCAAAAAGAAAAGCTTTTGCATGTCAAATGAGCAGACACCAAGTCCTCCTCAACTGGCTGCCAGCAAATCTTTCCCAGCAATGGAGTTAGTTAAAGAAAACAATGTGTCTCAAGGCATGCATGATGCTTCACCAGTTATTCCAGAATATTCTTTGGTACTACTACTACATATTATTACTACTACTGCTGTTTTAGCTTGGGAGGGATTTGTCTCATTATTTATTGAACTATTATTTGGAGTGCCAGTCAGAATCATTTCTGGTTGTATGGTACACTGTACTTTCAGGCTGTCACTCAAATTAAAATGCTTTATGTGTTGGCGGAATTCTTGAATTCATGGGATATATGAGGGAGGAAGGAGAGGAAACATAATCCCAAATTTTGGAAGAGATCTTACATGCAAGGAGAAGCAAGGCTACTAAGATACATGTTGTCTATATCCTCGTGATTATTGATAGCATTCCCTGCCTTTATCTCCTTCCTTTAGCTTCTTTCAGGGGAAATAGTTTCCAATCACACACTAACTTTCTGTTTCCTTTTACTTCACACAACAATTCTTTTTTTCCCCTCTCTCTTATTTTCTTTTTGTGTGTGTGTGTGTGTATCTATTGTATTCCTTTTTTGTGTGTGTATTTTTGTATGTATGTTTTTGGTTTTGTGTTTATTGAAAAATTAATAAAATATTTTTTAAAAAAACATGCTGAGGATGTAACAATGGAGACAGGGACTATTGTATCCAGTTTTAAAGAATTGTTGCGTGAAGTAAAAGGAAACACACACTAACTTTCTAAGAGGCCCCCAAAGCGTCTACAATGAATAAATAAATCTGTTTACCTGGCATGCACAAAAACCACATTCCAGGGTTGTTCTGTGAAAATTTTACAATAGGAAATCTTCAGCAGTCAGGAAGGAAATAGGGCCACCATTCATACTTTCAATTTTCCCTTCTTTAAATATTCTGAGAAGAAAAGATTCCACATTATTATTGGTTGGTGCTGGGGAGGAAGGGAGACCAATGTATTTCCTCCTGTGTTCCACTTGTTTGCAAAGTGACAGTTCGAAAAGACCTTTGGTGTTCCTGCAGATGGGTTTTCTTTCAGTGATTTATTCAGCAAGTACATAGCCGTGCCTAGGATGATTCTTTGAACATTAAGATGCAGCTGACGCAGATGTGTGAATCTTTACTGGGTTGACAATCTCGTAAAAAATCCTCCTTAAGGTCACACAGGCCAATCCAGAGCCATCACTACACTTTCCCATTGCCACACTTTAGATGTCTTGTCTTAAGAGACATCTGACCTTTAATGGACTTTTCTGACCTTTTTTTTTTTCACTTCTAAAAAACTCATCCTAAGTCCATTTCATTATCCCTTCCCTTCAGAATATTCAGAACTGCCTATTTACAGAGTAAAATGGGTTTATTTGGATCAGGAAAAATTGAATACTCCTACCACATACAGTTATTTTTTCTCACACATTAGTCACACAACTCAGCCCAGCTGCTGTGGCCTAGAGGTGGAGCTCTTGCCTCACAATCAGGAGGTTATGAGTTCGATCCTAGGTAGAGGCAGATGTAGGGTCTCCTGCTTGGGCAGGGGGTTAGATAGATGACCTGCAAGGTTCCTTCCAATTCTGTTAATCTGTTAAACTCTTTATCAAGTATGTAACATATACATACTCTTTCTTATACAGTATACAGTTTATTCAGTTCACTGTCTTGTTTTATTTTTTCTTGTCTTTTGAACTCCGCTTCCCACACAGCCATCTTTCACTGGACTACTACTTTTC